>NC_134093.1:62499856-62870462 GCF_000715075.1 Nicotiana tabacum
TGTGTCTGGTATTGTCCCCAGAAGTGGGATTGATGGCTCAGTGTGTGGTTGGATAGCTATATGATGAGTATTATATGACTGAGGTTTGTGCTTAGATGGGTTGAATATGACGAGAAGATTTTGCTTGGGATGTGAAAAAGGACTATGGGTGCTTGATTTCTGTCTGGATGTGTTGTATAGTCTCGAGTTATGAGCGTATTGAGGGATTTTTTATGTTGTTCGTATGTGGGATGAAGTAGATTCGTATGCCTAGTTGACGAGCTTAGGCTCCGGGAATTTAGTGATTGCATAGCGGTTGTTGCCATGAAAGAGGGCTTAGAGAAATGCTAGTTTGAGGCTAAACATGTGGGTTATCTCCTGTTGGATGTCCTGAGGTTGTGTGATCCCTATGATATTTTGTGGAGAGTTTCTTTCTACCAGGTGGTTATATGTGTTGCAATTTGATTTTGGGTCGCTTGAGGAAGTTGGATTGACTGTCACGAGGATGAATGTGAGATTAATAGATGATTTGAGGTGTTTTTATGATTAGTGATACATGAGTTCATGAAGGATTTGACTGAATTACAGTACGAGAACATGACAATTTTGGAGTAAGGATATTGTGGGTTATCAGATGTTGTGTTTTATGGCTTTGAGCCAAGTGGGAGAGTCTGCTATCGACGATCAGATTGCATGGTTATGTGTTATATTGGTTTCGGTCCGAGGCATATTTGAGGGTCAGTTATGACTTGAAGAGGTTGGTTGTGGGGATGACTTGAGCAAGGAAACTTCTAGATGTATGATGTGTTACACTTTATGGATGTATGGGAATCTTGGACTAATTCGGGTTTGTTATTCGTGATGGATGTAATGTGCTAAGAAAAGGGGAGTCACTCGGTTGTGTTAAGGTGAGGTTACTTCTTTGGGTGTTAGTGTGCTAATGGAGCACAGGTCATTCGGCTCGTTTATTCGGTTCATTTGAGATTAGAATAGGGTGGATGACTCTCGATAAAGTTCTAATGAGTTCAAGATTCATATGTGGTATTTGAGGAATTTCCGGATCTGAGATTTGCAATGGATGGTGTCGGGACTTACGGTATTTCTGTATCATTATGGATTCTATATTTCAGTATCAGAGAGATTAAGGAAACGACTTTAGATTCACATAAGGGTCTCTTCAGAGTGGGTATGTCGGATGCGGTATTTTTGGGTGCTTAAGAAGGAATACAGTAGCTTATGGGCTTTAGGGCGACGTGGTTTCATGCTAGGATCTCTTGTAGTGAGCTTTGGGTTAAGAATCGTAGTGTACTTGCAAGGAGAGGTGTTAACTTGAAGGCAATTTGGAAGGAACTCGAAGAAATAAGACAACTTAGTGGTAGATCGGGTCAGAATGGTAATGGATATAATCGGTTCTTTTGGTTCTTATGATGTGGTGAGTTTCTACAGGTGTTTGTGGCAAGTCTCTACAGGTGTTTGTGGCAATACTCTTGGGCTTGGCAACCTGCGTGACTTGGTTGGATTCGAGAAATTTAGTTGAAAGTTCAAAAGTTCATCGAGTTTGATTTGAGATGCGATTTGTGCTTTTGATGTTACTATGTGTAATTTGAGACCTTTAGTATGTCTGTGTTATGTTTTGATACTTGTTAGTATGTTCGGACGGGGGTCCTGAGGGGATCGGGTGAGTTGCGGACGTGTTTTGGATCATCTTTCATTCGTGTGTGATGGCTGGTCTTTGTTGGATATAGTCTGGTCACGCTTGTGGAGTTATGGGCGCTGGTGCGGTGGCCGTAGATGCGGTCACGATGGTGCAGAAGCGAAGCAAGGCTGGATGAGGGAAGATCGCAGAAGTAGAATGCTAGGCACATCTATGCGTCCGCATGAGCGGAATTCTGATCGCAGAAGCAGATGGCAGCTTGGTTGGGAGTTTGCGTAGAAGCGAGATTCTTAGCGCATCTGCATTGGTGCAGATGCAGTGACTTGGAGTGCAGAAGTGAAAGGATCATAGAAGCGTGGGTTGATGTCGCACCTGAAGTTGCACAGAAGCAGAACTTTGTCCGGAGGTATGAATGGACAGTCCTTAGTGGTTTCCGCAGAAGCGGGCCATTTGTCGTAGAAGTAGCCTTTTTGTTCGCAAATCCGAAAGAGCTGGGCAGAAGTTATAAATCGAGGTTTTTGTTCATTTTAACACATTTTGAGTTGGAGAGCTCGGATTTGGGCGATTTTCACCACATGTGTCATGACCCAAACCGATGGGCCGCGATGGGCACCCGGTACCTTACTCAACTGAGTACCAACGTAATGTATCTTTCTTATTACATCATCATATACACGTGACATACGGGCCTAATAGGCCAACATGATCATTTATAAACTCAAAACATAGGCTGACAAGGCCATACAATCTTTCATATACAAGACATATGTCTACAAGCCTCTAAGGGTACATAAATGTTATAAAGGTCGGGACAGAGCCCCGCCATACCAAACCATACACATCTAATCATACTAACCAAATAAGCAACTCCGGAGCAAATGGAGTGCACCAATATCTTCTGCTGAGCTGATCGCCTACTTGGAGGACTCTCAACCTGTCTATCGAGACTTGCGGGCATGAAACGTAGCGTCCCCAGGTAAAAGGGACGTCAGTACAAATAATGTTACGAGTATGTAAGGAATGAAAATCAGTAAATAATAGACATGAGAGAAACATGGAGTAAAAGACTCGACATGTACGTCTTCATAACTCTATGAATCATTTCATCTTTATAATGTCATGCATATGCGTATAAATGTCATACCATGCATAGGTATATGTGTTCATAACATCATCAAGCCTCTGAGGGCATCCCATCATATCATTTCGACCACTGTGGGCAAATCATCAACGTATACTAGCTGATCAGGTGGTGGTGCATATATAACGCCATAACCTTTTCCCATATCCCATATGTATATAATATACATATATATGCGTATATAACACCATCTGGTCATGGGTCAATGTATATGTATAAATGCATGAAATGCATAAGAAATACGTTAATAATACTTTCTCGGAATGTCATAAAAATAATATGCCTGTCGGATAAATTTTATCAAATACGTATTTTTCTGAGACCCATGAATAGAAGATATAATAATAATTCACATGGGGAATCAAGAATATAGACACCCCTAATATTTCTATGAATAGAGTCGTTTATGGAAACTGCGCGTTTGCTCGTTTCTTTCAGTATCATTTGGATCATGCCAAAAAGAAAGAAGGAATGGCCTTAACATACCTGGAGTAGGGAAAAATCCGTATGATATTCTTGAAAAATATTGCACCGTACTCCCTTAGAATCGCAAAATCTGTGCTATTAAGTGTAAAACATGTGGCAATGAATTGGTTCATCAAGAAACAGTCTTTGGTTGCAGCGCCATTTTTTAGTATCAAAGTGTGGAGGGATTCCAGCTGCTTTGAACTTATACAAATTTTCAGTTGGTTTACTATAAGAAGGATTTTGTTCTTTGCTGACATTGATATTCAGGTTGTGAACATCAAAAGCTTGAAGAGAGGCAAATTAGGCAAAAGGAGCTGCTCACTTTCATGGATATAAGTTTCAATTTTTGGTCTTGAAAATATTAGAAGGGAAATGTGTTGTATATAACATATTAGGTTGCCACCTAATTAAAAAGGACTATGAGTCATGAATTATGACTAAGAGTCATACGGTTTGTGTAGTGGCTTGCTGCCACATTTTTGTAGTTCAAGCTTTATCCAAAATCACCATTAATTAATCACTAATCTCACGATTAATTGATAATCTCCCACTATCCGATAATTAATCAATTACCCACATAATTAAAAATTATCTCAAATTACTTAAAATACTACTTACTTTTAATACACCTTACTATCATGGCCATGTGGTACCTTGTATGGTATTAGTCCATAAATACCGGATATTTTAGCTCGGGCCGTATTTTATCCCAAAATGTCAAACTTCGACGAAATTCATTTTTTTTTTCGATTTGCTTACCCTCTCACCTTCACGAATTTACTCATTACTTGTTTGAAATAGCATAAAATGCTTATAATCTTAAAATAATCTCATTCCCGAACTTACGTCAATTAACTTACGACGAAACTTTAACGTACGAAAAATGCGGGATGTAATATCTCATTTTCGAGCTTTCATCAATTTACTTATGACATACTTTCACGTACGAAAACATGGGGTGTAACATCATTCCCCCCTTTGGAACATTCGTCCTTGAATGTTGACTGGTGCACTTATCATTTTCATAGCCTATGTCTTCCGAATACTTTATTACTCTCCTTGCCATCTAGGCAACTATTCTGTGAATAAATCCAAAGGCCAGGGCATTCCCCCCTTAGGCCTTTTTCTCACACCACGACTTATGGTCGAACTCCTTCCAGTCTCGTAACTGTTGCTACCTTCTATCATGCAGCCTGTACGACTCTGACCTTATAAGTGCACCTATGTGACTCTTCTCTCTTTTTTTCTCCGGCTTTTAACCAATCTCTAGGCCTCACTTTATAAAAATATACAGAGCTTGATAAGATGTCCCTCTGGGCATCTATGGGTATACTGAAGTTCTTTGCTCGGTACTTTGTTGAACTCATGAGTATTGCTATATCTTATTTCATAGACCCTTTTTATCCATCCGTATGACTTTACTGCATCTAGGTAGGACATACTATATCATAACTCTTACTTTGATTTATCGTTACTGAGGGCTGCTACCGAACTCCAGGTTACTTTCGTTGCTTATCCCGTATGTATAAATCTAAGTCATTTAATGCTTCCTCATTATTGTTCATCTCATACTTTGTGACTTGTGTCCATCCATTATTGATTCACCTCAATATTGATCTACAATATACCACTGATAACTTGAAACCTCTTACGTCATACCTTGCCACTAGGGCTTACGTTGCATCCAGGAATATTTGAAGTGATTTTCCTGATCCATTTAGGGGTGATACTGTACTTTAATGACCGTATTTTATAGTATCCCAATGTGGTTCACTTACGTGGGTATTTTAATCTCGTACAATCCATGAAATCCTCTTCAAATCTTTACTCACTCGAAGGCCTAAACATCATCCTTTATCCATCATAATTACACTCTTATGTACTATCAGGGCATCATTCCATCTCTTTCAAATGCTATTAGTCTTAGACTCCCTTGAGTCTATTCAGGCTATACTGAACTTGCTATAACTTAGAGAGATCATTAGCTCTCTTGTTTTCACGGGCTTAATCCCGAGAACTTACCTGTTTCTCGGTACCTCCTCATTTGGCCTTTCTTGACCCTATTCCTGTCTTTCTAAAACCTTGTTGCTTTACCATACTTTAGCTTGCGTCCTATGTATATCTATTTATACTACTCGCAACCTTCCTTCAACTTGCTTGCGTCATAGATTTTCTTATGTCATTCTGGAACTTATCGTCTCTAACTCTTCTTTACTCTCTTAATTAGCCTCCTCGATATCTGGAAATCATAGGCTGGAAAACATGCCACTGATGACGCCGCTATCATTCTTGGATACTGAATCCTCGCGCTTTTAGCTTTCTATCCCAAGTATGGACTATTCACAACCTCCTACATTTGGATATCTCATACTTGTTCACCTTTACCTTACTTACCTTAAAATCTCGCATCACATCTTCTATAGGTATAATTCACATCCACAACTTGAAGTTCTATTATAATACTTGCACCTCTGGTGCATACACAATCCGGTGAGAGCTTCATGCTGACTTCTTATGAGGTTGGTAATTTTCTTACTGGCTTTATCATAGAGCCGTTATAGAATATGGTTGTTGTACTATCTCTCTTGTGCCTATGATATTAAGGATGATCCTGCAATGTTCTCAATCACGTTTTCTATAATTGTCTAGGGCCAATAATCAGACTTCTGATTTACTTGGTTGATATGACTCTTCAGTTTCCTCTTCCTTTTGATCAGCCTTTATGTAGGCTTAAGCTATCTTCCAATCTACGACTCATGGCATTTAATTATTACTTTTAGCCTTTCATGGACGCTATGAAAAACCACGATACAATCTTCTACTGATTCAATCCTTTGTCTATGATCTGGACCCAATTCCTTCTTTTAACTTATACCGGAGTCTTCTATGGCTGATCATTAATCAAATAATTCCTTTCATTCCATCTCAGTTTCCTTCAAACGTAAGCAATTGCTTTTCCTAGTCTTTGCCTCTTGTTGTGTGCATACTTAGCTTATCTGAGTTCTCACATATGCTGAGATTTTTGTGCAGCTCATATGGTCTCGAATATTAATTTTGGTTTTACTCCCGCTCATTGGCCATGGTAGGTGCCACTTTCTTGTGGAGTGCATACATTGTTGTTGTGAGACTGTTGTTATAAGACCATTCCCTCCTTAGGTCACTGAGCTTAGGTTGAATCCTTCTTCCTTACTTTCTCAGCCAGTCTTTCATTGTAGTATTTAGGGAGGACCCTCTGACTCTTGTAAAGCTGTGAGCTTATTACGGACCTTTTGATGTCCTTCCTTGCCTATAATTATTCGTAGTTACTTATCTCCACGCCCTTGTGCTTGTAGGGTTGCTTCTGAACTAATATTTTGACTGTCTTCCCAGGGGCACTCTCTTTTATTCCCGTAACATTCATACGGTACCTTTAACTACCCCGACTCCTATCTGAATATATCTCAAGTATTACAATGACATTACTGCGAGGCTGAATTCACTGTATTGGGTTTTACTATGCTTATCTTGCACGATCTGTTGATTCATCTGTAACCTCATGTCTAGCCATAACTAGGCTCTTCCTGATCAATTACTAACTACTCGTTGGTCCATTCTCATCTCAATATTCCGCGTAATCTTTCTTGGGTTATTTCCTTTGCCTTAACTTACGTCTCGTACTGGCTCCTTATTTATTAATAACAGCTCAGGTAGGAACCCTTACTTCCTCTCCTTGATGTCGTGCTTGCACAATATTCTGGAATCGTAACATATCTGTAGGATTTGGATAAGTGCCATCTCATTCCTCTTTTATTTTTATCGTATTCTTCCTTTACCATTCCATAGTCACTAGAACCACTTAATTCCGATTTAATGCCACATCACACCATATTCCCCCCTTTAGGGGAGCACTAAGATTTAGTGCTACGATGATCTACGTATGAATGTTTTACCCTCTCATCTTTGGCATTTTTTCACATCATCGATGATCCTTACTTGCTTCGCGGTAATCCTTCAGTACCAAGGATAACAAAATTCCTCACTCGTGAGGGTGACACTTAGTGTAACCGGTACATACAGTCCCTTAGGCTTAACTTTACTCACCTCGCTTGCTTTAGGGAAGCGTCTTCCTGAATGACCATTCTCTGAATTTTTCATGAATCTTCTTCTGTTGTCCACTCTATTATCGCCAGAATGAAATCTGAAATTCTCATGTTGTTGGCTATTATCAAATCACTCAGTGCCTAATTCATGTTTAGTTTATCTTGTTCACCTGCCCATACTGATTTCTATTACTCTGGGATCTAACCTTTTCCTTCTAGTAACAATTTTAGAGTCACGAAGTTATTTCTCAAAATGAGGATGTGACGTTATGACCTATATTCTTTTGTTGTCTCAAGGCCTGTCACTTCTCATCTTTCCCTTCACTCGACTATAGACTCTATAATACTGTCATTTTTTCATTTATCATTATCATCCATGTATCACATCTTACTCATTATGCACTCTCTTCTTATTTCCTGCTAATATTTCTGTCTATCACTTTATTCTGAAAACTTTGACAAGATATTCTTTTGCTTTTAGCTCCCCTTTTCTCCATCCACTGGCTCTTCGGGTTGCTTAATCATTATTTCCCTACTAGGGACGGGAGCCATATTAAGATAATACTTATCCTTTCTAGGCTTCCAGTGCCTATCTTTGTAATACTCATATCTAGTTGTACTATTTTAGAGTGCACCATCTGGGTGTCTCACAAGGAGATCTATCAGCACATTATCCTTCAGAAATGTCAACTAACGCAAATAATCCATCCACCATTTTGGGTCACTCTAACCCCAGCCGGATCTTGATATCCATCCTTCTCTTATACCATATATATTAGCTCCTATATGGCATAACTGAGATCGGTGTGGCCAATTGTACATACCTTTGTTACTGTTGAAGGTAACTCAAAAGGCTTATATTTCTCTGCCTGAGTTGTAAATACTGTTATTCTTCATTAACTGGGCGCCTCGTACCCTTCTTCATCTTGCTTCTTTTACTTGTTGAAACTTATACCTTCTGATTCTTTCATTGCTTTTTACCATAAGAGTGGATAGACATTCTTGCCTTAAGGGATCCTTATCAAGAAGCTTACACATCTTAGTATACTTATGATCTGCTGAATACCTCATCTTTATCCATCATAAGCATGATGCAAAAATCGAGTTCCTCTGACTCAACTCTTCCACAACTATATCCCTTACCAATCGTCTTTCTGGATGTAGGCATCATCGTATTATGAATAAGATAGAGTTTAGAAAATTGAGTTCTTACAACTGGGCTCTACCACACGATCTAGAGTAAGAAGAAAGAGTGACAGTCCTAAATGCCCTGTAGCCTCCTGCTTATAAGTGTGGTGCACACCCATAAACAAGACTCTACTAGATACGGCTTGTAGACTACCTAGGACAGAACTGCTCTGATACCACTTTTGTCGCAACCCAAATCAATGGGCCACGACGGGCACCCGGTACCTTACTCAACCGAGTACCAATGTAACATATTTTCTTATTACATCATCATATACACGTGACATATGGGCCTAATAGGCCAACATGATCACTAAACTCAAAACATAGGCCGACAAGGCCATACAATCTTTCACGTACACGACATATGTCTACAAGCCTCTAAGGGTACATAAATGTTATACAGGTCGGGACAGTGCCCCGCCATACCAAACCATACACATCTAAATCATACTGACCAAACAAGCAACTCCGGAGCAAATGGAATACACTAATATCTTCTGCTGAGCTGATCGCCTATTTGGAGGACTCTCGACCTGTCTATCGAGACATGCGGGCATGAAATACAGCGTCCCCAAGTAAAAGGGATGTCAGTACAAATAATGTACCGAGTATGTAAGGAATGAAAATCAGTAAATAATAGACATGAGAGAAACATGGAGTAAAACACTGGACATGTACGTCTGCATAGCTCTATGAATCATTTCATCTTTATAATGTCATGCATATGCGTATAAATGTCATAACATGCATAGATATATGTGTTCATAACATCATCAAGCCTCTGAGGGCATCCCATCATATCATTTCGGCCACTGTGGGCAAATCATCAACGTATACCAGCTGATCAGGTGGTGGTGCGTATATAACGCCATAACCTTTGCCCATATCCCATATACATATAATATACGCGTATATAACGCCATCTGGTCATGGGTCAATGTATATGTATAAATGCATGAAATGCATAAGAAATACGTTAATAATATTTTCTCGGAATGTCATAAAAATAATATGCATGTCGGATAAATTTTATCAAATACGTATTTTTGTGAGACCCATGAATAGAAGATATAATAATAATTCACATGGAGAATCAAGAATATAGACACCCCTAATATTTCTATGAATAGAGTCGTTTATGGAAACTGTGCGTTTGCTCGTTTCTTTCAGTATCATTTGGATCATGCCAAAAAGAAAGAAGGGATAGCCTTAACATACCTGGAGTAGGGAAAAATTCGTATGATATTCTTGGAAAAGGTTGCACCGTACTCCCTTAGAATTGCAAAATCTGTGTTATTAAGTGTAGAACATGTGGAATGAATTGTTTCATCAAGAAACAGTCTTTAGTTGCTGCGCCATTTTTTAGTATCAAAGTGTGGAGGGATTCCAGCTGCTTTGAACTTATACAAATTTTCAGTTGGTTTACTATAAGAAGGATTTTGTTCTTTGCTGACATTGATATTCAGGTTGTGAACATCAAAAGCTTGAAGAGAGGCAATTTAGGCAAAAGGAGCTGCTCACTTTCATGGATATAAGTTTCAATTTTTGGTCTTGAAAATATTAGAAGGGAAATGTGTTGTATATAACATGTTAGGTTGCCACCTAATTAAAAAGGACTATGAGTCATGAATTATGACTAAGAGTCATACGGTTTGTGTAGTGGCTTGTTGCCACGTTTTTGTAGTTCAAGCTTTATCCAAAATCACCATTAATTAACCACTAATCTCACGATTAATTGATAATCTCCCACTATCCGATAATTAACCAATTATTCATATAATTAAGAATTATCGTAAATTACTTAAAATATTACTTACTTTTAATACACCTTACTATCATGGCCATGTGGTACCTTGTATGGTACTAGTCCATAAATACCGAGTATTTTAGCTCGAGCCATATTTTATCCCAAAATGTCAAACTTTAACGAAATTCATTTTCTTCGATTTGCTTACCCTCTCACCTTCACGAATTTACTCATTACTTGTTTGAAATAGCATAAAATGCTTATAATCTTAAAATAATCTCATTTCCGAACTTACGTCGATTAACTTACGACGAAACTTAACGTATGAAAAATGCGGGATGTAATATCTCATTTCCGAGCATTCATCAATTTACTTATGGCGTACTTTCACGTACGAAAATATGGGGTGTAACAATATGGATTGGGGTAAGTATTGTCTACTCGGTTTTGATTATACTCTGTGATTCCATCTTCGTTTTGGCATTTGATTGATGATTTTAAAATAGAAATTGTGGGGTTTTGTCTAAACTTTCCTAAAGTGAATTTTTGAGTTTTGAACATCTATTCGGAGTCAGAATTGTAACGACCCGACCAGTCATTTTGAGAATTTGCATCTCGTTTGGTAGCTTAATGTCTCTAGTAGCTTCGTGTTATGTATTATCACTTGCGTGTGTGGTCGAGTTCGGTTTTTAGATGATTTGGGATTGATTTAGAAGGATGATTTTTGTTTTAGAAGCTTAAGCGGTAAGAGTTGGCCGGAGTTTGACTTTTGTATAGATGACTCCAGAATGGTGTTTTGATGATTTAAATAGTTTCGTATGGTGATTTTGTGCTTATGCGTATGCCCGGATTTGGATTTGGAGGTCCGTAGATTTATTTGATGTATTTTGGCGAAAATTGGAAAGTTGAAGTTTTGGAAGGTTGAGAGGTTTGATCGGGAGTTGACTTTTTGGATATCAGGCTCAGATTGTGATTCCGAGAGTTGGAATAGCTCAGTTATGTCATTTGGGACTTGCATACAAAATTTGATGTCATTCTGGGTTGATTTGATATGATTTGGCGCGAGTTGTAGAAGTTGGAAGTTCATAAGTTCATTAAGTTCGATTTGAGGTGCGATTCGTAGTTTTGACGTTGTTTGATGTGATTTGAGGCCTCGTGTAGGTCCATGTTATGTTATGGAACTTGTTGGTATGTTCGGACGGGGTCCTAGTGGCCCCGGGTGTGTTTCTGACGGGTTTCAGATCATTTGGATCATGTTGACAGAAGCTGGTTTGGGCAGGGATCTGGTGTGGTCGCACCTGCGGATCAGTGGGCGCAAGTTCGTTGATTGCAGGTGCGGAGGGGAAGGGGCGCAGAAGCGGAACAAGACTGGATGAGGAAGACCACAGAATCGAATGTCTGGGCGCACCTGCGAATGCGCAGGTGCGTAACACTGAGCGCAGAAGCACATTCATGGTCGCAGAAGCGATATTGGTTGAGGTAAGGTAATTCCAAAGAAGTAGCCGTCGTAGAAGCGATCTTCTAACCGCAAAAGCAGGATCTCTGGGCAGATTGTATTTATGTCAAGGGTTTGGTTGTTTTTATAACTTTTTGAGTTAGAGGCCTCGATTTTGGGCGATTTTGGAGGGGTTCTTCACGTGTTGGATTGGGGTAAGTGTTCTTTATCCAGATTTGATTATATTTCATGATTTCATCTTTGTTTTTAACATTAAATTAGTGATTTGAATGGGAGAAAATGAGAATTTTTATATAAATTTTCAAAAATATGTAAAACGAGGATTTGAAGGCCGATTTGATGTCGGAATTATATAATTTTGGTATGGTTGGACTCGTATTCAAATGGGTGTTCGAATTTTGTGAATTTTGTCTATTTCCGAGGTGCGGGCCCGGGGTTGACTTTTTGGATTGACTTTTTGGTTTTCATTAAAGATCGAAGCTTTATTATCAGGAATTGTTTCCTATGGTTTTTATTTATGATATTAAGTTATTTTGGCTAGATTTGAGCCGTCCGGAGCTTTTTTCACATGAGAAGGTCATTTTAGAGTATCAGTTTAGCTCATTTGACGTATAGTATCTTGCCTAACTTTGTGTGGAGGAACTGCCCCTTAGGATTTGAGTCGTTTGTGTTATTTGTGTCATGTGAAAGTCGTGTACGCAAGGTGATGAGTACATACTGGGGCTTATATGTGGAAATTGACCAGTATAGACTCTTAGGCTTCTTTCACATACTTATTTGGAATTGTTAGCACATGTTATATCTTTCATTAGTCATGTCTACTATCACATGCTTTATTTGAAGCTGTCGTTATATGTCACATTCTTTACTTGTCGAGTTTGCTCTTATATGCTTTATTTGAAGTTGTTATCGCTTTTATCATTGTGTAATTTCTTTTATTAAGGAGTTACTCTTAATTGAAATTGTTGTTACATGATATCCTTTTGTTGCCAGGTTATTCTCATGCATTTAGATGCAGTACTAGTTCGTGCCATCTCTTTCATTGTTAGCCTATTCATACACTAGAATTCGAAGTTTGCCATTTCATAGAAATACTTTCAATATTGAGTTTATCCTTAAGCAATTAATTGGAATTGAGGTTATCGAAAGTCATTAATCTATTTTAATTGAAGTTCTGTTTAAAGTGGGTGTTGTTCCTTGTTGAGTTACTTTCCCGTTCATTTTGTTATTATTGAGATTCTATACACAATTTATCTAGCAGTGGGCTAATTGTTGTGGAATTATAGATATTTTGGATCTTTGGAAAGGTTGTGGACTATGGGCACTTGTGATACGAGTTGATATGTCGTGTTGTTGTAATGTTAGCATATGTGAATTGTTGTGTGGTTTGGTTATTGTCATGCAGAGCATAAGGGTGGCATCTCATGGTTGTTGAATGTACGGAGTGATACGGGTAGCTATTGTGTTATTGTTCGGGCGGAGCGATGAGGGTGGCTATTATACAGAGTGCTACGGGTGGCTATTATACGGAGTGATATGAGTGGCTATCAGAGTGATGCGGGTGGCTAATGATATGGTCAGGGCGGAGTGATACGGGTGGCTATCAGAGAGATAAGGGTGGCAATGTCAGGGATGATGTGTGATGGTTTGGGGACTTTGTGTTGGTGATTTTTGTGTGATGGTGTGCTTTTTCCTTATGTATGTCATATTACTTGTTGACTTGGGCTACAATATTACACTCGCACAAGCATACACCATAGCATGCCACTTATACTAGATCAGGAGTAGGAAACTTGACATTTATTAATCATGCCCATGTGTTCTGGTACTGTCTGTTTTCATGTTGCTATTGAGCCTATGACCATATTGGACGGATTGTAATTGTAAGCCTGTGACCATACGGGGCTGATTATGAGTGTGAGCCTCTGACCATGCCAGGCGGATTGTGATTATGAGCCTGTGACCATGCCGAACGGATTGTGATTTTGAGCGTGTGATCATGCTGGACGGAATGAGATATTGGCACGTGAGTTGTCCGTGTGGTTGAGCATTGAGATGTGGGAACAATGTGCCATGAGCATATGATGGTGGGTTGAGATCCATGACTTGTGACTATGAGATGAGGTATCTCCGGTAATTTCATTGAGAAACGTGTGTTAGAACGACTTGATTTATTGGTTGTCATTGTGTTCCTTATTTGGTTTCCACGGTACTTTCATGGTATTCCTATTGCATTACTGTTTAGGCCATATATTGGATCTTGTTGCCATTTACTGATTCCTGCTTTCCATTATTATCTTTATACTTCTATACTGCACAAGTCATTTTGTCTAGTGAGTGTCTTAACCTGTACCACATCACTACTCCACCGAGATTAGTCTTGATACTTACTGGGTACCGACCATGGTATACTCATACTACACTTCTGCATATATTTGTGCAGAGCCATATATTGGAGATATCAGACTCAGGCAAAGTTAGCATATTGGTCGCAAGGATTCTAGGTAGAGCTGCTTGGTCGTCGTAGTCCTTTGGAGTTCTTTCATTTCATTGTACTGTCAGCTATTTATTTGAACAGTATTGTATTTCGATCTTTGAGATATTTCTATGTACTTAGCTGGAGTTCATGACTCTATATTACCAATCTTGGGAGGTTGTTATGATTATTGCCGCGTAGGCCTATTTAGTTTTTGTTTCAGTATTTATTTTAAACTATGTTTCAAATTGTCATTGTTAAATTGCCTTAATTATTGTAAGTATTCAGCTTACCTAGTCCTAGAGACTAGGTGCCATCACAACATCCTACGGAGGGAAATTGGGGTCATGACAAGTTGGGATCAGAGCTCTAGGTTCATAGGTTCTACGAGTCACGAGCAAGTTTAGTAGAGTCTTGCGGATCGGTACGGAGACGTCTGTACTTATCTTCGAGAGGCTGCATAACTATTAGGAAAATTCCACTTCTTTCATTCCTGTCATGCAGATTTGTTGATTTCAAAGTTTGAGCCTTTGTATCTCTATTCTCTCACAGATGGTGAGGACACGCGCTACCAGATCAACTGAGAAGACACCCATGCCCCCTGCTAGAGCCGCGCGAGACCGGGGCCGAGGTAGAGGCCGATGAGGGGCACGTGCCGCAGCTAGAGTACCTGCTAGAGTAGCAGTTGAGGAGCCGCCAGTAGCTCCGGTTGGGGGACAAGCACCGGAGGCTCCTGTTGTTACCCTCGGATTTCGGGAGACTTTAGCGCAGTTCCTGAGCATGTTTGGTACATTGGCTTAGGCGGGATTGATCTCCATTGCACCAGCCAATTCACAGATTGGGGGAGGAGCTCAGACTCCCACCGCCCGTACTCTAGAGCAGCAGGCTCACATTAGTCAGGTTTCGGGTGTGGTGCCGGTACAACCTGTTATTCCGGTTCAGCCTGAGGTCAGGCCAGGGGCATCAGAGGAGGAACATAAGAGGCTTGAGAGGTTCAAGAGGTATAGTCCACCTACTTTCAGTGGCACATCTACCGAGGATGTGTCATGCCCTAACCTCGGGGAGCGCGACTGGCGCTCAACTGAGTGAACCCGGTCGAGCAAGCCTATTAAACCTTTCCTACCCGACTCATTCATAATCCAAAAAGAGATCGCATCACCATTTGTAAAACAGGGGAGAGATCAATTATATAAATATATAAACGTTGCTAGTTCATTTTTTCTTATATACATTATGCCATAGTGTGTTATATCGCTAGTAGTCCGAATATTCACGAGCTAAACTTTCCACTGATGCCCGACATTTTATATGGTATTCCTTACTTATTTGATAATGACACTTGACACTTTTCCGAGCTGTTAAGGTAGAATACAAGATTTAGAAATTTATGCTTTAAAAGAAGAAATTGGAAGATTATGTAACTTACAGATTTACCCTATCATTGTCGTATACCTCATATCTTCTTATGTTTTATTATATTGCTTTATTGGACATTTAGTAAGTGTCGATGTCGACCCCTCGTCACTACTTCTCAGGGGTTAGGCTAGATACTTACTGGGTACGCGTTGATTTACTTACTCATGTTGCACTTCTGCACTAAATGTGCAGGATGTGACACGTTCATTGATGATCACCTTGGCGCGTAGGCGCACCAATTGAGGAGATTTCACGTGAGCTGTATTCCAGGCTACGCATCGCTGCCCACCGAGTCTCCATTGTACTATTTATTTTATTCTGTCTTATTACATTCGGGACAAGTGTTGTATTATTATTGTACTCCTTAGAAAATGCTCATGCACTTGTGACACTGGCTTTTGGGGGTTCCTACGGGTTGTTCATTATGGTAGTTGTGTAAATTCTATTTCATACGATTTAATTAAGAAAAATTATGATTTCGAAATACAAAAATGGGTAATTAAGTTGATCAATCACCGTTGGCTTTTCTGACGGCGATGTTAGGCGTCATCACGACCTTTAATAGATTTTGGGTCGTGACACATTTTTATTTGTTTGACACAAGAAGTGAAATAAACATCCTGAAAAAGAATTGTTCGATAAGTCTAGCTCAATTGCACCGGGTGAAACCTGAGGTACCGGACCACTGAAATTGTTGGAACCCAAGCACATAAACCAAGAACCTTGTCCATGTGACCAAGAAGGTGCTGAAATGATTGGAATCTGTGATGACCCAAAATGTCATCTTTGAATTTAATAAGTAATTCTGTATTCTAAGACCTCAAAAAGAACCATTTATTATTTCTCGACTTGCGTGCGCAGTCCGTATAATTTTCCGGAAAGTTTTTATGTGAAAAATGGATTAAAATGTGAAATTGAGCTTTAAAACTCAACTAAGTTGACTTTAGTCAACATTTTGAGCAAATGGACCCGGAGAAGTATTTTGACAATTCCGGTATGTCCGTATCGTGATTTGGGACTTGGGCGTATGCCCGGAATCAAATTCCGAGGTCCCTAGCCCGAGATTTGAAATTTTGATGAAAAATTAAAAGCTTGAAATCTTAATAATTTTTAAGAAATTACTGATGTTGGATTTATTGGCCTCGGGTTCCTATTTTGGTTCCGGAGACCGGTATAGGTCCACTATAATATTTATGTCTTGTCTGCCGAATTTGGTGAGAATTAGAGTTGATTTGACGTGATTCGGACGTCCGGTTGTAAAAATATAAGTTTTAAAGTTTTCTTGAAAATTTCCTTTGATTTGGTATCTGATTCATAGTTCTAGGTGTTATTTTGGCGATTTGATTGCGCGAGCAAGTTCGTATGATATTTTAGGACTTGTGTGCATGTTTGGTTTGGAGCCCCGAGGGCTCGGGTGAGTTTCGGATAGGCTACGAGATGATTTTGAACTTAGAAAATCTGGTTTTTGAGCTTCTGCTGTCATCTGGTGCATTGTGCTTCGCGAGCGCGAAGTCATTCCAGCGATCTCGAAGAGAAAATTGTAAGTAGTGAGTTTTACCCTTCGCGTTCGCGAAGATAGGCATGCGATCGCGGAAGGTAAACTCCCAGTGCACTGCAAACGCAAGGGACTAGCTACGATCGCGTAGAAGGAAGGAAGGCAGAAGCTAGGCACATTTATTGTGCTACGCGATCGCACAAGTAAGTACGCGATCACGTAAGGCTGGAAAAATGTACTCCGCGATCGCATGACCATTTAAGCGATCGCGTAGAGTTAAAAGTCTGGGCAGCTAAAATGTGCTTCGCGATCGCGAAGCCATTCCCGCGATCGCGAAGAGTAAAATGAACCTGGGCAAAAGTTGTCCTACGCGATCGCGAACGAATTTTCGCGATCGCGATGAGTAAAAATCCCAGAAACAGAACTTAAGTTCTTGAAATGGGGTTTCGACCCATTTTCAACTCTTTTCCATTTTTGAGCTCGGGTAAGGCGATTCTTGGGCGATTTTCTCGGGAAAACATTGGGGGTAAGTGTTCATTATCCTATATTGATTATATTTCACGATTTCATACTCATTTATATCATGAATCCGTGTATTTATGGAAGAAAAATTAGATTTTTATAAAATCTTCCAAAAACGAAAATTTTAGATTTGAAGGTTCATTTTACATCGGAATTGGGTAATTTTTATATGGTTGAACTCGTAGCAGAACGGATGTTCGGATTTCGCAAATTTTTTCGGGATTTGAGATGTGGGTCCCACTGTCGAATATTTTAATTAATTTTGGATTTTTATCTGAATAATTAGTAAATTCATATGGAATTAATTTCTATGATTCGTATTGAGTATATTGAATTGTTTGTGAATAGATTTGAAGCTTTTGGAGATAAATTTAAAAGAAAAAGTTGTGATCATGTCATTGATTGGAATTTGCAAAGCGAGGTAAGTGTCGGGGTTAACCTTGACTTGAGAGAATAGAACCCTTAAATTATTTGTTATGTGAATTGCATGTGAACGACGTATAGGCGAGGTGACGAGTGTCTATACGTCGTCAAATTAATTGTTTGCCTGCTTACTTGAAAAATCATAAATTATTTTTAATCATAAATTAATTATTATAATAATTGTTTCTCTCTTATTCTTTGTCAAATATTAATTCTTGAATTCCTGCATTAATTGTTACATGCTATTTGAATTATGTGTTTTAATTGTTATTTGACATTTAGCATATTAAATATTAAACTGTCTTATTTCTCCCTGATTTCTATAATAATTTGCTATTTGTCATTGTTTGTTTCATAATTAAATCATAATTGTTGTATGCTTGTTGTCTTATAATTTTATATTAATTTATTGCATTTATTGGGGAAATTTCTTCTATAAGAATTGATTGAAATGGATATATTGGAGGATTGGGTTGCACGCCGCAATAGACTTATTAAAGATTAATATTGGAGGATCGGGTTGCACGCCGCAACAGACATATTAAAAAGTTAATATTGGAGGATCGGGTTGCATGCCGCAACAGACTTATTCAAAAGTTAATATTGGAGGATTGGGTTGCATGCCGCAACAGACTTATTAAAAGTTAATATTGGGGGATCGGATTGCATGCCGCAATAGACTTATTGAAAAGTCAATATTGGGGGATCGGATTGCATGCCGCAACAGACTTATTTAAAAGTCTATGTATATATTTGATTGAAATAAATATATGACAGACTTGATTAAAAGAAAAATATTGGGAGAGCGGGTTGCACGATGCAACAGAATTGAATGTGAATATATTGTGAGAGCGGGTTGCACGCTGCAACAGAATTGGTTGAAATAATAATGGATTATGACTGCTGGGTTGGCTTCAATTATTATAAATGAGTTACCTGATTTATTTCTATTATTTGTTGTTGTTATTAATATTGCGTACAGGTTAATGTAAGTGAACCGCCTTAGCCTCGTCACTACTTCATCGAGGTTAGGCTCAGCACTTACCAGTACATGTGGTCGGTTGTACTGATACTACACTCTGCACTTCTTGTGTAGATTTCGGAGTTGGTCCCAGCGGCGTGCCATAGACTTGCTCGGATTTCAGCTATTCGAAGGAGACTTGAGTTATAACTGCATGGTGTCCGCAGTTCTGAAGTCCCCGTCTATTTTACTTTAGTTGTGTATGTATTTCTAGACAACTTTATTTTATTCAGACCTTTATTTGTATTATTCTAGAATGCTCGTGAATTGTGACACCAATTATGGGATGGTATTTAGACACCGTTAGTTTTATGGATTATTTTACTATATTTCAAACTTTGCTTCCGCCTTTGTTTCCTTGATTATTAATAATATAAAAATTGTTTTAAAAATAGATAATATTATTCTAACGTTGGCTTGCCTAGCAAGTGAAATGTTAGGTGCCATCACGGTCCGAAGGTAGGAATTTCGGGTCGTGACAGTTGGTATCAGAGAGCTAGGTTACATAGGTCTCATGAGTCACGAGCAAATTAGTAGAGTCTGAAGGATCGGTACTGAGACGTTTGTACTTATCTCTCAGAGGCTATGAAGTTTAGGAACAATATCACTTCTTTTTTATTCTGTCGTGCGATTTTATTCTATCATCGATGATTGAACCATTCTACTCTTATTCTCTCACAGATGGTGAGAACGCGTAATACTTCTACCAATGGACAGGGACCAGAACCCCTGGTGGCAACTATGGCCAGGGGTAGAGGTCAAGGCCGAGGACGTGCTAGAGGCCGAGGTAGAGCTCAGTCTAGAGCTCGAGCAGCTGCACCTATTGAAGAACCTCAGATGGACCTTCAGGAGGAGGTTCCAGTTCAGAATGTACCAGTTGGACCAGTTCAGGTCCTGGAAGGATTCATAGCCACTCCAGTACTTCAGGACGCTCTAGTCCATTTGGTAAGTCTTATGGAGGGTGTGGCCCGGAATGGTACATTTCCAGTGGCACCAGCTGTCTCACAGGCTGGGGGAGGAGAACAAACTCCCACTACTCCCGCTTCGGAGCAGATGGCTCCCCAAAATCAGGTTCCAGCAGCCCCGCTAGTTGGGATAGTTCAGCCAGTTATTACGGCACAGACCGGTGATAGGCCCGCCATGTCTTTTGAGGCCTTATTAAGACTGGATAAGTTCACTAAGCTCTTTCCAGTTCACTTCAGTGGTACACCTTCTAAGGACCCACAAGATTATCTTGAACGCTGCCATGAGGTGATGCGGAACATGGGTATAGTTGAGACCAATGGGGTTTATTTTGCTGTATTCTAGATGACGGGTTCCACCAAGAGGTGGTGGATAGATTATACATTTACCCGACCAGTCGGATCACCTACACTTACCTGGGAGCAGTTCTCTCAGCTATTTCTGGAGAAGTTCCTCTCTATCACACTGAGAGAGGAATTGCGCAAGCAATTTGAGCATCTACAGAAGGGCAGTATTACTGTTACTCAGTATGAATCCCGTTTTGTGGATTTGGCCCGTCATGCTCTCCTTTTACTACCTACGGAGGGAGAGAGAGTGAGGAGGTTTATTGAGGGACTCACTCACCCTATCAGATTTTAGATGGCCAAGGAGACCGGAAGTGAGATTTCTTTTCAGGCGGCTGCTAATGTCACAAGGAGGATCTTGATGGTTCTTGCACAGAAGAGAGGGCAGAGGTCCGATAAGAGGCCTCGTCAGTTCGGTGGTTTCAGTGGTGCCTCGTCTGGAGGCAGAGGTAATTTTGGTAGGGGTCATCCTCCCAGACCATTTCATTCAGCACTTCATGCATCTCCCGGTGCTTCATGGAGTCACGGTCCTATTATGCCTTACTCTGGGCAGCCAACATTTAGTGCACATTCAGCTCCTATCAGTGCACCACCACTCCAGAGTTACTACAGTGGTTATCCGGCCCATTTGGGTCAGCATCAGCTTCAGCAGCCACGACATCAGGATGGGTGTTATGAGTGTGGAAACATTGGTCACATCAGGAGGTATTGCCCTAGATTGGCGAGTAACAGATCTGGGCAAGATTCTCGTGCCATCATACCGGCACCGGTTGCTTCACCGCCTGCTCAGCCAGCTAGAGGTAGGGATCAGGCAGCTAGAGGTAGAGGTCAGGCTATTAGAGGTGGAGGTCAGTCCATTAGAGGTGGAGATCAGACCGTTAGAGGTGGAGGCCAGCTAGTCAGAGGCCGTCCCAAGGGACGCAGTTTAGAGTGGTGGGGCCCAGCCCCGATTTTATGCTTTTCCAGCTAACCGAGTCATCTGATGCTGTGATCACAGGTATTATTCTAGTTTGCCATAGAGATGCTTCAGTTCTATTTGATCCAGGATCTACTTATTCCTATGTGTCCTCCTATTTTGCTTCATATTTGGTTGTGCCTTGTGATTCTCTGAGTGCTTCTGTGTGTGTATCTACACCGGTGGGAGACTCTGTTGTAGTAGATCATGTCTACCGTTCGTGTGTGGTTACTATTGGTAATCTTGAGACTAGTGTGGATCTTCTAATTCTTGATATGGTAGATTTTGATGTCATCTTGGGTATGGATTGGTTGTCCCCTTATCATGCTATATTGGATTGTCATGCCAAGATAGTGACCCCAGCTATGCTGGGGTTACCTCGGTTAGAGTGGAAAGAAACTCCTGGTAATTCTGCCAGCAAGGTTATTTCTTATATGAAAGCTCGGCGTATGGTAGAGAAAGGGTGTCTAGCCTATTTGGCTTATATTCGCGATCCCAGTGCGGATGTTCCTTATATGGACTCAGTACCAGTTGTTCGTGAATTTCAAGAAGTATTTCCTGCAAATTTGTCGGGGATGCCACCCGACAGAGATATTGACTTCTGTATTGATTTGGCTCCGGGCACTCAGCCCATTTCTATTCCACCATACCGTATGGCCCTGCCAGAGTTGAAAGAATTGAAAGAGCAGTTACAAGACTTGCTTGATCAGGGATTCATTAGACCCAGTGTCTCACCCTAGGGTGCACCAATATTATTTGTAAAGAAGAAAGATTGCTCTATGCGGATGTGTATAGATTATCGACAGTTGAACAAGGCCACTATCAAAAACAAATATCCGCTGCCAAGAATTGATGACTTATTTGATCAGCTTCAGGGTGCCAAGGTATTTTCGAAGATCGATTTGAGGTTTGGTTACCATCAGTTCAAGATTAGGGCATCTGATGTCCCTAAAACAGCTTTTCGAACTCGGTATGGGCATTACGAATTCCTAGTGATGTCATTTGGGTTGACAAATGCCCCAGCAACATTTATGGATTTGATGAATCTGGTGTTCAAGCCTTATTTGGATTCTTTTATGGTTGTATTCATTGATGATATCTTGATTTACTCTAGCGGTCGAGAGGAACATGGGCAGCATCTTCGAAGTGTGCTTCACACCTTGAAGAATAATTAGTTATATGCCAAGTTTTCAAAATGTGAGTTTTGGTTACACTGATTTGCCTTTTTGGGGCATGTTGTATCGGCAGAAGGCATAAAGGTGGATCCTTAGAAGATTGAGGCTGTTCAGAATTGGCCTAGACCTACTTCTGTTACAGAAATCCGGAGTTTCCTAGGTTTAGCAGGTTATTATCATCGATTCGTGGAAGGGTTTTCACCATTGATTCGCATAATTGGTCATCGCGCTTGGTTGAAACGCTAGTGGCGCAAAGCTACCGTGCGCTGGATTATGACTGAATGCCTCTAAGTCAGAATCCGGGCTAGAAGCGACGCATGCGCCCGCCGTCCGCTTGCCGACCCGCAGTAGGGGCCTTTGGCCCCCAAGGGCACGTGTCGTTTGCTAAGTCATCACGACGAAAGAGCCGCGGTGGCCGCCTTGAAGTATAATTTCCATCGAGCGGCGGGTAGAATCCTTTGCAGACGACTTAAATACGCGACGGGGTATTGTAAGTGGCAGAGTGGCCTTGCTGCCACGATCCATGAGATTCAGCCCTTTGTCGCTCCGATTCATCCCTCCCCCTTCCAATCCAATCAATTTCTAACTTTTTCCAAAAGAGGTTTATTCCTTCCTTGATGCTATATTATATGCCAAGTGTTGGAAAATCGAACAAGTCCTCAATATCATGGAACGTATTCTATTTGTGTATTAAGTGAAAAATGTGACTTGTCACTTACTCCAATCCCTGTGGATACGATATTATACTATACTATCTTTGACTAGCAAGCATAATTAAAGTGGTGTTTTGCGCTCATCAGCGTCGCGAGGTGTTTTGACAAGAAAGATGCATCCCCGATGGAGAGAATATAGTTTGAACACCAATAATGTTAACTAATTCTCATCCTTATTATTATGTGGATTACGAGGCCCCTTAAGAGTTGGAGTCAAATTACTTCATGAGCTTACATTTTAATTACCTCCCTTTGAGGTATGATAACTCATTCATTATTGAGCCATATAGTCCGCATCAGTTTTGTCGTCAATTTGGGTTTTACCAGAACGTTCCCGGTTATTTGGAGAATGATATCCGTAGCGCCTCTCTAGATGAAAGACTCAGATTTTGGAGGATTTTCACACTGTCTCGGCCTATGTCACGTGTGACTTTTCCCCCAACGGGAGATCCTGTGGAGAATCTTTTCTCCACCAATTATATGTCTTGGTGGGAGAAAGCGCATGGGAAGTTTCTTAAGGATAATTTACAAGCTCTGATAGACAATGTTGGGCTAAAATTTACTACTCCTTTAGGAGATGAAGATCAAGGTGTTGGAAAGACGCTCTCAAAAGTCAATGAAACACCCCACTCCAATCCCAAAAGTAGTTACGCAACATAAGAAAAGGAAACTTAAATCCTCAAAGGCAGCTTTGAAAGTGGTGGTGTGCACTTTAACAGATATAGAGAGACACACTCAAGTTCTTCCATTTAGCACGCAAGTTTCTCAAGATACAAGCCAAAGTACCAACAAAGATCAACACTGGAAAAGGAAAAAGGCCTAACCCAGTAGAGCTTGTCAAGGTTCCAAGTGTTGATAGTTCCTCAATAATGCACACATCTTGTAACAAAGATATAGAATACAATAACCTCGCCTTATTCCCTTTATTTTTTTTGAATGAATACCTTCACTAAAATTTACTTTCTTTCTTTGCCTTTTCCTAATGCAGCTAAATGCCATTGGGCATCCGATGGCATCCCCACATGACGAGCCGCAAGTTAGTGATGAATCTATTGTAGGCCTACGTCTAAAGTGAAGTCATCTTCAAAGGCATCATCTCTTCCTCATGACAAACCTTAAGAAGACAAACTCCAAATGAGATAACTCGCGTTCCACCAACGGCAAATGCAGATGTATCTATTTTGAAGGAAAGAGCATTGTCTTTAATCATAAAAAGGAATTCATCTTGGGACTTTGGGAGGATATTTGTAATAGACTCTCCAAAACTCGTGCAAAATTACTCTCATCTTATAGGGTGCAAATCACTGAGATTTTCGAGGATATGTAGAAGGTGAATGTTTTGGATCTTTCTCTATTAGAGAGTTTACTGGATTCTATTTTAGCGCTTGCCGCTTCATATGACCAAGAGCGATCCAATTTGGCTGATAAGACGAGTTAAGATGAGAAGCTAAAGCTGATTTCCAAAGCTAAGGAGTGTCTCGAGTCGTTCAAACTTAAAGCGAGTGAGAAAGTCAAGATAGTTTCCTCTAGTGAAAAGAAACTGAAGAGAGTTGTGAAGAGGCTGCAAACATTACAACAAGAGAGAGAGAGAATCTCGAAGGTGTTATAGAAGTGACTCAAAAGGAGGTTGAAGAGATTCAAACAAAAGTTTTAGCTGCCGAGACTGAGGTCTCTTCATATGACAACGTAAATTTGCCGATTGTTGGTGATTTGGCCAATCTGGAGGAGGAGAAGAACCCGGAGACTAGCTGTCAAGAATTCATCAACTACAAGTTATGTTTAGATTAGACTATTAGTATTATCTCCCCTTTTATCTTTATGTTAGATTGACCTAGTGGATATTTATTTCATCATAAATAAGATTGCTTCTCTTTTTCTTTACATTGTCTGACTTTTATGTTAGTCATATTTACAATTATTAGCTTTACGTTCTTGCAATAAAAGATTCGTATCTTGTTGTGGGAGAGTTCAAATAACAAACCGTTTGATTTCTCGAAAATTAGACTTCAATATCGAAAACATATCCAAAACTTAGAATCGAACACCTTCATAATCGTCCCAGATAATATTTTGAAACCAACTTTAGACTCCACCATGTTGAAAATTTCAGATTTACGCAGTCTCACCAAAAAAATCATATCTTTGTGTAGAATGTCAAAATCATGAACTATTTGATTTTTTGGAAACTTAACTTCCAATTGTAGAACGTATCCAAAATGCAAAATTTAATGCCTTAAGGATAGTTTCAGATAATATTTCGAAATCAATATTAGATTCTGAAACGGCGACGATTTCAGATTTACGCGACTTCACCAAAACATTTGTATCTTGATGTAGGAACGTCAAAATCACGAACCATTTGATTTCTTGGAAACTAAACTTCAAAATCTAAAACATATCCAAAATGTAAAATTTAATGCCTTAAGGATAGTTTCAGTTAATATTTCAAAGTCGGCTTTAGTTTCTGATATGCCGATGTCTTGGTGTGGAAGCCTCGAGATTGTAAGTTGTTTTAATTACTAGAAATTTAAATTCAAGAGCTTCATCTCACCAAATATCTTGGGTTCAAGTCTAACTGAATTTGAAACCTCGTGCCAGGTAATCTTCATTCTTATATTTGTGTTCCTTTCTGATGCCTCTCTTTCCTTCCCTTTTTTTTAGGGAAGAGAATGAATTTGGAGACCAACACTGAACTTGATCCTCATGACCAACACTGAACAAGTTCAGTGGGTGTCTCCAAATTCACTCTCTTCCCTAAACAAAGGGAAGGAAAGAGAGGCATCAGAAAGGAACACAAGTATAAGAAGGAAGATTACCTGGCACGAGGTTTCAAATTCAGTGAGACTTGAACCCAAGATATTTGGTGAGAATGAAGCTCTTGAATTTCAATTTCTGGTAATTAAAACATCTTACAATCTCGAGGCTTCCACACCAAGACATCGGCATATCAGAAACTAAGAAATATTAGCTGAAACTATCCTTAAGGCATTAAATTTTACATTTTGGAAATTTTAGCCAACTTGTTTAGTGAGAGTGAATTTAGGAAGCTTAGAGTTTCATTCTAAATTCAGTGTTTCATTCTAAGCTTAGAGTGAATTTGGAGACCAACACTGAACTTGATCCTCTTTCCTTCCCTTTGTTTAGGGAAGAGAGTGAATCGGTCTTATTAATGGAAAGTTCTTAAAGAATTATTATCCTTGAAGTTGCAATGCTCCTTAACGCAAGAGCATAAACTGCATGTTACTCCTGGCCTGTAAGAGTATAAACTATTTACGGTCCAAAATAAAAAGCCCGCTATGTTAAAAACCTCAAAAGAGGCGGCCGATTCTCATGCCATCTGCATCAACCAACTTGTAAGCCCCAATTGAATAAGCTTCTTGTACAACATATGACCCATCCCATTTTGAAGTGAACTTCCCTACAGGTTTATAGGAAGCAATAATGGGTCTTCGTAGGGCAAGGACTTGATCTCCTACTTGAAAGGATCTCGGGCGAACCCTTTTATTGAAGGCACGAGACAATCGAGCTTGATAACAATCAAGACTTTGTTGAGCTTCCAACCTCTTCTCATGAAGAGCCTCCTACTCTGCTAATCGAAGTCGAGCATTTTCTTCATCAGTGATCCCTTCTTGAATAGCTAATCGTAATGAAGGTATTTGATGCTCGGGGTGGAAAAATGGCTTCGACTCCATAGATGAGTGAATAAGGGGTTGCTTGTGTTGGCGTGCGGTGAGTTGTTCTATATGCCTACAAAGCTTCTTCCATACGGTCATGTCAATATCGTTTGGATTTGGAGACAACATTCTTTAACAAGTTGCATAGAGTTTTGTTGAATGCCTCAGCTAGACCATTGATGGCAACATTGTACATAAAGCGTTACGTTTCTTGAAGCCAAAGAGATCCCAAATCTTGTTCATCAACCTATTGTCAAATGGTTTGCCATTATCCGTTATTATATGACGTGGAATGCCAAAGCGATAGATTATGTTTACTCTGATGAAACTTACAATATTTTCCTTCTTTACTTCCTTAAGAGTAACAACTTCAACCCATTTTGAGAAGTAGTCAGTTGCAGCCAAGATGTATAGGTGCCCACCAGAGGACTTTGGCAGTGGTCCAACCGCATCCAATCCCTATGCGTCAAAAGGCCAAGATGCAACAGTCAGCTGCAACACTTCGAGGGGCTGATGAATAAAATTTGCATGGAATTGGCAAGCTTGCATCTTCAAGCGTAGTCCAAACAATTTCTTACCATCATTGGCAAATAATATCCCATCCTTTTTATATGGAAATGGAGCTTTGGTCTAGACTGGTGTGACCCACATACCCCATAATGTGCTTCTTGAAAAGCTTGGAGTGCTTCATTTTCTCATAAGCATCACAAAAGTACTCCCTCAACTGATCTTCTGTATAGAGTATCTTTGTAGTAAAGTAAGCGAGGTGCACGATGAAGGATTTCATTCATAAGCGAGGTGCACGATGAAGGATTTCATTCATTCTCCTCGGATTTTCTGGAAGTATCCTGTAGCTCAAGTAATCGATAATGGGTTGTCGTCCATTCTTCCTTCTCAGCTTCAGAAATAGCGACAAGATGCTCGAGTTCATTTTCTTCACTTTTACCCTCATTTGGTGGCGGTACTACCCATTTTTGGCAAACAATAACTTGCGCTTGATCAGGCAGGGTTAAAGATGAAGCTAGGGAAGCTAAAACATCAGCCTTCTTGTTTTCTTTCCTAGGCACATGTTTAATAGTCACGTCATCGACCCACCCCATTAATATTTTAGCATAATCATGATATGGGCGTAGTTCAGGTGTCCTGACCTCGTAACTACCCAAAAGCTGGTTGATCACTAACTGAAAATCACCAAAGACTTGCAGTTGCAACCGTTTCATTTCGACAGCTATTTCAAGCCCAAGTATTAATGCTTGATACTCAGCAACGTTGTTAGAGCAGAGTTGAATCAACGTAAAAGAGTAGGGCAGAACTTCACCTTGAGAAGTGACAAATACTACGCCAGCACCAGCTCCTCCGCGATATGTAGCACCATCAAAGTACATCTTCCATAGAGGTTGAACTTCAATGACCATTGCGTCCTCATCAGGTAGTTCATCACTTAGCTCCCAATCATCAGGTATAGGGTGATCTGCCAAGAAGTCCGCTAAGGCTTGTCGTTTTATAGCCTTTTGAGGGATGTACACAATTTCAAATTGTTGAAACTGGAGGTACCACCTTGCTAGTCGATCACTAAGGACAGGTTTTGACATTACGAACTTGATGGGATTTGATTTGGAAACAAGACGAACGTCATAAGCTTGAAAGTAGTGCTTTAACTTTTGGATTGAGAAGACTTTCACCAAACACAACTTTTCGATTGGCGAATTATTCAGCTCATTTGGTGTCATCATCCTGCTCAAGTAGTAAAAGGAGTTTTCTTTCCCTTCACTATTTTCTTGGGCCAACAGTACTCCAGCAGACCTTTCTTGTGCTGAAATATATAGGAGGCTTCATCAACTAAGTTTTGATACTTTCAAAGACATTACTACAATCTTGGTCCCACTTGAAAAGAACGCCTTTCTTCTTGAGGTGATTGAATGGTTGGCACCTTCCAGCTAGGTTGAGATGAATCTCCTAAGGTATTCTAGCTTTCCTTGTAGACTTTTCAAAATGGCATCCACTTTGGCTTGATCAATTTTGATCCCTCGATGCCGGACAATGAAACCAAGGAACTTTCCAAAAGTAAATCCAAAGCACATTTCAATGAATTTATCCTAAGTTGGTACCTCCAGAGCAACTCAAACACCATTCTCAAGTCTTTCAAGTGGTCGCTCATCTTTCTTGATTTTACCACCAAGTCGTCAACATAACATTCGACATTTTTGTGGAGAAGGCCATCAAAAATAGTTTGCATAGCCTATTGGTAAGTAGCACCAGCGCTGTTCAAGACAAAAGGCATTACCTTGTAGCAATAAATACCCTTGGGGGTGCGGAATGCAGTAAGCTCTTCATCTTTTACTGCCATGCAAATTTGGTTATATCCTGACAAACCATCCATGAAAGATATTGCCTCAAAACTAGTAGTAGCATCGATCATCAGCTCTAGGATAGGAAGCGGGGATTCATCTTTGGGACACACATTGTTGAGATCCTGAAGTCAACACACATTCAAATCTGGCCATTCTTCTTCCTTATAGGGACAATACTTGAGACCTAGGGGAATCAAATCCGGCCTAAAACGCCTTTGACCTTGCTTAACATGATGAGCACCATTCCTAACTGCAAGGTGATGGACTGCTACTTTGGAATCCAAGCCAGGCATCTCTTTATAACTCCAAGCAAAGACATCCCTATACTCCTTGAGAAACTCAAAATAAGTGCTTTCTTCATCGACTGCTAGTAAAGCACATAGATAAGTGGGCCTTGGTTCTTCGTTGGTGCAAAGGTTTACTTCTTTCCAAGCGTCAACTGTTGCCTTTACCCCTTCTTCAAGTTCATGCAGAGCATCCTTTGCATCTTTATCTCCTTGAGGGTCCCCATCATTGATGGATATATGATAATACGGTGAATCATCCTCGAATTTCTTGACTCCCTTAGTTAGAGATAAAACACCATGCTCGCCTTGTGCAGTAACATGATACGAAGAACCCACACTTTCTTTGTCTTCATCACGTTCTTTAGTGTAGACCACAGTGTATGGCTTACATTCAGTACCTCATCACACGAAACCATGACTTTTGTTTGTCACCTCATTCTAGAAGGAACCCGACTTTGGAAATCCTTAGAGATATTCTGGATCCTAGGTGAAATGGGTGTTTTTATATTTCGATAATTTCTCTGGAACTTGTTCCCCTTCTTTAATAAACCCAATCTCTCAAATACGGAAAACCTCACAGTTGATTTTCCAAGTTGATCGAAGACAGAATGTTTGTTAGAAGCGATAGATTCATCTTCTACTGTGATATAATTATTGCTTGCTCTTCTTATGGAGATGCGCACTAGTGAGGGTTATTTATATCCTAGACATTCACGTGGTTGCCTCGTAGCAGCTTTTGATGGGAGCTTCCCTAACTTTAACGACTCATTGGGATTGTATCCAGCATTTGCAAATAACTTGTAAGCATTGGGATCAAAACCTTCGTCCGTACGCTTTGTAGGAAATGCTATATCTTGTGGCGAATTCTGAGACACAGACTTTCTAAGTAGCGTCGAGGACAACTTTATCGCCTCAATCCGTTTGATAGGAAGAGTTAACCCCTTTAGCATGTTTATTTGGAGATTGGATGATTCACCTTCATCTTTCTTCTTTATTAGGACATATTTGAGCGCATAAGTTACTTTCTTGCCATGAGACACAATGTTCCCTTGATGAGATTTATTTGGGTTAGGGTGTACCTCTTCAACAACAACTTTGGTTTTGTCGGCAACAACCTCATCTCTCTTAGTCGTGGACTCGTCATTCTTGTAATTCATGACATCATCAGCTTTTAGCTCCTTCACAATGCAGTTCTTCAAGTAGAACTTTGCATCGACGAAGTGTGACTCAGCCTCACTATCTTCTCGATTTCACCCTCATAGTACTTCAAACATTGATAGTAGGTAGATGGAACCACTTTATTCTCATGTATCCAAGGCCTTCCAAGCAAGATGTTGTATGAATTCTTTGCATCGATCACATGCAGCCCATGCATTTGATTGCATATCTTCAATGGTGATCCCCAAATTGATCGCGCATATGGCTCTTTGCCCCCCTTGGTTGAATCCTTGAATCATCACACGACCTTCCGAGAGTTCGTTCATGGGAATACCAAGTTCTTTCACTGTTCGAATTGACAAGATGTTCACTGAGGATCCTCCATGAATCAAAATTTGATTTAATCTTTCATCACGCATATAGCCAACCAAGTATAACTTTTTCCTCACAAGCATTAACTTCTTAAGGAATGGACTCAATGAGCTTTTCTGAAGATGGTGCCAGTGGTAGGTCATCACTCTTTTCTTCCCCTTTGTCAGCATGGCAACAAGAGGCGTCAATACCCTTATGGGAAATATTCGTGCGGAACCAACTTTGTAAGAACTCCTCCAAGGTTACTGGATGTCGTGGCTTTTCTGGGTGGTGGACCTCCACTTTTGCTTTCTTCAAATGTTTAACTAGATTCCATCTCCTTGGTCTTTTTACCATCATTTTTCTTGTTGGTTGTTCTATTAATTCTTTTCGTAGGCTCCTTTTGTGGCGCCTACAACGAGTCACCAACGTCCAACCTTCATCATCATCATGGTGATCTACTTCAACTTTGTTATTCTCCAGTAATTCTTTATCTTCGATTTCTTTTAAACTGCATAGCTCATCTAGACTGAATGAGCCAAAGGTGATAGAGACTTGGTTCGCACTTGCCTTCTCATCTTCAAGCACGATCTTCTTTTCACGGGCCAAATCAATAACTATGTCCTTAAAGACAAAGCACTTCTCAAGAGGATGACTCACAAGTCGATGATATTTGCAGTAATTTGGGTCATCAGTTTTCCCAGCTTCATTTGGCCGCTTAATCTCTCGAAGCTCAATGAGCTTTAACTTGAGAAGCTCTTGAAAAATTGAAGGCACATCAGAATCTAGAAATGGGTACTCCTTCTCTTGCATTTCTTTTAGAGTCAACTTTCCACTTGGCTTATCTTGAAAAGAAGTGGATTTCATACTCTTCTTCTTGATCACCTTCGTCGTGAACTTCACAGGTGATGTGTTGACATTCATAGCTTCTTTGTTTTCAGACTTGGATACGAACTTGCTCAATTTCCTGACTTCTTGCCTGTCGTTCTCTTTGCATGGTTCATAGATGGGCAGACTTTCATTTCCAGCAGAGGCCATGCTCAATTCCATGTCATGGGCACGAGTTGTAAGTTCTTCAAATGTGCTAGGCTTGATACTTTGTAAGATATAGCGCAATCCCTAATGCATGCCTTGGATAAACATCTCTATTCCAGAAGCTTCACTAAGCATGTCTTTGCAATTAAGGCTTGTATTCCTCCAACGATTAATAAAGTCGATAACTGGTTCACCCTTCCGTTGACGAGTATTTGTAAGTTCCACCATACTCATAGTGCGCCTTGTGCTATAAAAGCGATTAAGAAACTCTTACTCTAGTTGATCCTAGCTATCAATAGATCCCGCCTCGAGATCTATATATCAATCAAAAGCATTTTCTTTTAGCGAGCGGACAAACTACTTGACGAGGTAATCTCCATAAGTCCCAACATTATTGCATGTCTCAACGAAGTGTGCCACATATTTCTTTGGATTCCCTTTACCATCAAACTGTTGGAACTTTAGAGGTTGATAGCCAACAGTCATCTTCAACATGTCGATCCTTGCAGTGTACGGCTTTGAGTATGTAAGGGAGGACTTGGAAGTAACTTCATACATATTTTTGATAGTCCCTTCAATGAACTCCTTTAGTTGATTGATTAGAATCATCTCTTCAGATGAGACAGGGATAGACTTGGCGGATGCTACTTGTCTTAGGGGAGAATCACTCTTTGGAACTTCTGGGAGATTGCCAGGGGCATGGGTGGATTTTTCTTCCGTCAAGAGTCCTACCCTATCTGTTAGCTTGTCAATTCTAGAATCTTGATTTTGCATACACTTGGTCAAGCTAGCAGTTGCTTCTGTCAAGTTTGCTAGTTGCTCCTCTATGGATGAAGCGTTCGTCACTATTGATTGCATGATTGTTGTAGATTAAAGAGAGTAGCATGGATTATCACATAGATTGATCCTGATTGGCTCACGCTACGCAGTGTAAGTGGGGAGGATCCATCACTTGAAGCATCATCATCTTCCTTCACAGCAGAGTTTTTGGATCCGAATAGGTCAAGTAGAACAAGAGTTTTCTTAATCTGTTTAGCAACATCGCTTCCTCCTTTGGGTAAGTTTGTGGAAAATCTTGCCCCTTTTGAGGATGGAGATCCGAAAACAGGGGTTGTTGCGGACAACACTTGGAGCGCTTGTTGTCCTAAAGATCTTGCCTTACTCCTTGTAATTGGTCCAAAGCTTTCAAAGGTAACATCGATGATACTTTCCACACCAGCATAAAACCTGGAATTAGCAGTCTTGGTGGAAGTTGATTTGGAGTTAACCTTCTTTGAAGCCATTTCGATGTTCTTGAAGTTCGGTGATTGAAAAGTTGAGATGAGAGGTAGAGATTGTCCCACCAGGCGTGCTTGAATTTGTAGACAATAAATTTGCGTCAAGAAAATAATCGAGATTGAAAAATATTGCAACAATCATAGTATTTGATTTCAAAAAATATGAGTGTACAATCTCTATGAATCCTCTGATTCTTCTTTCCAATAGTAAATAAATTCAAGGGCCTTTGAGCTTGATCTTGAATCTATAATTTTTTTCGCGAATGATGATCTTGAATTCAACTAGCACGGACTTTGATTTGAACTCGTACTCCTTGAATCTTGATTTGTTCTTCGTTATTGAGCTTGAACTTGATTTCTTGAACTTGAACTTGATTGCTTGAAGCTTGAAACTTGTACAGGAATTTACGGTGTTTGATCCACGAGCTCTCTCTTGCTTCATGTAATAACTTCTGGTGTCTTTTCTGAGTTATGAAGACCCATATTTATAGTTGTGGGAGGGAAGAGTTATGATAACAATAAACTCTTTCCGACCAATCAAATTGAAGTATGACAAGGTCGCATTTGATTGGCTAGAGCATGTCACTTATACATGTGGCGCGATTTCATTGGCCTTTTAATTTGACTTGGCATGCCTTGTCATTTTGACGTGTGGCATGATCCTATTGGCTCTTCCGTTGACTTGGCGTGCCACGTCAATTGACACGTGACACCAACCTGGGCCTCTAGGAAGATGGCATCTTGGGCTTGATGAAGTGGGCTCATCATTTGTGGCCCAATTAAGTGGGTTAGCCCAATGCATTTGGACCTTATATATTTGACTTATATAATTAATCTAATTAAATTAGCGCATAATATTTATTTGGACAAATACATTTAATATATAGTCCAAATTCTTTTATTAGATTTAATTCCGATAAAATTTATATGCCTACAAGCCGCAACCACCATTTTCCTGCACAATCCAACAAAACAGTTAATAAGTGTTTCAATTAAAACGGATACCATACAATTTTTTCGTAGAAATAAATTGCCAATTTGAGACTTTATAACTATAAAATCTTTGACCAAAGTTTCTTGGTGGTCCTTGAAGTCTTCAACTTACAATAATCACCACAAAGACAAACATCAGTTTCCTATTAAATTTTGGGATATCTGTGATATGATGAATTTGTAAATATCCTTCGAAGAAGAGAAAAATAAATGAGAGGAAGATGAAGAAGAATCTGCCTCGAGCTATTTTAATGGCCAGATCCACATGACGGATGAAAAACATGTGTTATGTTGGTCAAACCTGACTAAACATCCGTTAGCTCGGAATATTCATATATAGTGTTTTTTTTCATGCATTAATAGTATTATTAATTTTAGAGTATGCGTTATGCACGTTTATCACATATTTTAAAAAATTATATAAATATTATTAAACTTTGTATATCTGACGTGCAGTTGTTATGTGTTATTAACTTCAAAAATATTTTTTGAATTTAATGTTGAGTTAACGGGTATAATAATTGTATATGTTGGATTAATTTATATATGATTATAGAATGTATATTTATACTTTGGTATATAAATTTTATAGGAGTGTTTGATTAAAAGGTAATGGATATACTATCGCATACCTAGAGAATCAACATAAATTTTCAGAAGTCATTTTTTATTTCTTTACATTTTTACTATGATAATTAAATTATACATAATTTATGAGTTTTAATTTTATGAACGGTTAAAATCTAAAATTAAGGATAAGAAAAAATAAAAATAATTGTCGAATGACATATCGACATTAGTTATAGGTCCCTACTTCAGCTTTCTCTATTTTATTTTTATTTTTATTAAGATAGAATTAGTTAATTATAATTTTATAACAAAGAATAATTCAAACCTACGACAAGTAATAATTACTTTTTACTTTTTCTCTGTGGATATATTTAGTTTTGGTATTACTTGTCTTTTACAAAAATTGTTATGTTGCATAAATAAGGAAAGTGCTTGCACAATATATGTAATATCGGGACTTTTTATATAGTTCAAAATATAATTTAGTATACAAAAGTTTGTCTAGCTAGTTACTTTATGTTTATTGAGATTATTTTTCACTTACCTCAGACCATTGCGAAATCTTCCAGAGATTGTCGAGTCTTCATGCAATTATATGATACATGAAACAACAAAAAAAGAAAAAGAAAAATCAAAAATCAACATAATGGGCGCAACAAAAGAAAGTTAAATTAACATATATATCACAGAAGTTTTCAACATAAAAAATTGCGCCAAAATAGAGAATTTATGTTAGATTTGCCAATTCAAATATATCCACACCATTCTAAGAAAGGACCTAAGTTTTGTGCCCTTTTAGAAAATAATCCTTTGCTTATATATAATATCCAAAGACTTCATCTGTACAAGACATGATGAAAAGCAATTAAATATGAACCTTCATCAGAAGCAAAAAGTTTATGAGACATGGAATCAATTTTATCATTTCTTCAAGAAAAAAATAGGCATGGAAATTTGAGAAAGAGAGGGTTGCAGCTGAGGAGATAATGAGAATAAAATAATCATATGCGAGTTAAAAAATTTATGTGCGTTTTAAATAATACATTTACCACATAAAAATACTATTTGGTAGGGATGTTTTTTATTATAAAAGAAGTCCTACTTGTTCTCTCTTTTTCCCTTTATGTACCAAACTGGTAAAAGACTGACGGATGTGAATCGACCTTTTTACACTACTTCCTCCGTTCCAATTTACGTGAACCTATTTTCTTTTTGGTCCGTTCAAAAAAGAATGACCCCTTTCTAAATTTGGAAACAATTTAGCTTTAACTTACAATTCTACCCTTATTGAGAAACTTTTATAACCACACAAATACTCTGGGCCACTTTTTAATTTGTTTAGGACCATAAATTTTAAAAGTTTTTATTTTTTCTTAAACTCCGTGTCCAGTCAAACAGGTTCATATAAATTGGAACTGAGGGAGTATTTGTTAGGGATAATTAAAAAAAGAGTTGACTACTTATTCTTTTCTTCTTTCCTTTCCATATGATCTTTCTTTATACAAAACTTTATTTGCATTTAAGAAAATTATAACGACTCGACCGGTCGTTTTAAGTTTTAGCGTTCTATTCGGTGGTGTGAGACCTTGAGTAGCTTCATATGATATAAAATGACTTGAGTATATGATCGGTTTTGGTTTTCGAGTGGTTCGGGATTTGATTTGGAAGAATAACTCTTGATTTAGAAACTTTAAGCTGGAAGAGTTGACCAAGTTAAACTTTTTGCGTATTTTATCTCGGATCAGAGTTTTGATGGTTCTGTTAGTTCCAGATGGTGATTTTGGACTTAGGCATAAGCCCGATTGAATTCGGAGGTTTCTAGCTTGGTTTGACTTATTTTTTCGAAAGTTGACAATTTGATGGTTTAGAAATTCCTTAAGTTTGACCGTAGGTTGACTTTATGGCAACGACTTCCGATTTTGATTTTGGGACTTGGAATAGGTCCGTTTTGTTATTTGAAACTTGTCTGCAAAATCTGATATCATTCCGAGTTGTCTTGATATGAATCGAACGGTTGGTTGTGATTCTAGCACTTCTTGAGTTCATTGTAAAATTTCATATGTTTTGATGTCCGATTAATGGTTTCGGAGGTTATTTTGGTATTTTGATCGCGCGAGCCAGTTCGTATGACATTTTTAGATTTGTATAGATATTTGGTGTGGAGCCCCGAGAGTTCGGGTGAGTTTCGGACGTGTTTCGTATTGATTTGGCCATGTCCTAGTTGCTGGTGCTAGGCAGGTGTTGCAGGCCTCGCAAATGTGAGACACTATTCACATTTACGAGGTGGGGATCACATTTGCGAGGTAGGCTGGGGACTGTAAAGTTCGAATTTGCGAACTGGTTTTCGCTTTTGTGATTGGGAAAACTGGGCAGGCTGGATCGCATTTGCGATCACATGATCGCTTTTGCGAAGGGATTGACTTCTGAACTTGCGAAGTCAAGGTCGCATTTGCGACTTTCCTTGGGTGCATCGGACGCCGCATTTTTCGATGGCAATTTTAATGCGAACCCTTGTAACGACCCAGCTTGTCATTTTGTGTATTGTAGTCCCGTTCCTCTATTTATTGCATCTTCTATGTTCATTTGTGGTTATGTGTTTATCGGAGTGGTTTATTTGGTTTTAGGGAAATGTTGGAATGAATTAGGACACTTAATCCTAAGGTTGGAAGCTTAAGTTGAAAGAGTTTACCGGAGTTTGATTTTGTATAAATGACTCCAGAATGGTATTTCGATGATTCCAATAGCTTCGTATGGCTATTTTGGACTTAGGCGTATGTCCAGATTTGGATTTGGAGGTCCGTAGGTTGATTTGATACTTTTTGGCGAAAGATAGAAAGTTGAAGGTTTGGAAGGTTGATAGGTTCCAAGAGTTGACTTTGTTGATATCGGATTCAGATTTTGATTCCGGGAGTTGGAATCGGTCCGTTGTGTCCTTTGGGACTTGCATGCAAAATTTGAGGTCATTCGAAGTTGATTTTATATGATTCGGCATGAGTTTTGAAAGTTGAAAGTTCATTAGTTTCATTAGTCTTGAATTGGGGTGCGATTTGTGATTTTGGTGTTGTTTGATGTGATTTGAGGCTTTGAACAGGTTCGTGTTGTGTTTTAGGACTTGTTGGTATGTTTGGATGGGGTTCCAGGGGTCTCGAGTGTGTTCCGGGTAGGTTTCGGACATGTTCTCCATGTTTTGGCATAACTGATTCTGATGTCTGGTTTCCTCCTTCGCAATCACGAGAGGGAGATCGCGTCGGGTATTCTTGAAGGCAGGAGAGTTGTGCTTCGCGTTCGCGAAGGTTGGGTGGCAGTGGTCACCGCGATCGCGCCAGGGAGGACGCGTTCGAGTAGAAGGGAGCTCAGCTGGGGGGCTTCAGGCTGTAAGCCTTCGAGATCGCATAAGGATCTCCGCATTCGCATAGTGTCAGGTTAGTTGGGCATCGCGTTCGCGCCCTTTGGTTCGCATTCGTGTAGAGCATTTCTGGGGCAACTTGAGATTGTGCTTCGCGATCGCCACGTAGGTCCCGCGATTGTGACGAATACACCTGGGCAGACTATTTAACATCTCTATTTCGAGGGTTTGTTTATTATGTCACATTTTGTGTTAGAGAGCTCGGTTTTGGGCGATTTTGGAAGGAATTTTCACGATTTTGATCGGGGTAAGTGTTTTTTACTCGGATTTTCTCATTTTTCATGATTTCATCTTTGTTTTTAGCTTTTAATTGGTGAATTAAAGTGAAAAAATGGGAGATTTTAGTAAAAACTTTCATAAAGTAAAAATTAAGGATTTGAAGGTCGATTTAAGGTTGGAATTGGATGAAATTAGTAAGGTTGAACTTGTAATTGAATGGGTGTTCGGTATTTATGAGGTTGACCTGGTTTCGGGGCGCGGGCCTTGTCACTGTAACGACCCATCCGGTCGTTTTGAGCTCTAACGTGTCGTTCGGCAGTTTGAGGCCTTGAGTAGCTTCACTTCATGTTTTATGACTTGTACGCATAGACGAAATCGAATTTCGGGAAGTTCAGAGTTGATTCGGATAGAAAATTCTAATTTCGGAAGCTTAAGTTGGAAGAATTGACTAAGGTTTGACTTTTGAGTAAACGATCTCGGAATCAGAATTTGAAGGTTCCAATAGGTTCGTATGATGATTTCATACTTGGGCGTATGTTCGGGTTGAGTATCGGGTGGTCCGTAAGTATTTCGTTGCTTATTATGGAAAGTTGGCATTTTTAAAAGTTTAAGAATTTCTTATGTTTGGTTTGGGGTGGACTTTGGTGTATCGATGTTCGTTCGGGATTCTGAGCCTTGGAATAGGTTCGTATCGTGATTTGTGACCTGCACGTAAAATTTGGTGTCGTTACGGGATATTTACGTATAATTCAAACGTATTCGATGAAGTTTGGATGTTTGAAATTTTTGAGGAAGGTTTCTATCGTCGATCCGTAATTTTGATGTTGTTTGACGTGATTTTAGGCTTCGACTAGGTCTATGTCATATTTTGGGATGCGTTGGTATGTTTGGATGGGGTCCCGGGGTCTCGGGTTTGATTCGGATTGAAATCAGAGTGAGAATTTGGCCTTATGCAATTTCTGGTGGCAGCACATCTGGTGTAACCACACCTGCGAGGTTTTGGCCACAGAAGCGGCCAAGAGGGTCGCAGAAGCGATTCTGGACGAGCTGGGCAGTGGCCGCAAGTCGAGACTATTTCCGCATCTGCGATGGCGCAGATACGAATTTTTAGAGTGCATAATCGGAGTGGAGCGCAGAAGCGAGGGAGATTTTTGCACCTGCGATGTCGCAGGAGCGGGACCTTGTCCGCAGGTGCGAAGGGGCGGCCTCCAGTGCTTTCCGCAGAAGCGGATTTGTTGCCGCAGAAGCGGCCATTGGCTTCGCAGATGAGAAGATCGCCTGGGCAGAAAGTATATGTTAGCCAAATCGGGTTTTGGCTCATTTCACCTCTTTTCTCTCATTGGAGCTGGCCTTGGGGGCGATTTTGGAGTGCCATTTTTGTCATCCTTCATGAGGTAAGTGATTCCTGCCGTTGTGAGTTAAATACATGTTTACATATGGATAACATGAAAAATTATAGTAATTGTGGGATTTTTGAAGAAACCTAGAAATTAGTAATTTTGGATTTTGACCACGGTTTTGGAAATGAAATTAGGAATAAATTATATATTTGAGTTCGTGGTATTATGGGTAATGATTATCTTCAAAAAATTTTGGTATCCGGGTACGTGGGCCCGAGGGTTGACTTTATTGATTTTTCGAGTGGGTTTAGAAATTGTTATAAATTGATTAATTATGGGTAATAGAGTATATATTTATTGATTTTCACATTGTTTGACTAGTTTTGGAGAGACGAGCATCAGTTTGGGGTGTTTGAGTGGCGTTGGAGCTGGTTATGGAACTTCGGAGTGAGGTAAGTCTCCTGTCTAACTCTGTGAGGGGGAAACTACCCCTAGGTGATGTATTTGATATGTGCTACTTGTTGTGCTGGGTACGTACACACGAGGTAACGAGAGTCCGTACATAGCTAGATTCATGTTATGTTCGGGTAGACTTAGGTTCACGCCATGCTATAACTGTACTATTTGAGTTGTTCCTTGTCTATTAAATTCCTTTATTTTATGTTATGACTTGTAACTAGACTTGCTATTGTAGAGATTTGACGAGCTTTAGATTAGCCGCGGAATAATTGTGCTCCTCTTATGAATTTCTCCCGCGCTATGCTTTTTCATCAAAAGGTTTTTCCTTAAAAAATTATAACTCACACGTTTATTCGTGAATGGGGGTCAAGGACCCGTTCAAGCTTCTTATTCTAATGGGATCGGGCCGTTCGCCTCGACAGAATTATGTACCGCACTCTCATGGGAGCAGGCTGTTCACCTCGGCAGTATAATAGATGCATCTATGGTTCGTGCCATTCGACCCTCGGTAGTGCACACAGTATGATGGTATCAGGCCGTACGCCTCGACATTTCTATAAAATACTCTTATGGAATCGTGCGTAATATTTGACAAGAAGCCAGTGTATCTGGTGAGGTCCATTATATATATATACTCCGGTTGAGGAGGTAACTGCCAATTGAGAGCTGAGTTTATTGTTGAGAGGAGGGTTGTCGTATCGTGAACCTATATTTGTTTTCACTGTTTGATTACCATGCTTCATACTTGTCTACGTTTTACTGTAATTGATTTATTGGACCACTAGTAAGTGTCGATGTCGACCCCTCGTCACTACTTCTCTGGGGTTAGGCTAGATACTTATTGGGTACACGTTTATTTATGTACTCATGCTACACTTGTTGCACTTATTGTGCAGGTATATATATGTTTCCGGTGGTCCTCTGAGTGTAGAGGCATGACTTAAGCGGGTACTTTACTGTGAGCTGCATTTTCTTGTTACGATCCGTAGGATACAAAGTCTCCATCAGAGTTATTTATATTCCCCGTCTAACTTTTATTCCAGATGGTTGTTGTATTATTATTGTACTCCTTAGTAGATGCTCATGCACTTGTGACACCGGGTTTGGGGGTTCCTACTGGTTGTTCATTATTATAGTTCATGTAATTATTATCATTTCCCCTTGAAATTTATATTTTTATACAGGAGTTGGAAAATAAAATCATGGATTTTCTACGAGTACTAGCTTTTATACTGTTTAATTAATGGGAATTATGATTTTAAAGTAATCAAAATGAGTAATTAAGTTGATCGATTACCGTTGGCTTGCCTGCCGGCGAAGTTAGGCGCCATCACGACCTATAGTGGATTTTGGGTCGTGACAGCTTGGCATCAGAGTGTTAGGTTCATTTAGGTCTCAGGAGTCATGAGCAAGTCTAGTAGAGTCTTACGTATCGGTAGGGTGACGTATGTACTTATCTTCGAGAGGCTACAGGGTTGTTAGGAGCACTTCCCTTCTTGATTCCTTTTCGTGCGATTTGATTCCTTTGAGGCTTATGCCTTTATTTCCTTCCTACTCAATCTCATGCGACGTGAAGTGCTTGTTATCAATTGGGCATCGAGGGGTTGTAGTGGTACTGTAGATGTGGTGTAGGATGTTTTTCCTTGCGTATTCGGGCAGGCTACTATCGTCGCTTTGCAGAAGGATGTTCTGTCATTTCAGCTCAGTAGCTATATTTTCGATGGTTTCAAGGCTATGCACATATTGCTATGATGTTCATGCGTTGTTATCGCACAATATTGATGTAATGGTGGGGTGCTTGTTTATGTGTCGAGGCAGTGAATGGCTTGAAAGGAGGATTTCTCGGTGCATGACTTAGAGGTTCTACATTTAATTCCAGCGGAGGAAAGGCAATCGGACTATAAATGTTCAGGCCTTGGTGATGGAGTAACGAGACTTGATATTTTCGAGCGTGGTGGAATTCTCATTTGTGATGTGGTGTCGTCGTCCTTGTATGAACGCATTAAGGTTTGCCGGTGTTATGGTCTTCTTCAATTTGCCTTCGGGGCAGGGTGTTGTGAAATGGTGCCGGAGAAGCGGTTGTCAGAGATGGCGGTGTGTAGCAGTTTTAAAAATTGAATTGGTGTTTCTAATACTGATGGCTCGAGAAAGATGATCTGCGAGGAAGCTTAGAGTTGGTAGCAATTTATTAGTTCGGGGGCTACAGGTATGGATGTTGATTTGAGGCAGCAACTGGGCAGCAAAGAATGAGGAAGGACACGTGGGAGGTGTCTTACGGTGGTTGAATTACTAGCAGGTCAAAGTATGAAGAGAGGAGTTGCTTAAAGGAGGTGGTTTAACCGAAGTGAGAGTGACAGAGTAGCATATGGATTCTGTGGCAGGAAAGCCACTTGCCTTGAGAAAGTTTAGGGTGATTTGGGAATCGTGATGGAAGATGATTTGGTCTATGGATTTTATTTGGGATGGTGGCTACTGTACCGAGAAAGATTGAATATGGCAAAGAGGAGTTTGCTTGAAATGAAGAGGGGTGTGAAAACTTGATTATCGATTTGGATGCAACGTGACTTTGAGTTTGGAATGTATCATCGGACTTTCAATTGATGTCAATGGGGAATGAACAGACTTGTGCAGCTGGTGGGCGAGCATGGGCTCAAGAGGGTTTACTGAGTTCGCGGTGGTGGTACCCAGTGCAGCGTCGTTGGAAATGTCGGCATGAAATTTCCACAGGTGGGTTATCTCCTGTGAGCAGGTTAGCAGTTGCATGATTTTAATGAACTTTATATGATGAATTCTACTTACTACCGAACAGAAGGTCGAATATGCGATTGTGGCTGATAATTCAGAATGTTCATGAAAAGTTAAACAAGAAACTACACGAAATTTGGCGGGTTGACGGTGCGAGATCAGGGTAATTATGAAGGAGGAATCTTTGTGGGTTCTACATTATGTGTGGTAACTTAAGGCTAAGTGGGGGAGCCCACTTTCTACGATTGGATCACGTGATTGTCTGCTTGTGCGGTTTCTGATTATCGGGGCATTGGTAGATCAATTATGACTAAGAAAAGAAAACCTCAGGGGTAATTCGAGCAAAGGACTTGATAAATGTGTGCTATATTTTGCCTTACTGGTTCGTGTGCAGGTTTTGGGAAGACTCAGAGTTTATGCTTCTTGTGAATGTGATGTACAAGGGAAAAAATTCATCCGGTTGCTTCTTTTGGAGTGTTCATGTGCTAACAGAGCGTCGGAGTTTGGTTATATTCGAGACCAGGTCAGAGTGGGTGACTCTCAACAACGGTCCTAGTGGTTTCAAGAATTAAAGTGCAGTTCCTAAGGATTTCGGGTCCGTTGTATGGTTAAGGATCGAGTTTTGCAGTGGATTATAAAAGGGCTTGAAGTGTTCTATGTTATCATCGGGTCTGCAGTACAGTATTAGAGGAAAGGGAGAAATAGCAATTCGCGGAAGATCTTGCAGAATGGGTGTGTCAGTTGGAGATGCTATTGTGCGCTTGAGGAGGGTATGAGATGGTTCATGGGTATTGAGATGAGGTGGTCTCGTGATTCGGGTCACTCGGGATGAGTGCGAATTGAGTTCGTTATGTGTTGAATGGAGCTATTATTATTTCTAAGGCAAGTCAAAAGTAAATTAGAAGAAGTTGGTTCGGTTAGTAATGGTTGAATCAGCATAATTATGGTATTGATCAGTTCCTTCGGCGTGTGAAGTTATACGTGTGGTCGGTAGTTGTACGTGCGGGCTTGACAACCGCCATAACTTGATAAATTCGAGAGGTATTTGATTCAAATGGCCTTGTGGTGTAAAGGGAATTCTAGAAGGATTATGGTGGTGTAGACCACAACTTGAGGTTTGTATTTTCTGCAGTTTGGGAATTCGGCTGCGTGTCGCTATGGTCCTTCTCAAATGAGTTAAGTGAAAGGTTTCTAGCCAATGAAGTGTTTATTCTACTGGTAGTCCAGGGGTTATGATGAATTCTTGTATTCTCGTGTAGCGTCATGACAAGTGCAGTGAGCGGCATGGGAATTGGAAGTTGAGGATCGAGGTTGCGGTTCAGTGTTGACTAGAATGTCACGAGCTCGGATGAGCAGAGAAGAATTCAAATGTTCAGAGTAAGCTGACATTTTCTCTAAGTGTCACTTGAGAATGGGGTTTTGTGGAAGAAGCATTGTGAGTCGATTGCGGATTCCTGATTTTCATTTCAGAATCTGTACGGTTGGAGGTGTGGATGTGTAGACTTTGCTACCTGGTGCGGAGGGTCGTGGGAGTATAACCCACGGGAAAATTGTATAAGTGTTACATATTAGTCACTTGATTGTTAAATATTGAAACAAAGCATGGAGATTATGGTACTATCATTAATGTGAGAGTTTATGCCTGGAAGGCACTCTATTCCTTTGGTTGTGAACTGTGGGAGTTGGTTCCGGATTGGGAAGGCTGCTCGTGTGTGTCATGAATAGGGCCATTGTGGATCCTCGAAAGGTTGTTGGCCCAGTATGGGATGATCGGAATTGGCTTGGGGTCCGTTGGTGGGTCTAATGTGAATGTGTGCTCTACATTAGGCCGTATGTGTTCATTCAGCATAGCGTTGCTTACGGAGGAGTCGTCGGGCATTGGATGTTAATACTCTATAGTTCCATGTGGGTTGTGAGACGGCTTGATTATTCGCACATGTGTTGAGATCCCGTATATCTTGTGGTGTTATATGAGCAGGATGGCTCTCGAGATGCAGGTAATTTATCGCACCTTAGTTGTGCTTGGGTTTTGTAGCGTATGGCGCTATCCGTCTCTCCAGGGTTATATTTTTGCACTTGGAGTGCTTGTGGTCGGTATTAGGTATTTCGTAAGTATAAGAATTTTTGCTTGATGTGTATTTCCTTATATATTGTTATGTATGGATCGGGTGGCGTGCCACCACGGGTATGTTGTTTGGATCGGGTTGCACGCCGCAACGGTATCATGTGTGGATCGGGTTGCATGCCGCAATAGTGAGATGTTGAGTACGGTTCCCTATATCTATTCTTATGTATGTTGTTTCTCATCCTCTGAGAAGGGTTCATAGCATCTTTTCGGTTGTTTTATTCGTTACGCGGCTGGGTAGTTCTTTTTCCAGAATTCGTTCTTCCTTATGTGTCATATTCCAGTGGTAGCTTATTGGCGCATTAATTATTCACACATGTGTTGAGGTCCCGTGTAGCTTGTGTGTTATCTGCTCAAGTACTTTCACATTTGCGGACAAATATGCCGCACCTGTGGCCTCGCATTTGCGAGCCAACACGTCGCATCAGCAACCACAACTTAAAGAACCAAGATCGCACCTGCGACTCTACAGAAGCGCCTGCGCCACCGCAGAAGCGGACACCCAGCTTGCACCAATTCTCGCAGAAGCGATCCTGACCCTGCCGAAGCGCTTGCGCATCTGCCCTTATCTCTCATCAGAAGCGGAACTCACGACAACACCTCCTCTTCGCAGAAGCGAGAAATCCATCGCATAAGCGCGTTCGCACCTGCAGCCAAATATGTGCAGGTGCGAAGACCAACACCAAAACTGCCAACATGACCAAAAATGATCCGAACCACGTCCGAAACTTACCTAAGCCAGTCGAGACCCCGTTCGAACATACCAACAATTCCCATAACATAACGTGGACCTACTAGAGGCCTCAAATGACACATAACAACATCAAAATCACGAATCGCGCCTCAAATTGAACTTAATGAACTTTCAAATTTCAAAACTCGCGCCGAACCATATCAAATCAACACGGGATGAACTCAAATTTTGCACACAAGATCCAAATGGCGTAACGAAGCTCTTCCAATTCCCGGAACCGCAATCTGAATCCGATATCACCAAAGTCAACTCTCGGTCAAACTTATGAACATTCCAAACCTTCAAATTTCAAACTTTCGCCAATTAATGTCGAAACCTTCTAGAAATATCCAAATGCAAATCCGGGCATACGCCCAAGGCAAAATTCACCATCCGGACATAACAGAACCATCAAACTCCGATCTGAGGTCAAATACTCAAAAGTGCAACTAGGTCAACTCTTACAACTTAAAGCTTTAAACATGAAATTCATTCTTCCAGACTAATTCTGAAACACCTGAAAACCAAAACCGACGATTCACACAAGTCATAATACATCATAAGGAGCTACTCAAGACTTCAAATAGCTGAACGGAATGCAAATGCTCAAAACGACCGGTCGGGTCGTTATATTCTCCCCCACTTAAATATATGTTCGTCCTCAAATGTGCCCAGGGTTGTTGTTCCAAAGCCATCAAATCGCTGTGTAATCCTTACCATGCACATACCCAGGGGTGATACCACGCCACCCCAATCCATAATCCTGACAACACAACATAATTGAAGATCGTTAATTCAACCTTAGCCCATAAACCTTGGAACTCAATTTCCAACATTCGGAATTCCATACAAGACCCGAATCTCACACCTACACACTGTATAAGTCTGAATAAGCTATATCAAGTCATATCCATAACCCAAGATGTAATCACATTATATACCACATAACTCACATACTCGTAGCAATAATTCCCGATCACAGTAGCTGCTAAAAACAAACCCAATACCGGTAATAAACCTCATATCAAATAAAACCTCATTCAAAACCTTCGTACACTGCCGATGATGAAAGAAACACACAGAAACTCATAACCACCCATCAGATTAACAAGTCATGGAGCTCTCTCTCTCTCTCTCTCTCTCTCTCTCTCTCTCTCTCTCTCTCTCTCTTGTCCGACTAGAACCAAAGCCAAATTCTTAGTCGACTTCCGATATTATTCTTCCAAACATACCGTAATCAAATTCGATAGTATCCATTCTAGGTCCAGCACCTTATCTTATCAAACACAACTATTCTATTGACATGCCACACCAATACAACCTAAAGTCACAATCGTGCAATCTATGCACCAATAAGAAACCATTCAAATATACTCAGACATGGAAATTGACTCAAATGAGAGAACCATCCCACAATGTCAACAAGTGCCACCACAAACGCAATGCTAAGAACCCACTGTACTTAGTAGAACCGAAACACACGAATCTAACTCAAAAGATCATATCTCAACATAACTCCGCTCCAATGCGTGACCCCATCAAAACATTGGTCCTATGAAATACCTCAAGCCACAATGCTCAAAATCAACAACCACACACAATTCAACATCAAGTACATGAAGTGCATGACCATAACTATGGAGAAGCAAATAACACAATATACCACAGCCCAGAAAGACCATAACCAAGGCACAATCAACCATTCAACGCCCCAATCACCATCTGGCTTGAATTCCGCTACAAAGCCCAAACAGAATCGCATCATATGTGCATATAACAAACAAATCACAACCCCTTGTAGCATAGAATAATAACACATAGAACATATCAGAACACGAACAAGCTCAACTCTCACCGAATGCCACACCCCTTAACACTAACAGTTCTGAGTCAACAAATCCGACCCGGTGTGAATACACATCCTCATTGGGCCTACCAATGGGACCCCAAATCAACTCCGGTCATACCCAAATGGATCAATGGCCCTCCAAAAGTCCACAATGACTTAACCATAACACGTACTACCATCTAGCTAACTTTGGCCACATTTTCACAATCCACAACCCCGAAACAATCTGCTTATGAGAACTCCCAATCTCCAAATCCCTAGAACACATGAATAACCATAGCCTATCCCAACTCCACCACTTGAATGACTAACACATCTCTCATATATAATCATCCCCACGAGAAATACTTCTATAATTCTTCCATGCCACATAGCAAAATCTGAACATCAGCAGTTGATCAACCAGACGAGTATAACAATACTAATGAAGCATCCATAAGTCAAAACACAGTGCCCCTTATGAAATGCGCACCCTTCTCAGGCAATACCAAGTACTAATAGCATTCATCTAGTCATCTGAAACTGTCCATGTTGTCTAAGAATTCATGACCTTCCCTTCAAAACTGAATTGTGACCTTGCACATGCAAATCTCAATCCCACATAACACACCACATCTATCATGCCATCATATGAAAAGCACGAGAATCTCATAATCAACTCTGAGTCACCAGTAGAATACATACCCGATCAGTCAGAAAACTTTCATTTGATCCCCTCCAGGAGAAAATCACAATACGCTGGTAGGAAATATTCATCTCAAACCGTGGTAGAAACCATCGAGAACTCTTCGAAACCCATTTGCATATAAATAAGCCATTAGAACTGAATCTCTCTAACTCGACCAAGCCACGTAGGTCGCCAAACCCAAGAGTATTGCCACAAAACACCTGTAGAGACTCACCACATCATAAGTACCAAAAGAACCAATCATATCCATTACCGTGCTGATCCAACCTACTATCAAGTTGTCATATATCTCTGAGTTCCATCCGAATTACCCTAAAGTTGACACTTCTTATCACGCCCGACCTTGGGGAGCGCGGCTGGCGCTCAACCAGGATACCCTGATCAAGCAAGCCTTTACAATTCCTTCTACCCAACTCGCCCATGAATAAAGAGAAGATACATTTATATCATTAATGAAATATTAAGAGGTCATGTGAATAACACCAGTTCATTTCCATTAGTTACGTCATTAACAAGTCCCCAAAGCAGTACATTATACATTCGTAGTTAAAGGGGGACAGATGATACAATTACAACAAGTTTAGTTCAACCTTCCCAAAATAAGATACAACCCACACTATGTCTACGGAGCCTCTAACAAAAACAAAAGAGTATTACGACAGTGCCGGCAACAAGGCCCTGGCTATACCTCAAAACACTATGTACAAAGGATAAGAGATACAGGACCCCGAAATGAAGTGGTGCTTACCAAGTCAGCTGAGGAAAGGGTGTGCTGCTATCACTGATCAACACCACCTGCTATGGAACCACCTGCATCCATTAAAGATGCAGCACCCCCGGCAAAAGGGACGTTAGTACATATGGAATAATACTAGTATATAAAACTAAACACCCTCTCAATAGAACAAGTACCAGTAAACAGAGAATAAAACATGAAATCAATAAGAGACTCAAACAATATCTAGGTGTCAAGTTAGGGGAAAGGTAAATTTCAAGTAAGTTTCAGTAATTTAAGTTGGGAGATCTCTAGCACCGATACATAACCGTGTTTTAGCACGGAGTCTGATCTCAGCCCGACCGGCTAAGCCATCTGTAACACCCCGAAAAATTTTTGAAGTATTTAAGTGGTAAGCCCGGTAACTTTTGCAAAGAAAATAATGTTTCATGGTGTCAAACTAGGCTTATGTGTTTGGACTTTTTGGGTTGAACAATGCACCGAAAAGTAAAAAAAAAATTTTGGCGAAAAAGTGCATTTCTGCGGTCCACTATGCGACCGCAGAATCACTCTGCGGACTGCATAATGGCTGCAGAGTGAGGATGCGACCGCATAACGGTTATGCAGACCGCATAGTGACCGCATACACAGACATTTCTTTTGGCTATTTTGTAACCAATTATGCGATCGATATGCGGTTCGCATATCGATTTTTTAAAACCCGACCCTATTTCGTTAAATACACTCTTTGGGCCATTTTTGAGACATAATCTGATATTTTAGAGTGAGAGAGAGTGCCCTAGAGTGAGAAGGTGTTCTTCAATAATTTTTCTTCAATTCTTGCTCATGTTTTGGAAGATTAAGAAGGGAAGCTCACTAGGTCTTCATCCTAGAGGTAAGATTCTACACCCTAAACCCTAATTTCGAAATTTTCTGAAAATGGGTAACTAACAAGATAATATTTGGGCATGAGAGTTATTTATTTTACATGCATGTATTATCAAAGGGTGTAGGAAGATTGTTGAGCTAAAAATGGTAAAGATTGGGTTGTGGGATGATGGAATTCTCCATAAAAGGATCTTGGAACCTTAATGCACACTTAGTGTTTGATAAAATGCTCAAATGAGCTCGAACCATGATCATCTTCCTAATTTTGATTTAATTTGTTATATTTCTACAATAGATTGAGGTTGCTAAGAATTCCGGAACATTTAGAGTGTAAGGAAGCTCAAGTGAGGTATGTTGGCTATGAATCCCACATATTCATGTAAATTATGTAAGTCCCGAGTTGTTCATTATGAGACTGGCAATTTCGAGTAAGATTGTATTGAAAGATATATATTCAACAAGCATCCTAAATGCTTTATTTATGTTATGTTACCAATTGAGGATGTGTTAAAATACAGGCTGTGCATTAATAATGTTTCGACTTTAAGTCAAGTTCAAATGAAGGCTATTATGCCAAACTTTGTGAAATATCTCTATGTGCCTTAGACTCTAAATTGCTCACATGTGTACTACACACCTTGATTTGAATTGTATTTGTTGTTGACGATGATAATGATATTTGAAATTGATAAGGTGAGCATGAAATACTGAATATGGCCAACGTGCCAAGAATGATCTTATAATTATGGCCATTAATGCCAATAAAATGAAAAGATGTGAAAGTAATATGAAATGCGATGATTGATATAAAAAGGTTGATGTCTCAAATAAGACGGCCTAGCCGGCCAGGTCGTGATCGGACACCATGCCGTACACATGGTAGTGATTGTGCTGGAAATTGTAATTGAAATGGTAATTGTGGATGATGTCCCTAATGGATAGCCTAGCCGATCGGGTCGTGATCGGACTTCGTGTTAAAGATGGTGGTATTGATATTGAGAGAAATTGTGATTGATGTTTCTAATGAGATGGCCTAGCCGATCGGGTCGTGAGCGGACTCCGTGCTAAGAGTACGGTGGTACCGGTTTTGTGAATAATGGTATTGTGAATAATGGTATTGTGGACAATGGTATATCGATACTAAAAATCTCCTAATGTGAGATATGGAAATTAATTTGAACATTGTCTTGATCCTAAATTGAGGTTTGATGTTGATTAAGGCTTTCATTGATATTATGATAATCTTGTTTGTATTATTTGTCATTCTATTGAGAGGGTGTTTAGTTATACATACTAGTGCTATTCGACGGTACTAACGTTGCTTTTGCCGGGGGTGCTACATCTTTAAATTGATGCAGGTGGTTCCACAGCAGGAGATATTGATCAGTGATAGCAGTGCACCTTCTTCCCCAGCTGACGTGGTGAGCCCCACTTCATTCCGGGGTCATGAATCTTTTGTACTTTGTGTATTCTGTTTGAGGTATAGCCGGGGCCTTGTTGCCGGTATTATCATTGTACCCTTCTTTATCTATAGAGGCTTCGTAGACATAATGTGGATTGTGTATTAGTGCTGGGGAAAGACAAACTATGTTATGTTGTGGACGTATTACTTGTCCATTTGAGACTTTAAAAATGATGAAACTATTGGAAATGAATTGGTATTGTAGACATGAACACATTTTTGCCTAATTAATGATAATATGTATTATCTCTATTCATGGATGAGTTTGGGTAGAATGAAATCTAAAAGGCTTGCTCGGTTGGGTTCACTCGGTTGAGCGCCGGTCACGCTCCTCGATTTTGGGGCGTGACAAACTTGGTATCAAAGCCTAAGATTTTAAAGTGTCCTAGGATATCTCGGAGCCGTGTCTAGTAGAGTCTTTATTATCGGTGTGTTGTCGACCACATCTATAATTAGCATGCTACATGGACATTTAGGAATAATACCCTTCTTTCATGTTCTTGATCATGCGATAAAGCTTGTTGTAAGATTGTTCCTCCTTTAACTCCTGAGTTGCTCTAATTTTCAGTACATGGCACCTAAGAAGAAGGCAAGAATTGGCCAAAAAGCCAATGTTACCCTAGGAGTGACAGTTGATCGTATAATTGATGATGTGGGTGAGCACCCGAGGAGTGAGAATATTCCTCCAGTTACTACATTGCCTGATTCTACTACAACTGATCAGACCGCACATGTCCCTACACCTACTAAAGGTGCAGCAGTTCCTCCAACTGATATACCAGTTCCACCTCCAGTTCTAGCTTCTGATTCTGGTGTTTCTGATGTTGATCTTATTGGCTCAAATAGTGGCTTCCCAGACCCAGAGGTCAAATGTTGCACCCACTTCTTCCAGTCAGCCAGGGGATTCTACTGGTTCTAGGGTGAATAGGTTTCTCCAGTTGGATCCTCCGGTGTTCACGGGTACTAACCCAGAGGAAGATCCCCAGGATTTCATTGATGAGATGCACAAGACTCTCAGAGTTATGCGTGCTACTGAAATAGAGGCAGTGGAATTAGCCTCTTACCGCCTGAAAGAGGTGGCATATTCTTGGTTCAAACTATGGGAGGAGTCCCGTGAAGAAGGGAGCTCTCCGGCGAGGTGGGGTGAGTTTACCGATGCCTTCATTGATCATTTCTTGCCTGCAGAGACTAAGGCAGCCCGTGCTGCTGAGTTTGAGAACCTGAGGCAAGGTAGCCTGAGTGTGTGGGATTACCATATGAGATTCGCGTACATGTTTAAATATGCTATTTACATGCTTCCCACTATGGAGGCTAGAGTTCGCCGATTTGTACAGGGCCTTAGTCCCTTAGTAATTAATGAGGCTGCTACAGCTGCCTTGAATTCTGATATGAACTATGGAAAGATGGTGGCATTCGCTCAAGCCACAGAGACCCGCAAATTAAGGAACAGAATGGAGTGAGAGGGTAGTAATAAGGCCCGGTCTACGGGCAACTTTGGTAGTTCTTCAGGTGGTGGCAAGTCAACATTCAGAGGAGGGTCGTCAGGGCCATCACAGTCCTTTGCTCAGTCTTCGGCACATATGATGTCTTACACAATTGTCATGATAGCTTTCATTAGAATCACATTTTTAAATCATAACGTAATAACACATAGCCCATACTTAAACCACATTCTCAACAGTGACTCAACATAACAAGAATCTTTGGAATACATATTGAATGCATATTTATTTTGACTCAAGGCTTATTTGGAATAATCAATTTATAATGAGCATCACAGGATTTATAAGGATATTGTGGGGTTCAATTCTAAGAGAAAAGTTTAGCCAACATACCTCGCTTTGAGCTTTCCTTAATTTACTACATAGTTCTGGAATTCTAGCAACTTTGATCTATTTAGAGACACAACAACATTGAACACGAATTAGGAAGGAGTTGGTGATTCTAGCTCATTTGAGCATTTTATCAAACACTAGGTGGCCATTATGATCTCAAGGTCCTTCTATGGTGGATACCTCTATTTCACTACCCAAAATCTACCCAATTGAGCTCAACAATATCCCCACAACCCTAGATAGTACATGTATGCAAAATGAACAACTCCCACACCCAAGAATTGCTTGGCTTATTACCTATTTTCAGTTAAAATCACAAAATTTAGGGCTAGAGTGTAGAATTTTACCTCTAGGATGAACACCTAGTAAATTTTCTTGTGAATTCTTCAACTTGGAGCAAGAGTTAATGATCAATAAGCTTAGAAACTTCCCCTCTCACTCTATGGTAATCCCTCTCTCTAGAAATATTAGATTTTTGCTTCAAAAGTGACCCTTTGCCTCAATATATCGAAATAAGGTCGGGTAAAAAATTAGAAAAAAAGAAGCCCCGAAATGAGACCATCTGCGAATCTAGACTCTTCTGCCTCACTCTGCGATCGGTCTGTGGTCCGCAGACCTATTCTGCGGTCATATAATGCCCCGCAGAACTTCCCTCCGGAAATTTTTGTGTTAGGTCTGCGATGGATTATGCGGCCCGCAAAATGATTATGCAGCTGCATAATGGACCGCATAATGGTCTAAATATTTGCCCAGATTTCTACTTTAGTCTGCGGCAGATCTGCGGTCCACAGATCAGTTCTGCGATCGCAGAAACGCCCTGCACTTCCAAAAATTTTCCTCAACACTCCAACTCACTGATCAACCCAAAAAATTCGAACTGCGACGAGCCCTATAATCGTCAACACATAAGCCTACTTCGGCACCACGAAACCCCGGGTTTTAGGTAAAAACTTTACGGGGCCTTACACTTCTCCATGCCTGAACACCACGATCCTTACCCAAAGCTCACCACAAGAGATCCTAGCATAAAACCACACCGCCCTAAGGCCTATAAGCTGCTGTATTTCCTCTTAGCACCCCAAAAGTACCACAATCGAGACACCCTCTATGAAGAAACCTTATGTGAACCTAAAAATATTTCCTTTACCCTCCTGATACTCAAATGTAGAATCCATAATGATACAGGAATACCACAAGTCCCTGCACCATCCAATGTAAATCTCAGATCTTATCCATATGCAACTTCGAAAAATTCTCAATTACCACATATAAAACTTAAAATCCATAGAACTTCCTCGAGAGTCATCCACCCTATTCAAATCTCAAATGAACCGCCCAAACGAGCCAAATGATATGTGGTCTATTAGTACACAAGCACCCAAAGAATTGATCCACACCTTTAAGCAACAGAGCGAATCCCTTTTCTCAATACATTACATCCATCAAGAACAGAAACCCTAAGCCATTCCCAAGACTTCCATATGTCCATAAGGTGTTATACATCATGCATTCAGAAATTCCTTACTCAAGTCATCTTCAAAACTAGCCTCTGTAAGTCATAACTGATCCACAAGTATGTCTCAGCCCGAAACCAATAAAACACGTAACCATACAATCAAATCGTCGATAGCAGACTCCCCTACTTGGCTCAATGCCATAGAATAAAACATCTGATAACTCATAATACCCATACTCTTTTACTGCCCTAATCCCGTACTGAAATTCAACTAAATCCTCCGCAGGCCCAGGCAACACAAACGATGGAATACCTCAAATCATCTGCGAGGCTCGCACTCATTCCCGTGATAGTCAAGTCGACTTTCTCAACCAATCCAAACTCAAATCGCAACACCTATACCCACTGGTATCAAAGAAAGCCTCCACACAACATCATAAGGATCACACATCCGTAGGTTACCCCACAGGTAATAACCCACATGCTTAACTTCAAACTGATATCTCTCTATACCCTTTCACAACCACAACTACTACGCAATCGCTTAATCTTCCTAAGTCTGAACTCATCAACAAGACATGAAAATCTACTTTATTCCACAAATGAAATAACACAAAAGAATATCTCAAAAACCTTCATAACTCAAGATTGTATGACACATCCATAGAAATCGAGCATCTAATAGTCATTATCATATCTCAAGCAAACTCTTCATGTCACATTTAAACCATTTGAACACATCCCATAGTCACATCCTACTCACCATATAGCCATCCAATAACTCACCAAGCCACCAGTCCCACTCATAGGGACACCACTGAACATAACAGTCCAAAAGCACATGGTCAAACAACTGCAACTACAGAGCCTTAGATGCGGTCCAAAGTGGGCATCAAGTCCTCCAGACTGGCCCATCACAAAACATAAAAAACGCATCTCGCACCTCATCCATGGAATTAACAAGTCGTCGATGTACAACTAATACCGAGGGCTCACATATGCCTATGAGTGAGTGGAAGGAATTCAAAGAGATACGCTTCAAGCTGCATCAATGTCGCACGATAAGGAAAGAAAGATGGGAAGTTTATCCTAAATGCCCTGTAGCCTATCGAAGATAGGTATGGACGTCATCATACCGATCTTCAAGACTCTACTAGACATTTGCTCATAACTCGTAAAGCCTATGAACCTAGAGCTCTGATACCAATTTGTCACGACCCAAAATCCAACTAGTCGTGATGGCACCTAACCCAACCTGCTACGTAAGCCAATTAACAATAATCCGACTCAAACGAGATTCACAGAGAAAATAAATGATAAAATAGCTGAACTTTTATAAAAAAATCCCAAGGATGGGTAGTACAAATCATGAGCTTCTAAAATTTAGAGTTTACAAAGCTGGTATGAAATAAATACATCATCTATTTGAAATGTACATAAACAGATTTTTATAAATCTAAAGCTACCATGAACAAGGGCTACCTACAAACGTATGAAATAAATACATCATCTATTTGAAATGTACATAAACAGATTTTTATAAATCTAAAGCTACCATGAACAAGGGCTACCTACAAACGGAATGCAGGTACATCTTCAATGTCAGCTCCCGCCATACACAGCAACATCAACTCTAAAATATGCACGTAAGGTGCAGAAGTGTAGTATGACTCCAACCGACCCCATGTACTCAATAAGTGACAAACCTAACCTTAGGTTGAAAGAAGTGACGAGCTTGGACAACGGTCAGAGTCCAACACCAACAGCCAAGAACAACTCGTAACAATATAATGAAAACAATACAAGTAATACTCAAAGATATGATGCTCAGCATGTTCATAGTTACGAAAAATAGGCATGCTTTTCAGGTATAACAGTAAAACCCCATATCTTTCACCGAAGTCACCAAAATGTGAGTATGTCAGAAAAACTATGATTTTCCCCAAAAACATTCAACAACAGATAAGATGCTCAATTGTCAGATAGCATGAGGAAAGTACATCTCTATGCCAACATGTCAATGTGTATGAGAAGCCATAAATGTCACAATACCATATAGCATGAGGAAATACATCTCTATTCCTATATGCCAAGTATGCATGTCAAATGTAATGCACCACAATGATAAACTCATGTGCTCATGCTCTCGGAGTACTCAACCTCACTCAGTACGCTCAAATCAGTCAGCACCTGTACCAATCACTCAACACTCTCAATCACTCAGCACCTCCCAATCACTCAACACTCTCAATCATTCAGCACCTCCCAATCACTCAACACTCTCAATCACTCGGCACTCGCACTCAACACTCAGCGATACCTGCGCTCACTACTGGTATGTCAGACTCTGGAGGGGCGGATCCTGTCGAAGCGCTAATATAAACTACGAAAAAGGGTCTAATATGTCCCTCTACTATTATCAATAGTTTAAATAAGCCCTCCGTTATACTATTAGAGCATTAAAGCCCCTGCCGTCTTACTATGAAACACAAATACCCTTATTTTAACAGATGGGCCATGTGGCAACACCAAACTCATCCAGTTAGTTTTAATATAGATCCGACCCAAACCCATGACCCGACCTTAAAATATTAGACCCTCCACCCTAAAATAAGAGACTCCATCACCGGTAATGTTTCCACCAACCGACGGCTTCACCGCCACCAATTCCTCAAATTCCAGAAAACACTTCACCACCTAAAATACTTCATCTCTTCCAATGCTTCCATCTACACCAACTTCCTAAATTATAGGAAAACTACTCCATGAAGTTTTTCTCGTTATTAAGTAATAGAGAAGCAAATTTGGAGACTAAACTAATGGAGTATGAATTGTTTGTCTTTACCTGCAACTTGAGATGGCATATTTTAACCATGGTGGTATGATCCCCTACATCATTTGGAATTTGAGCAAAAAGTGACTAAGATCGAATTGAAATGTCGTCGAAATGGTAAATGTGCATAAATTGTCGTTCTTTACTACTTCACTTTGGAATAGTTTCGTGAAATCCCCAATGGTAAAAGTGCAATCATTTGTCATCCTTATCGTCAAGTTCTGGTTCCATTCGACCAATTTCGGGCCACCGATTAATATCCACATTTGTAAGATTTTACGGGTTTCTTTTTTTTCGGTGGCAGTTTTCTTCATTCTTGTCTTTTTTCTTTGAAAAGGGTTATGATAGGGACTTTTAAAGATGATGAAGATGGACAAGAACTTGGAAAATAATTAAGGAAAGCAGGTGGTGGTGATAGTGGAAGAGAATGGGCTGGGGCAGTGGGGTGATGTGGTACAAATACTTGGGTTGGGTAATAGGTAAGATAATGGGTGGATTTTTAATTAGAATAAAATTTTGGGTGTATCTTTGTGTTCCAGAGCTACCACGTGGTATTCTGTCTAAATTAGGGGCAAATAAGTGCCAATAGTATAACGGTGGGGATTTAATTAAATGAATAGTATAACAGAGGGTATATTTAAACTATTTTTGATAGTACAAGGATATATTTGACCCTTCTCTGTAAAAATTAAGATGGCATGCTGTGGCGTGCAGCCCGATCCCATCATGAATCAATAAAGCCTTCTGCGGCGTGTCCAGCCCAATCCCATAAATATCACTCACAATCAGGCCCTCGGCCTCACTCAGTCATCAATCTCTCCAGTCTCTCGGGCTCACAAATCTCATGCCAATCAGCCCAAACAATGATATATGATGTAACAATAAATGATAACAGAGACTGCGATATGATATGCAAATGATGAATGTGACTGAGTACATAACTGCAATTTAAGCAAATACCTCAATAGCAGAAATGACCTTAGTGGGTCCCAACAGGATAAGCATATAGCCTAAACATGGTTTATAACATGGACCACTATTCAATTACTCTAGCACGTTGAAATTTCATGGATAGAAACAAGATTAGGTACCTACACAGTACCACAGAATCAACCGAGTCATAATTCACATGTTGCACGCTCACACAGCTGTCACCTAGCATGTGCATCACCTCAACACCAAACACATAACACGTATATTCAGGGGTTCATACCCTCAGAACCAAGTTTAGAAGTGTTACTTATCTCGAACAAGCCGAATCTAATACCAAACAAGCCAAGCAATACTCTAGAAACTCCATCCTGCATGTACCGACCTACGAACAGCTCAAAAATAGCAAAAAACAACTCACAAACATCAAATAATTCCAAAGGAAACAAATCCAATCGATAAAGGTGCAATCTTTAATCAAAAGCCCAAAGTCGACCAAAAAGTCAAAATCGGGCCCACACCTCAGCACCCGACAAAACTTACAAAATTCGACACCCATTCAATTATAAGTCCAACCATAATAGTTTCACTCAAATTCGACTTCGAATCGATGCTCAAAACTCAAAAATTCACTTTAGGGAAATGTAGACAAAATCCCTCAATTTGTCTTTAAAATTCATAATCCAAATGCCAAAAGAGAAGATAGATGTCACGCCCCGGCCCCGGGGAGCGCAACCAGCGCTCAACCGAGATAACTTGGCCGAGAAAGCCTGTTAGATTTCCTTCTGCCCAAACTCACCCGTGAATAAAGATGAGACATATTCTATTAATTAAACACTGAGAGGATTTCAAAAATAACCCCAACTCCATTACTATAGTTACTCTATTTTTAAGTCTCAGAATACATACACTTTCATAATTTGAAGTGAAACATGTAATACACATACGACATTACTAGCTTGACTTTCCCAACACCAATACACAACCCACACTATGTCTACAGAGCCTCTAATAGATACAAAAGAGTACAATGATAGTACCGGCAACAAGGCTCCAGCTATACATCAAAATATAATACACACTGAACAAAATATGCACGACCCCAAAATGAAGTAGGGCTCACCATGTCAGCTGGGAAGAGACGGTACCGCTATCACTGGTCAACGCCTCCCGCTGTGGAACAACCTACATCCATTAAAGATGCAGCGCCCCCGGCAAAAGGGACGTTAGTACATGTCGAATAGTACTAGTATGAAAACCAAAACACCTATTCAAGGACTTGGAAATACAATATGAATATGATGAATCATGGTAACAATAAATGGGCTTAGATAACCGTTAACGTCAAAGCAAATTTATTAAGAGCTTCCAATAACATTTATAAATTTTAAGTCGGGGATCTTCTGTAACCACCTTTACATAAAGCGGCCCTTCCACCTCACCCCAATGTATGCGGGTGGAGGTGCAATAATGATGCCATAAACTCTACACAAAGTGGCCCTGCCACCTCACCCCAATATATGCCAGGTGTAGGTGTAATTACAATACCACAACTCTACACAAAGCGGCCCTGCCGCCTCACACCAATGTATGCGGGTGAAGGTGTAATCACAATGCCACAACTCTACAAAAAGTGTCCATGCCGCCTCACCCCAATGTATGCGTGTGGAGGTGCAATCACGATACCATATACTCCACACAAAGCGGCCCTGCTACCTCACTCCAATGTATGGGGGTTGAGGTGTAATCGCAATACCACAATTTAGATTCCCAAAATGATAATAGTTTGTACAAAAGAGTTTTCTTCCAATCAACCATTTGGCAACTTTGGCCTTAGCGAGTGTAAGTTCATAATGTCTCATCATATGAGAAATAAGTGTTTGATCACATTGATTTCACACAAGGTTTTCTTCCCAAAAGGGGCATAACATAATTAAGTCACAATAGAAAATCTTTAACACATAAGGGTTTGGACACGTTATGCAATTTGAGAATTGATTTACTAGCTTGAACATCCCACCTCAACAATGCTTCAAATTCGACTACACATGATGGAGTTTTTCAAGGATTTGGGAATTCGATACTAGAAGAACAGTTTAGCTTTCATACCTCGAAAGATCTTTCCTTGGTATAACAATAATGTCCCGACACTTCTAACGATGTTAATCTATAAAAGAGGGGAGAATTACAAGCAAGATTAGAGGAATTCGTATGGCAAGAGCTGCTACACTGATGACCCAACATTTCCTCAACTAACTCAAGAACAAAATAACCCAAGATGGTTCAACAACTTCCCCAAAGTCTTTGTTAGCTCATGCATGTGATGAATCTACCCTCATCACCCATAGTCAACCCAAACCCAAAATTGAAGAATTGGGGAAAGAAATTCTTACCTTTTTGAAGCCCTAGCAAGTTCCTTTTGATGGAATTCCAAGGTTTGATCAAAGTAGAGTAGTGAAATCCTTAGTCCTCCCTTTGCTCTCTCTAGAATAGCTCTCTCCTCTCTCTAAAATGTCAGGTTATCTCCCAAAAATGAACCCTCAGGATAGATAAATGAAATGGGGGTCGGGTTATAAAATTGAAAAATGAAGCCCCAATGCAGATCTGTGGTCGCATGTGCGACCGCATAACACTTCTGCGGTCCTCAAAATGGACCGCATAATGGCTCTCATGAACTGGGTGTTTCTGCTTCACTCTGCAATAGGTCTACTGTCTGCAAACCAATTCTGCGGTCGCATAATGGACCGCAGAACCTCCTTCTGAAATTTCTCATGCTGGATCTGCGATGGGATCTGCGGCCTGCATAATGGTTTTGCAGCCGCATAATGGGCCACATAATGGTCCTCAAAATTGTCAAATCTTTCTGCTTCATTCCGCGGCCGATCTGTGGCCCGCAAACTGGTTCTGCGATCGCATAGTGGACTGCATAACAACCATGTTATGCTAACATTTTCCTTCAACTCTTCGATGCACTGAGCAACCCCAAAAGTTTGTACCACGGCTCGCTATTTCTACAATCCTCAAACATATTAGCTTACCTCGGCACCACAAAACCTCGGGTTCTAGGTGAAATTTCACGGGGCCTTACAGCCTCCCCCGCTTAAGATCATTCATCCTTGAATGAGGTCTAAATCCGCTATTAGCATTCAATATGACCTAAATGTTACTTCATACACCAGCAGTTCCAAATTTTGACTAACTCCCCCAAATATCCAAAAATTCGGCAGAGTTTCCCTTGTAACTGGGCCTATCCACCTGGCAGAGAATCCCAGAAACAAATCCTAACAACATATACATAATCCAATGACGCAACATAATACAAAAACAACACCAACCGTGGCCTCATAAGCAATATATCATCAGAAAGGAACACCCTTAACATCAACTATACAAGTGATACATAATTCATAGGCAACAATTTCATAGATACACTTACATAAGTATTCAAACAAATGAGGGTACTTCTTTTTCATTTCTTCCTCGGCCTCCCAAGTGGCCTCTTCAACCTGTTGGTTTTGCGGTAGTACTTTCACGAAGGCAATTTCATTAATTCTTAGCTTTCAGAATTGCCTATCAAGAATGGCAACTGGAATTTCTTCATAGGTCAGTTCTTCATGAACCTCAATAGTCTAAACTGACACAATAAGCGACGGATCTCTAACCACCTTCTTTAACATGGATACGTGAAACACCGGGTGCACTAAAGACATCTTTGGAGGTAGTTCAAGCTTGTAAGCCACCCGACCAATCCTCTGAATGATTTTGTACGGTCCAACGTACCTCGGACTCAACTTCCCTTTCTTACCAAACTACATTATGCCCTTCATGGGGGAAACCGTCAAGAATACCCAAGCATCCTCTTTGAACTCCTAATCCCTGCGACGCACATCCGAATAGAACTTTTGATGATTTTGAGCAGTTTTCAACCGATCCTTAAAGATCTTAACCTTCTCCATAGCCTGATGCACGAGGTCTGGTCCTATCAATTTCGCTTCCCCAATCTCGAACCACCCAATGAGAGATCTACATCTCCTACCATATAAAGCCTCGAACGGTGCCATCTGAATACTAGCATGATAATTGTTGTTGTAGGCAAATTATACGAGTGGTAAATAATTATCCCAACTACCCTTGAAGTCAAGAACACAAGCATGCAACATATCCTTAAGCGTCCGAATAGTCTGATCTGCCTGCCCGTTAGTCTGCGGGTGAAAGGTTGTACTGAGATTCACCTGAGTACCCAATCCTTGCTGAAATTTCTTCTAAAAGGTAGTTGTGAATTGTGCCCCTCGATTTGAGATAATAGAAACTGGAGTGCCATGCAACCTGACTATTTCCTTGATATACAACTGAGCATACTGCTCTGCGGTGTCAGTAGCCTTAACAGGCAAGAAATGTGTTGATTTCGTTAGTCGATCCACAATCACCCAAATCGAATCATACTTACGAGGCGTGCGAGGTAGTCCCACCACAAAGTCCATATTGATCATTTCCCACTTCCACATTGGAATTTTTATGTTATGTGCCAACACACCGGGCCGTTGGTGTTCGGCCTTTACTTGTTGACAATTTTGACATCTCGCCACAAAGTCCGCTACATTCCTCTTCATAGCATTCCACCAGTAGACTTTCTTAAGACCATGATACATATTTGTAGAGCCCGGGTGCACAGAATACCTAGAAGTGTGAGCTTCCATCATGATTCTTTATCGGAGACCATCTACATTTGGAACACATAGTCGCCCTTGGTACCTTAGGGTACCATCATCCATGCCAATAGAAAAAGCCATGGTCTTATATTTATGAATACTCTCCTTCAATTGTATCAACAATGGATCATTGTATTGCTTCTCCTTGACCTCCACCACAAGCGATGATACGGGCCTATTTTGCACAATCACCCCTCCTTCACTAGAGACCGCAAGACAAACTCCCAAACTAGCCAACCGATGAACCTCCTTGGCCAACAACCTTTGATATGCCTCCAAGTGAGCCAAGTTGCCCATAAATTTCTGGCTAAGAGCATCTGCCACAACGTTAGCCTTCCCCGGATGATATAGGATATCGATGTCATAATCCTTGAGTAACTCAAGCAATCTTCTCTGCCCCAGATTCAATTTCTTCTGCTTGAAAATATATCGAAGGCTCTTATGGTCCGTGAATATATCCACATGGACCCCATACAAATAATGACGCCAAATCTTCACTGCAAACAACACTGCCGCGAGCTCTAAGTATGTGTTGGATAGTTCTTCTCATGATTCTTTAGTTGCCTAGAAGCATAAGCTATTACCTTGCCATGTTGCATTAATACACACCCAAGTCTGATCCATGAAGCATCACAATATACCACAAACCCATCTGTACCCTCCGGTAGAGTCAACACCGGCGCCGTAGTCAATCTTGATTTCAACTCTTGGAAGCTCCTTTCACAAGCATCTAACCATTAGAACTTAACCACCTTCTGCTTCAATTTAGTCAATGGAGAGGCAAGAGTAGAGAACCCCTCCACAAATTTCTTGTAATACCCAGCTAAACCTAAGAAAGTGCGAATCTTCGTTGGAGTTGTAGCTCTAGGACAATTCTTTACCGTTGCAATCTTCTTAGGGTCAACCATAATCCCTTCTCTGGAGACAACGTGACCCAAGAATGTGACAGACTCAAGCAAAAATTTACACTTCAAAAACTTCGCATACAACTTGTGCTGATATAGAGTTTGCAGAACTACCCTGAGATGATCGGCATGGTCCTCTCGGCTTTGTGAATATATAAGAATATCGTCAATGAACACAATCACAAAAGAGTCAAGAAAAGGATTGAAGACTCGATTCATAAGATCCATGAAAGCTGTTGGGGCATTTGTTAGCCCAAAAGACATTACCAGAAATTCAAAGTGCCCATACCGGGTCCTGAAAGATGTTTTCGGAATATCCTGCTCCCTGATCTTCAATTGGTGATATCCGAATCTTAAATCAATCTTGGAGAAATACTTAGCATCCTGCAATTGATCAAACAAGTCATCTAATCATTGGTTGTGGGTACTTATTCCTGATTGTGACCTTGTAGAGCTGCCGATAGTCAATACACATCCTCAGTGACCCATCTTTCTTCCTTACAAAGATGATCGGTGCGCCCCAAGGCGACACACTCGGTCGGATGAATCCCTTCTCTAACAAATCCGTCAATTGTTCCTTTATCTCCTTCAATTCTGTCGGCGCCATTTTGTAGGGTGGAATAGATATAGGTTGCATTCCTGGCATCACATCAATCCCAAAATCAATCTCCCTGTCTGGTGGGATCCCAGGGAGCTCATTCGGAAAGACCCCCAAAAATTCATTCACAACAGGTATGGATTCAAGTGTAGGTGCCTCAACATCGGTGTCCGTAACCTGGACCAAATGGTAGATACTCCCCTTGTTAATCATCTTCGGGGCCTTAAGGCAAGAAATAAACCTACCATTCGGCACCACATCATCCCCCTTCCATTCAATCACTGACTCATTTGGAAATTCAAACCTAACGGTTGTGGTTCGATAATCAAGCTTAGGGAAACATGAATAAAGCCAGTCCATCCCCATTATTAGATCAAAATCAACCATCCCCAATTCAATGAGATCGGTCATGGTGTCCCAACCATGCATCGTGATAACACATTCCCTATAAACTCGCACGGCCACAACAGACTCGCCAACTAGAGTAGATACAGAGAACGGCTCATGAATCTGTTCCGGTTCAATCACAAATTCCATAGCAACATAAGGAGTGACATATGATAAAGTGGAACCGGGATCAATAAGAGCATATACATCATATGATTGGACAGTCAATATACCTGTGATAATATCTGGAAAAGCCTCTGAATCCCGACACCTCCGCATAGCATAAAATATACTGGGCCCTCCCGAGTTCTGGGTACCACCCCTAGCTGCACCACGTCCAGCGGGCGCTGGAGTGCCTCGAGCTGGAAGCAGCGCTATGGATGTAGTAGCTGCAGAACTAGCTGGCTGTGCCGCACCCTTGCCCATGATCTGGCGGGACGAGCGGCAGTCCCTCTGAATGTGACCCCTTATACCGCACTCGTAACATATAGGTAGGTCCATGAGGCAGAACCCAAAGTGTATCCTCCCACACTTAAGGCATGGGGGCCTCCGCTGTTGCTGGAATCTCCCTCTAGGCCGACCCTGCTGGTGGGGTCCCTTGTTGCCCTGACTGGGCCTGAAACAACTCCACTGCTGCTGACTGAGCCCTGATGGTTGTGCACTCATCGAAGACTGAGCAAATGACTGAGATGGCCCTGATGACCCTCCCCTAAATGCCGACCTACCACCACCACCACCGGAAGAACCACCAAAGTTGCCCGCAGACTGGGCCTTGCTGCTACCTCACGCTCCATTCTATTTTTTTAGTTTACGTTTCTCTGTAGCTTGAGAAAATGCCACCATCTTCCCATAGTTCATATCAGAGTTCAAGGAAGCTGTAGCGGCCTCATTAATAAACAAGGGGCTAAGGCCCTGCACAAACCGACGCACTCTAGCCTCCATAGTGGGCAACATGTGAATAGCATACTTGGACAGGCGTGTGAACTCCATATGGTACTCCCACACATTCATGCTACCCTGCTTCAAGTTCTCAAAATCAGCGGCACGGGTAGCCTTATTCTCGGCAGGCAAGAAATGATCCATAAAGGCATCAGTGAAATCACTCCACCTTGCCGGAGGGCTCCCCTCCTCACGGGACTCCTCCCACATCTCAAACCAAGAATATGCCACCCCTTTCAGGTGGTAGGAGGTTAACTCCACTCCCTCCATCTCAGTAGCACGCATAACTCGGAGAGTCTTGTGCATATCATCAATGAAGTCTTGCGGGTCCTCCTTGGGATTAGTACCCATGAACTCTGGAGGATCTAACTGAAGAAACGTGTTCACCCTGGAACTAGCAGATTCCCCTAGCTGACTAGAAGAAATAGGCGCAACATTCGATCTATGGGTCTGAGAAGCCACTATCTGAGCTAACATCTGTATGGCTCCCCTAAGGTCCCCATCAGAAACACCGGGACCAGAAGCTAGGTTGAAGGTGGATCTGAAATATTAGTTGGAGGAACCGTTGCACCCTCGGTAGGTGTAGAAACTGGTGTAGTCTGAGCAGGAATAGTATATTCAGGTGGTGTAGTAATTGGGGGAATATCCTCACCCCTCGGGTGCTCATCCGCTTCATCAAATAAAGAATCAACTGCAACTCCTATGGTGACATTGGCTCCTTGGCCAGTTCTTTCCTTCTCCCTAGGCACCATTTACTGAAAGTTAGAGCAATGCATGAGTTAAAGGAGGAACAATCTTACAATTAGCTTTATCGCACGATCGAAAACATCAATGAAGGGTATTATTCTTAAATGTCCAAGTAGCCTCCTAATTATAGATGTGGTCGACAACACACCGATAAGAAGGACACTACTATACACGGCTCCGAGACATCTTAGGACACTTTAAAACCATAGGCTCTGATACCAAGTTTGTCATGCCCTGCCCCCGAGGAGCGCGACCGGCGCTCAACTGAGATAACCTGGCCGAGCAAGCCTGTTAGTGTCATGACCCAAACCGATGGGCCGCGACGGGCACCCGGTACTTTACTCAACTGAGTACCAACATAACATATCTTTTCGTATCATACTATCATAGATAACTGAGCCGGAGAGGCTGTCGTTAGATAATTAGAATACAACATGTAATACCAACTTATACATAAGACATACGGGCCTATAAGACCAAAATAAACACTCGTACACTGAACATAGGCCGACAAGGCCATACAATTTTTTACGTACATGACATCTGTCTACAAGCCTCTAAGAATACTTAATTATCATAAAGGTCGGGACATAGCCCCGCCATACCAAACAATACACATCTAAATCATACTGACCAAACAAGCAACTCCGGAGCAAATGGAGTGCACCAACACCTTCCGCTGAGCTGATAGCCTACTTGAAGGACTCTCGACCTATCTATCGGGACCTGCGGGCATGAAATGCAGCGTCCCCAGGCAAAAGGGACGTCAGTACAAATAATGTACCGAGTATGTAAGGAATGAACATCAGTAAATAATAGACATGATAGAAACAAGGAGTAAAAGACTCAACATATAAGTCTAAATAGCTAGTGGTTCATTAATATTTACAATGTCATGCATATGCGTATAAATGTCATACCATGCTTAGGTATATGCATTAATAACATCATCAAGCCTCTGAGGGCATCCCATCATATCATCTCATCCACTGTAGGCAAATCATCAACGTATACCAGCTGATCAGGTGGTGGTGCGTATATAACGCCATAACCTTTTCCTATATCCCATATACATATAATATATGCGTATATAACGCCATCAGGTCATGGGTCAATGTACATGTATAAATGCATGAAATGCATAAGAAATACGTTAATAAGATTTCTCGAAATGCCATAAAATCAATATGCCTTTCGGATAAACTTTATCAAATACGTATTTTTCTGAGACCCATGAACATAAGATATAATAATAATTCACATGGGGAATCAAGAATATAGACACCCCTAGTACTTCTATGAATAGAGTCATTTATGGAAATTGTGTATTTGCTCGTTTCGTTTGTATCATATTGATCATGCCAAAAAGAAAGAAGGGATAGCCTTAACATACCTGGACCGATTCTCTTGACAATTCCTCTAACACACGTCTTTTGCGACGAACATGTAACGACAGATCAAATTAGGAAAAAATTCATATGATATTCTTGAGAAAGATTGCACCGTTACTCCCTTAGAATCGCAAAAATTCCATTGCTATAACATTACGTAGTATAATTTCATATGAAGATTTCTTGGCTGGAGATCGGTTACATTTGTAGATGTAGAACACCTCCATATTGGTGAATTTGATCACAATTTTGGATGGCTTTTCTTGCTGAAGCAAATCACGTTTTCCATTCCATATATTTGTGAATTTGAGACTTTAATGGCTTAGCCAAGATTTCTTCTAACTTTGATTTGGGAGATTCATTAACGTTGCTGGAGTCCTTTTGATACATAAATTCATGCATCCAACTTCCATCATTGAAAAATGTATTTGTTTACAATAGTTGGTCCAACAACTTTAGTCTTGATTAGTTAGCAATTTGTTGCCACACTTACATACCCCCACGTGTATAATTGCCCCCTTATAATTATAAAACAATTTTCACTTAAATACTTATCCACAAATCCCATAATTAACCAATTCCCACATAATTAAGAATTATCTCAAATTACTTAAAATACTACTTATTTTTAACAAACCTTATACACCTTACTATTATGGTCATATAGTACCTTGTATGGCACTAGTTCATAATTACTGGGTATTATAGCTCGGACCGTATTTTATCCCAACATGTCAAACTTCGACGAAATTCATTTTCTTCGATTTGCTTACCCTCTCACCTTCACGAATTTACTCGTCACTTGTTTGAAATAACATAATGCTTATAATCTCAAAATAATCCCTTTCCCGAACTTATATCGATTAACTTACGACCAAACTTTAATATACAAAAATGCGCGATGTAATATCTCATTTCCGAGCTTCCATCAATTTACTTATGGCGTACTTTCACGTACGAAAACATGCGTCCTTGAATGTTGACTGATGCACTTATCATTATCATAACCTATAGCTCTTGCGAATACTTTAGTACTCTCCTTGCCATCTAGGCAACTGTTCTAAGAATAATTCCAAAGGCCAGGGCATCATTCCATCTCTTCCAAATGCTATTAGTCTTAGACTCCTTTGAGTTCATTCAGGCTATACTGAACTTTCCATAACATAGAGAAACCATCAGCTCTCTTGTTTTCACGGGCTTAATCCCGAGGACTTATCCATTTTCGCCATCTCCTCACTCACCCTTTCTTATCCTTACTCCTGTCTTCCTAAAACTTTGTCGCTCTGCCATACTTTAGCTTGTGACCTACACATATCTATTTACACTACTTGCAACCTTCCTTCAACTTGCTTGCATCATAGATTTCCTTATGTCATCCTGGAACATCAAGCGAGACATTACATCATTTCTAACTCTTCTTTATTCTTTTAACTAGACCTCTTGAAACATAGAAACCATAGGCCGAAAAATATGCCACTGACGATGCCATTATCAGTCCTGGATACTGAATCCCCGTGCTTCTAGCCTTCTATCTGAAGTATAGACTATTCACAACCTTCTGCATTTGAGTATCTCGTACGTTGTTCACCTTTACCTTACTTACCTTAAAATTTCGCATCATATCTCCTATCTCTTTCATGACCTCACCTTAACACAGGTATAATTCACATCCACACTTGAAGCTCTATTATAATACTTGCCCCCTCTTGTGCATACACAATCCGGTGGGAGCTTCATACTAACTTCCTATGAGGCTGGTACTCTTTCTAATTGGCTTTATCGTAGAGCCGTTATTGAATATGGTTGTTGTACTATCTCTCTTGTACCTCTGATATTAAGAGTGATTCTGTAATATTCTCAATCATGATGTCTATAATTTTCTGGGTCCAATAATCAGACTCCTGATTTACTTGGTTGATGTAACTCTTTAGTTTCCTCTTCCTTCTGATCAGCCTTTATGTAGGCTTAAGCTATCTTCCGATCTGCGGCTCCTGGTATTAGTTATTACTTTAGTCTTTCATGGGCGCTATGGAATATCCATGATACAATCTTCTAACAATTCAATCCTTTGTTTATGACCTGGACTCCATTCCTTCTTTTAACTTACACCAGAGTCTTCTATGGCTATATGATTGTTAACATATATGCTGCATGGATAATACTCCAAAATATTGAGTGCATTCATAACGTACTAACTCTGGGTCATTGATCGAATAATTCCTTTCGTTCCATCTCAGCTTTCTTTAAATGTATGCAATTACTTTTCCTGGTCTTTCTGCCCCCTTGTTGCGTGCATGCTTAGCTTATCTTAGTTCCCCCACATGTTGGAGCTTTCGTGCAACTCATATGATCTCGAATATTACTTTATATTTTACTTCCCGTTCACTATCCACGGTAGGTGCCACTTTCTTATGGAGTGCATATAATGTTGTAGTGAGACTGTTTTTACATGACCGTTTCTTCTTCAAGTTACTATGTTTAGGTTGAAGCCTTCTTCTTTATTTTCTCAGCTAGTCTTTCATTGTAGTACTTAGGAAGGACCCTCTGACTCTTGTAAAGCTGTGAGCTTATTACATCGTATACTCGACGGAATTTTTGATGTCCTTCCTCGCCTATAATTATCCGTAGTTACTTATCTCCACGCCCTTGTGCTTGTAGGGTTGCTTCTGAACTAATATTTTGACTGTTTTTCCAGTGGCATTTTCTTTTATTTCCGTAACACTCATACAGTACTTCTAACTTCCTCAACTCCTATCCGAATATATCTCAAGTATTATAATGTCATAACTGCGAGGCTAAATTTACTATATTGGGTTTTACTATGTTTATCTTGCACGATCTGCTGATTTGTCTGCAACCTCTTGTCTAGCCATAACTAGGCTCTTCCTGAATCAACTACTAACTACTTGTTGGCCCATTCTCATATCAATATTCTGCGTAATCTTTCTTGGGTTATTTCCTTTGTCTTAACTTACCTCTGGCACTGGCTCCTTATTTATCCATAACATCCCAGGCAGGAACCCTTACTTCCTTTCCTTGACGTCGTTCTTGCATAATGTTCTGGAATCGTAGCATATCTATAAGATTTTGATAAGTGCAATCTCATTCCTTTCTCATTTTTATCACATTCTTCCTTTACCATTCCATAGTTACTAGAACCACTTAATTCTGACTTAATGCCACATCACTCCATATTCCCCCTTTTAGGGGAGTACTAAGATTTAATGCTACGATGATCTACGTATAGATGTTTTACCTCTTCATCTTTGGCGTTATCATGGATGACCCTTACCTGCCTTGCGGTAATCCTTCTATACCAAGGACAACAAAATTTCTTACTCACAAGGGTGACACTTAGTGTAACTGACACACATAGTCCCTTATGCTTAACTTTGCTCACATTGCTTGCTTTAGGGAAGCGTCTTCCTGAATGACCTTTAAAGGTTATTCTTCTATCGACCATTCTATTATCGCCGGAATGCAATCTCTAAAATTTTCATGATGCCGACTATTATCAGATCACTCAGTCCTAATTCATGTTTAGTTTATCTTGTTCACCAGCCCTTACTGATTTCTATTATTCTGGGGGTCTAAATTTTCCTTCTGGTAATCATGTTAGAGTCACAAACATATTTTTCAAAACGAGGATATGACTTTATGGCCTATACTCTTTTATTGTCTCAAGGCCTGCCACCTCTCGTATTTTCCTTTCCTTGTCTATAGACTTTGTCTGTAATACTGTCATTTCTTTTTGATTTACCGTTGCCATCCATGTATCACATCTTACTCATAATGCTTTATTAACTCTCTTCTTATTTCCCGCTAACATTTATGTCTATCACTTTATTCTGAAAACTCCAACAAGTCATTCTCTTGCTTTTAGCTCCCCTTGCTCCATCCACTGGCTCTTCGGGTTTCCTAACATTCTTTCTCTACTAGGGACATGAGTCACACTAAGGTAATATTTATCCCTTCAAGGCTTCCAGTGCCTATCTTTGTAGTACTCATATCTAGTTGTACTATTTTAGAGTGCACCATCTGGGTGTCTCACAAGGAGATCTATTAGCACATTTGCAATATCCTTCAGAAATGTCAGCTAACGCTAACAATCCATCCACCAATTTGGGTTACCCTAACCCTAGCTAGATCCTGATATCCTGCCTTCTCTTATACTACTTCTGTTAGCCCCCATAGGGCATCTATGAGATGGGTGTGGCCAATTGTACATACCTTTGTTATTGTTGAAGGTAACTCAAAAGGCTTATATTCCTCTACGATAATCTTCATTAGCTGGGTAGCTCGTACCCTTTTTCATCTTGCTTCTTTTACTTGCTGAAACTTGTGTCTACCTTCCGATTCTCTTATTCCTTTTCACCGTAAGAGTGGATAGACATTCTTGCCTTAGGGACCCTTATCAAGAAGTTTACATATCTTAGTACACCCATGATCTGCTGAATACCTCATATTTATCCATCATAAGCATGATGCAAAAATTGAGTTCATCTGACTCAACTCTTCCACAACTATATCTCTTACCAACCGTCTTTCTGGATGTAGGCATCATCGTATTATGAATAAGATAGAGTTTAGGAAATTGAGTTCTTACAACTGAGCTCTATCACACGATCTAGAGTAAGAAGAAAGTGTGACAGTCCTAAATGCCCTGTAACCTCCTGCTTATAAGTGTGGTGCACAACACAACCATAAACAGGACTCTACTAGACACGGCTTGTAGACTCCCTAGGACAGAACTACTATGATACCACTTTTGTCACGACTCAAACCGATGGGTCGCGACGGGCGCCCGGTACTTTACTCAACCGAGTACCAACATAAGGTATCTTTTTGTATCATACTATCATAGATAACTGAGTCGGATAGGTTGTCATGAGATAAGTAGAATACAACATGTAATACAAACTTATACATATGACATACGGGCCTATAAGACCAAAATAACCACTCGTACACTGAACATAGGCCGACAAGGCCACACAATTTTTTACGTACATAACATCTGTCTACAAGCCTCTAAGAATACATAATTATTATAAAGGTCGGGACAGAGCCCCGCCATACCAAACAATACACGTCTAAATCATACAGACCAAAAAGCAACTCCGGAGCAAATGAAGGGCACCAACACCTTCCGCTGAGCTTATAACCTACTTGGAGGGCTCTCGACCTGTCTATCGGGACCTGCGTGCATGAAACACAGCGTCCCCAGGCAAAATGGACGTCAGTACAAATAATGTACCGAGTATGTAAGGAATAAACATCAGTAAATAATAGACATGAGAGAAACATGGAGTAAAAGGCTCAACATGTAAGTCTGAATAGCTAGTGATTCATTAATATTTACAATGTCATGCATATGCATATAAATGTCATACCATGCTTAGGTATATGTGTTCATAACATCATCAAGCCTCTGAGGGCATCCCATCATATCATCTCGGCCACTGTGGGCAAATCATCAACGTATACCAATTGATCAGGTGGTGGTGCGTATATAACACCATAACCTTTTCCCATATCACATATACATATATTATGTGCGTATATAATGCCATCTGGTCACGGGTCAATGTACATGTATAAATGCATGAAATGCATAAGAAATACGTTAATAAGATTTCTAGAAATTTCATAAAATCAATATGCCTTTCGGATAAACTTTATCAAATACGTATTTTTCTGAGACCCATGAACGGATGATATAATAATAATTCAAATGGGGAATCAAGAATATAGACACCCATAGTACTTCTATGAGTAGAGTCATTTATGAAAATTGTGTATTTGCTCGATTTGTTTGTATCGTATTGATCATGCCGAAAAGAAAGAAGGGATAGCCTTAACATACCTGGACCAATTCTCTTGACAATTCCTCTAACACACGTCTTTTGCGACGAACACGTTACGACGGATCAAATTAGGGAAAAATCCATATGATATTCTTGAGAAAGATTGCATCGTTACTCCTTAGAATTGCAAAAATCCCGTTGCTATAACATTACGTAGTATAATTTCGTATGAAGATTTCTTGGCTAGAGATCCGTTACATTTGTAGATGTAGAACACCTCCATTTTGGTTAATTTTTCACAATTTTGGATGGCTTTTCTTGCTGAAGAAAATCACGTTTTCCATTTCATATATTTGTGAATTTGAGACTTTAATAGCTTAGCCAAGATTCCTTCTAACTTTGATTTGGGAGATTCATTAACGTTGCTGGAGTCCTTTTGATGCATAAATTCATGCAACCAACTTCCATCATTGAAAAATATATTTGTTTACAGTAGTTGGTCCAGCAACATCCATGTTTGATTTATTTTGTGCCACCACCTCCTTTAGGCTTGATTAGTTTCAATTTGTTGCCACACTTACATAACCCCACGTGTATAATTGCCCCCTTAAAATTATCCAACAATTTTCACTTAAATACTTATCCACATATCCAATAATTAATCAATTACCCACATAATTAAGAATTATCTCAAATTACTTAAAATACTACTTATTTTTAACACACCTTATATACCTTACTATCATGGTCATGTAGTACCTTGTATGGCACAAGTTCATAATTACCGGGTATTATAGCTCGGACCGTATTTTATCCTAAAATGTCAAACTTCGACGAAATTTATTTTCTTTGATTTGCTTACCCTCTCACCTTCACGAATTTGCTCGTCACTTGTTTGAAATAGCATAATGCTTATAATCTCAAAATAATCTCATTCCCAAACTTACGTCGATTAACTTACGACAAAACTTTAACATACGAAAATGCGGGATGTAATATCTCATTTCCGAGCTTCCATCAATTTACTTATGGCGTACTTTCACGTACGAAAACATAGGGTGTAACAGTTAGATTTTCTTCTACCCAAACTCACCCGTGAATAAAGAGGATATATATTCTATTAATTAAACACTGAGAGAATTTCATAAATAACCCAACTCCATTACCATAGTTACTCTATTTTTAAGTCAGAATACATACACTTTCATAGTTTGAAGCGGAACATGTAATACACATACGACATTACTAGCTTGACTTTCCCAACACCAATACACAACTCACACTATGTCTATGGAGCCTCTAATAGATACAAAAGAGTACAATGAAAGTGTTGGCACCAAGGCTCCGGCTATACCTAAAAACTTAATACACACAGAACAAAAGATGCACGACCCCAGAATGAAGTGGGGCTCACCAAGTCAGCTGGGAAGAGAGGGTACCGCTATCACTGGTCAACGCCTCCCACTGTGGAACCACCAGCATCTATTAAAGATGCAGCACCCCCAGAAAAATGGACGTTAGGACATGTCGAATAGTACTAGTATGAAAACCAAAACACCTATTCAGGGACTTGGAAATATAACATGAATATGATGAATCATGGTAACAATAAAATGGCTTAGATAGCCGTGAAAGTCAAAGTAAATTTATTATGAGCTTCCAATAACATTTATAAATTTTAAGTGGGGGATCCTCTGTAACCACCTTTACACAAAGCGGCCCTGTCGCCTCACCCCAATGTATGTGGGTGGAGGTGCAATCACGATATCATAAACTCTACACAAAGCGGACCTGCCGCCTCACCCCAATGTATGTGGGTGGAGGTGTAATCACAATATCACAACTCTACACAAAGCGGCCCTGCCGCCTCACCCCAATGTATACAGGTGGAGGTGTAATCACAATACCACAACTCTACACAAAGCGGCGCTGCCGCCTCACCCCAATGTATGTGGGTGGAGATGCAATCACGATACTATAAACTCTAGACAAAGTGGCCCTGCCGCCTTACCCCAATGTATGCAGGTGGAGGTGTAATCGCAATATCACAATTTAGATTCCCAAAATGATAATAGTTTGTACAAAAGAGTTTTCTTCCAATCAAATGTTTGGCACCTTTGGCCTTAGCAAGTGTAAGTTCATAAGGTCTCATCATATGAGAAATAAGTGTTTGATCACATTGATTTCATACAAGTTTTTTTTTCCAAAAGGGGCATAACATAATTAAGTCACAATAGAAAATCTTTAACACATGGGGGTTCAGACACATTATGCAATTTGAGAATCAATTTACTAGCTTGAACATCCCACCTCAACAGTGTTTCAAGTTCGACTAAACATGATGGAGTTTTGCAAGGATTCGAGAATTTCGATACTAGAAGAAGAGTTTAGCCTTCATACCGCGAAAGAGCTTTCCTTGGTGTAACAATAACGTCCCGACACTTCTAACGATGTTAATCTATAAAAGAGGGGAGAATTACAAGCATAATTAGAGAAATTCGTATGGCAAGAGCTGCTACGCTGATGACCCAACCTTCCCTCAACTAACTCAAGAACAAAACCACCCAATAATGCTTACCCCAATCCATGTGGTGAAATCCCTCTCCAAAGTCACCCAAAACCGAGCTGCAAATCTCAAAATATGATAGAATAACCAAAACTTCGAATTAAGTAGAATTTGCCAAGGTACTTTAGCATTTGTGGACAAAAATGCCGCACCTGCAGCCTCGCATTTGCGAGCCAACACGTCGCATCTGCGACTACAACTTAAAGAACCAAGACCGCATTAACGGAGTATCTTCCGCACCTGCGACTCCGCAGAAGTGCCTGTACCATTGCAGAAGTGAACACCCAGCTCGCACCCATTCTCACAAAAGCGATCCTGACCCCGCAGAAGCACTTGCGCATCGGCGCTTATCCCTCCACAAAAGCGGAACTCACCACAACACCACCTTTTCGCAGAAGTGAGAAATCCATCGCATAAACGCATCCGCACCTGTGGCTAAATATGCGCAGGTGCGAAGAACCAGCACCAGAACTGCCAACATGACCAAAATTGATCCGAACCACATCCGAAACTCACCCGAGCCCCTCGGGACCCTGTACGAACATACCAACAAGTCCCATAACATAACAAGAACTTACGCGAGGCCTCAAATCACACATAACAACATCAAAACCACGAATCGCGCCTCAAATCGAACTTAATGACTCGCGCCAAACTATATCAAATCAACTCGGAATGAGCTCAAATTTTGCACACAAGTCCCAAATGACATAACGAAGATCTTCCAATTCCTAGAACCACAATCCGAACCCGATATCACCAAAGTCAACTCCCGGTCAAACTTATGAACATTCCGAACGTTCAAATTTCTAACTTTAGCCAATTAGTGTCGAAACCTTCTAGAAATATCCAAATAAAAATTCGTACATACGTCCAAGTCCAAAATAACCATTCGGACCTAACAAAACCATCAAAACTCTGATCCTAGGTCAAATACTCAAAAGTCAAACTTGGTCATTTCTTCCAACTTAAAGCTTCAAACATGAAATTCATTCTTTCAAACTAATTTCGAAACACCTGAAAATTAAAATCGACTATTCAACAAGTCATAATACATCATACGAAGCTACTCAAGACTTCAAATAGCTAAACAAAATGCAAATATTCAAAATGAACGGTCAGATTGTTACAAGCCCGGGGTTGACTTTTTGATTTTTGTAAAGATCGAAACTTTATGTTATAAACTTGGATCTTTCTAACTAACCCTGGGAACTATGTTATATGAGATGTATTGGGGTGACACACTTGCTAGGTGACGGGCATGTATGCGTGCACTGAAGTCTTCATGATTAGAGGTGGCTTTTAGACTATTATGAGATTTGTTTTGCTATCATGCCTCATTATATCCGTGTCTTCTCTACTTGTGTGATTATTTGAGCTATGATTCACGTTAGAAACCATGTCTAGGCTATTTGCTATTTTTTTGAGACATGATAGGGCTATTCTTGTTGTTTCTGAGCTATTTTCCTTAATTGCACACATACTCTCAGTCGTGATGCAATATCATTGTATGATATCTCTATCTCGGTATTTTCTTAATTGATTCCTCACATGTTGTCAATGCCTCATATATGTAACATTGTTGAACTTAGTATTGTGAGATGTGATTATCTGAGACTTGAGCAGTTAATGACTGAGCTTGGGCCATAGAGCCAATTTGGTATTGATTTTGAGGTAACGCGTACGCCAGACTCATATTGGGCTAAGTGTTATTGATTTGGGGCGACGCATACAGCAGACCCTATTATTTGGGTTATGTGATTATAATTAGCGCTTGGATAGGATCTGCCCCTCCGAAGTCTGACATACCAGTAGTGGGCGCAGGCACAATGTTCTATATATGTGCTTTGATTATGGGCATTTATGCTAGGCACCTGTACAGTACTAAGTGTTGTTGTGTGGTTATTCTTGATGATTCACTGGGATATTCTTGATTTGACATGTATATTTGACATGTAGGCATAGAGATATACTTTTCTTATGCTAGTTGGTAACTAAAATATTTTATCCGTGTTGGGATTTAATTGTTATACTTGGAAGGCATGTCTAAATTCCTTAATTGTGTACGAGCTGAACATGATACCATTGAGTTATTTACTTATACTAGTTCCCTTCATATCTTGAACTGTTATCGGTTATTCATACTGGTCTCTGACTATTTCTTCTTAGCTCGTCACTACTTTCAGCCCAAGGTTATGTTTGTTACTTATTGAGTACATGGGTTCGTTTGTACTCATACCACACTCTGCACTTAGTATGTAGATCCAAGTACTTCCGGACGCGGTGATCTCTAGAGTTCTGTTGCTACTAGCTTTTGGGAGACTACGAGGTTGTCACACCCCAAGCTAGGCGAGGCATGGCTGGCACCTGGTGCAGTACTGGCCCAAGAGAACCACTCTACAACTCATGATTGTTCGACAAAAACTAGAACATACATGGGCCGACTTGGCTAAACTCATTATTTCTATAACTATCATGGGCCAACATAGCCACAACTCGTAATGTATGACTGTAAGTGGGCAAATACTATATCAGTGAACCATCGTACTCAGAACATGGATATACACGGGCCGTCATGGCCTCTGACATCCTGTACATACTGAACCTGTGTCTACAAAGCCTCTAAGAGTATCTAACATAAAAATATGGTCAGGACAGGAACTCTACGAGCGCGACCGGTGCTCAACCGAGATAACCCGACCAAGCAAGCATGTACAATGCCTTCTATCTGAACTCACCCATGAATAAAGAGAAGATACATTTCATTAGTTACATCATTTTTACGTCTCAAAATACAAACACTTTCATGGTTTGAAGTAGAAAATGTGGTACAAATACAACATTACTAGTTTGACCCAATACCAACATACTACCCACACCATGTCTACTGAGCCTCTAATATATACATAGGAGTACAATGATAGTGTCGGCAACAAGGCCCCGACTATACCTCAAAACTAAATGCATAAGGAGCAAAAGATATACGACCCTGAAATGAAGTGGGGCTCACCAAGCCTGCATCCATTAAAGATACAGTGCCCCTGGCAAAAGGGGAGTTAGTACATGTCCAATAGTACTAGTATGAAAACCAAACACCCCCTTCAAGGATTAGAAGTGCAATATGAATGTGACGAATCATGGAAGAAATAAAAGAGCTTAAATAGCCATTAAAAACCATAGCAAATTAATTTAAAGCTTTCAATAAAATTTATAAATATCAAGTTGGGAATCCTCTATATAACCTCACTCACAATACCACAATCTCTACACAAAGTGACCCTGCTGCCTCACCCCAATGAGTGCGGGTGGAGGTGTATTCGTGATCACAATCTCTATACAAAGCGGCCCCACCGCCTCACCCCAATGTGTGCGGGTGGAGGTGTATTCACAATCACAATTTCTACACAAAGCGGCACTACCGGCTCACCCCAATATATACGGGTGGAGATGTATTCACAATCACAATCTCTACACAAAGCGGCCCCGCCGCCTCACCCCAATGTGTGCGGGTGGAGGTGTATTTATAATGCCACACTTCAGATTCCCAAAACGATAATTGTTTGTACAAAGGATTTCTTTTCAAATCAACCATTTGGCACCTTTGGACTTAAAAAGTATAAGTTCATAAGATTTCATCATACGAGAAACAAGAATTTGATTGCATTGATTTCGTACAAAATTTTCTTCCCAAAAAGGGGTATAACATAATTAAGTCAAAATAAAAAATCATTAACACATGAGGGTTTGGACACGTTATGCAATTTGAGAATCAATTTACTAGCTTGAATATCCCACCTCAACAGTGTTTTAAGTTCGAACTACACACGATGGACTCTTGTAAGAATACAAGAATTTTGATACTAGAAGAAGAGTTTAGCCTTCATACCTCGAAGGAGCCTTCCATGGTGTAACAACAACGTTCCGACACTCCTAACGATGCTAATCTATAAAAGAGGGGAGAATTACAAGCACGATTTGTGATAACCCGATAGGTCATCTTATGTTTTAGAATCGAATTCTGCACCATGAAGCCTTAAATACCTCATTTTAGCATTCCTCGATTTGCGTGCACATTCCGAGTATTTTTCCGAAAAGCTTTTATGTAAAAACTGAGAAAATATGAAATTTTTGCCTTAAAATCTATTTGAGTTGACTTCGATCAACATTTTGAGCAAACGGACCCTGATTTGTATTTTGACGGTCCTGGTGAGTCCGTATTGTGATTTGAGACTTGGGCGTATACATGAAATCGAATTCGGAAATCCCTATCCCGAGTTATCGGACTTTGTTGAAATTTGAATGTTAAAGGCTTAATGATTTTAAAATATTTGACCGATATTTGACTTTCTAGATATTGGGTCCGTATTTTAGTTGCGGAACCCGGTATAGGTCTAATACTATATTTATGACCTGTCTGTCAAATTTGGTGAGAAACGGAGTTGGTTTGACGTGATTCGGACGTCTGGTTGTTAATATAGCAATTCTAAAGTTTCTTGAAAATTTCATTTGATTTTGGTGTCCGTTTCATAGTTCTAGGTGTTATTTTGGTGATTAGATCGTGCGAGTAAGTTTGTATGATATTTTTAGACTTCGGTGCATGATTGGTTTAAAGCCCCGAGGGCTCGGGTGAGTTTCGGATAGGTAACAGAGTGGAATTTGACTTAGAACATTGCTGGTGTGCTTCAGTTTTTGGTGCAGGCCTCAGACCTCGCAATTGCAAGGGGCGGCTTTGCATTTGCAACCTCTGATGGGTTGGCATTTGCGAGCAACTCATCACAATTGCGAAGAGTAGCTGGGGCACCTCAAGTTCGCATTTGCGAACAAAACTTTGCATTTGCGAAGTGGGGCTGGGGGGGGGGGGTAGTGATCGCATTTGCGATCAAATGGTCGCATTTGCGGAATGGCCACTGTTCATAATTGCGAACAAATCATCGCAATTGCGATGATAGCAGAAAATGTGGGACTTCGCATTTGCGAACCCCAGGTCGCAATTGCGACATCTACGAATGATCAAGTATGACTTAGACGGATTTTTGTTCATTCTTCAAATTTTCAAAACAAGAAAACCCTAGAGGTGATTTTTCAAAGAACTCTTCTCCCCCAAATCATTGGTAAGTGATTCTAAACGAGTTTCTTTCAATCTTTCACTACATTTCATAAGATTTCAACCTAAAATCTAGTATTTTTATGGTAGAAATTGGGGGTTTGAGTAGAATTAGGGATTTTTATAAAATGGGGATTTAGATCTCAAATTTAGGTTGGATTCCAAAATAAATTACATAACCGGGCTCAGGGGTGAATGGGTAATCGGGTTTTGGTCCGAATTTTGGGTTTGGACCAAGCGGGCCCGGGAGTTGACTTTTGTTGACTTTTTCAATAATGACCTAAATTGAATCCTTTGCATTCATGGGTAGATCCTAAGGCTTAATTTGAATTGTTTGGTTGGTAATTTTCTAGATTCTATTGGTTCGGAGGTTCGTTTGAAAGGCAAAGCTGTGATTGAGCTTTGAGTGGATCTTTGGAGCGAGGTAAATGTCGTGGTTAACCTTGACTCGAGGGATTAGGACTTGTTTGCCTATTTGCTACATGTTTAGATGTTGGGTACAACGTATATGTGAGGTGACGAGTACTTATGCATTGTTATCGGTTTAAAGCATGCGGTTGGGACTTGTTCCTTGTAGTTTATTGCTTACTTTGATCTTGTTATCCATGCTTAGACTAATTACTTACTAAATTGATCGTTCTTATCGTGTTTACGGGCTTTTGTGATAATTGAGTATTGATTCCAAAGTTGAGATTGGTATTGTGGAACCATTATTGAAGTACGACTTGTTCTTGTTGATTCTATCTCCCTGCTATTACTTGTTCATTGTTATATGGTAAGGGAGAGTGTTAATGCACGAAGGGTGATGCCATGCCATATTCTGAGTGTTAATGCACGAAGGGTGATGTCGTGCCATATTATGAGTGTTAATGCCCGAAGGGTGATGCCGTGCCATATTGGAGTGTTAATGCATGAAGGGTGATGCCGTGCCGTATCTAATGATTTAAATTGTGAGGTTGAGAGTAAAAGCACGAAGGGTGATGCCGTGCAATTTTCTTCATTGTGTTTAGTTGTTTTCACTGGTTAAAAGCATGTTGACTGTTCTGGTTATCATTTCCGTTGTATCTCTTATATCTTGTGCCCCTTTAGCATGCCCCCTCCCAATAGTATATGTTTAGCTGTTATTGTTGTTTTCTTGTACACATATTATTATCTGCACAGTTTTATTATGTGGGTGTCTTGTCATAGCCTTGTCACTACTTCGTCGAGGTTAGGCTCGACACTTACGAGTACATGGGATCGGTTGTACTCACACTACACTCTGCACTTCTTGTGCAGATTTTGGTACCGACCCTAGTTGATCGTGAGGCTTAGCAGCTTGTACTTGCTTATTGGAGACTCAAGGTAGATCTGCTGGCGTCCGCAGACCTTAGAGTCCCCTTCTATCTCCCCTTAGTTGTGACTCCAGATCTGAATTGTCTCAGATATTATGGGATTTATGTTATCCACACTCGGTTTTATTTAATTTTGGTTTAATTGACTGTATCTATTGAATTGAATAATAATTGACTTAACGGTTCTCTAATGTTGGCTTGCCTAGCAAGTGAAATGTTAGTCACCATCAAGGTCCCAACGGTGGGAATTCTGGGTTGTGACAAGTTGGTATCAGAGCACTGGGTTGCCTGGGTCTCACAATTCACGAGCAGGCTTAGTCTGGAGGATCGGTACGGAGACGTCTGTACTTATCTTCCAGAGGCTATGAAGTTTAGGAATAGATTTCACTTCCATTCTTCTCTGTCGTGCGATTTTGTTCTCTCATTGCTAATTGAACTCTTCTACTCTTATTCTCTCGCAGATGGCGAGAACACGTACTGCATTTTCAGCTAAGCAGTAGCCAGAGCCCCCAGTGGCAGCTCCTATGAGGGGCAGAAGTCGAGGCCGAAGCCGTGCCAGAGGCCAAGGTAGGGGCAGAGCTCAGCCCAAAGCTCGAGCAGGAGCACCAGCAGTGGAGCCTCAGGTAGAGTTTGATGAGGAGGTTCCATCTTAGACTGTTCCTGTCGGACCAGCTCAGGTCCCGGAGGGGTTTATCGCCACCCCAGTGCTTCAGGACACTTTGGTCTGTTTGGTGGGCCTTATGGAGAGTGTGGCCCGGACTGGTACATTTCCCATGGAACCAGCCGTCTCTCAGGCTGGAGGATGAGCACAACATCCTGCTACTCACAATCTGGAGCAGATGGCTCCCCGGTATCAGACTCCAGTAGCTCAGCCAGTCGGAGTAGTTCAGTCGGTTGTTGCGGTGCAGGTCGGTGATAGGCCAGCTATGTCTTCCGAGGGCTTATTGATATTGGACAAGTTTACCAAGCTCTTCCCAGTTCACTTCAGTGGTGCACCTTCTGAGGACCCACAGGATTATTTTGATCGCTGCCATGAGGTTCTGCGTAAAATGGGGATAGTTGAGACCAATGGGGTTGATTTTGCTGTGTTTCAGATGACGGGTGCCACCAAGAGATGGTGGAAGGATTTTGTATTGACTAGATCAGCGGGGTCGCCTGCTCTTACTTAGGACCAGTTCTCTCAGCTCCTCCTGGAGAAGTTCCTCCCTATCACATTGAGAGAGGAGTATCGCCGTCAGTTCGAGCGTCTCCAGCAGGGTAGTATGTCCGTCGCTCAGTATGAGACCCGTTTTGTAGATCTGGCCCATCATGCTATTCTTTTGCTTCCTACCGATAGAGAGAGGGTGAGGAGATTTATTGCGGGACTTGCTCAGCCTATCAAATTATAGATGGCCAAGGAGACCGGGAGTGAGATTTCTTTTCAGATGGCTGCCGATGTTGCCAGGCGAGTCGAGATGGTTCTTGCACAGGGGGTAGGTCAGGGGTCTGACAAGAGGCCTCGTCATTCAGGTGGGTTTAGTGGTGCTTCGTCTGGAGGCAGGAGTACTTTTGGTAGAGGCCATCCTACGGTGCTTCAAGTGGTCGTGGCCCTCATATGCCTTATTCCGACCAGCTAGCCTACAGTACACCACCAGCTCCTATTAGTGCACCTCTGCTCCAGAGTTTTTAGGGTTACTCCGGTCGACAGGGTCAGTTCCAGGTTCAACAGTCACAGCAGCCGAGGTTCTGTTATACTTATGGTGATCCGAGGCATATTGCTAGATTTTGCCCTCATGCATCGAGTAGTTCACAGCATCAGGGTTCTCGTGCCATGGTCCCGGCACCGGGTGCTTCACCGCCCACTTAGCTAGCTAGAGGTAGGGGTCAGGTAGCTAGAGGCGGTGGTCAGGCCGCTAGAGGTGGAGGCCAGCCAGCTAGGGCCTGTCCTAGAGATCTAATTCAGAGTGGTGGGGCCCAGCCCCGATGCTATGCTTTTCCAGAAAGGCCGGAGGCTAAGTCATTTGACTCTGTTATCATAGGTATTGTTTCAGTTTGCAGTAGAGATGCTTCAGTTCTATTTGATCCGGGTTCTACTTACTCCTATGTGTCATCCTATTTTGCTTCATATTTGGTTGTGCCTCGTGAATCTTTGAGTGCTCCTGTGTATGTGTCCACACCTGTGGGAGATGCTATTATTGTAGATCGTGTTTGTCGCTCGTATGTGGTTACTATTGGGAGTCTTGAGATTTTAATGTTATCTTGGGTATGGATTGAATGTCACCTTATCACGCTATATTGGATTGTCACGCCAAGACGGTGACCTTAGCCTTGCCGAGGTTGCCTTGATTAGAGTGGAGAGGAACTCCTGGCCATTCTACCAGTAGGGTTATCTTTTACATGAAGGCTCGGCATATGGTCGAGAAGGGGTGTCTAGCTTATTTGGCTTATGTCCGCGATTCTAGTGCAGAGGTTCTTTCCACGAATTCAGTACCAGTTGTGTCACGACCCAAACCGATGGGCCGCGACGGGCACCCGGTACCTTACTCAACCGAGTACCAACATAACGTATTTTTTCATATCACACTATCATACATAACTGAACCGGAGAGGCTGCCATGACACAAGTAGAGTACAACATGAAATACCAATTTATACATAAGACATACAGGCCTATAAGACCAATGTGATCCATTATATACTTAAAACATAGGCCGACAAGGCCATACAAGTATCCGTATACATGACATCTGTCTACAAGACTCTAAGAGTACATAAATATCATAAAGGTCAGGACAGAGCCCCACCATACCAATCAACACCTGTCCTAATCATACTGACCAAATAGCAACTCTGGAGCAAATGGAGCGCACCAACATCTTCTGCTGAGATGATAGCCCATTTGGAGGACTCTCGACCTGTCTATCGGGACCTGCGGGCATGAAACGCAGCGTCCCCAGGCAAAGGGATGCCAGTACAAATAATGTAACAAGTATGTAAGGAATAAAAATCAGTAATTAATAGACATGAGAGAAATATGGAGTAAAAGACTCGACATGTAAGTCTGAACAATTCTGTGAATCATTAATATTATAATGCCATGCATATGCGTATAAATGTCATACCATGCATAGGTATATGCGTTCATAACATCATCAAGCCTCTAAGGGCATCCCATCATATCCTCTCGGCCATTGTGGGCAAATCACTAACTTATAATTGCAAAATCTCGCGTTGTTTTGAATTGTTGAAGATCTTGTCTTGCTTATGTGACTTACGTTTGTGACTTACATTTGTAACACACAAACATTCACGTTGCACTTATAGGGGTTTATAAGAATTCCCTTGAGAATTCCATCCGTTCCAGCAAGCCTAAGTATTTCCTTCTTAAATGATATATGACCATCTCTTATCTTTACAAGCATAGAAAGCAAGAGAACACATTACTAACAAACCTTCAAACTAATAAGAAGTCTAAAGGGTCATGAAGTAGTCATATGACCCTTGCTAACATTACCACTCTCCAAATTTTCCACCTTGTATGTGACTTTAAGAGTCACCATTCCTTAATGCAAGGCTGCCACGTTGATTGTTATCCATTCCCAATAATTAACCACCAATCATCTTAATTAAGTGTTAATCTCCCACTAAAATTAATAATTATCTGATTATCCACATAATTAAGAATTATCTCAATTTACTTAAAATACTACTCACTTTTAATACACTTTATACACCTTACTATCATGGCCATGTGGTACCTTGCATGGTACTAGTCCATAAATACCAGGTATTTTAGCTCAGGTCGTATTTTATCAAAAATGTCAAACTTCGACGAAATTCATTTTCTTCGATTTGCTTACCCTCTCACCTTCACGAATTTACTCGTCACTTGTTGAAATAGCAAAATGCTTAAAATCTCAAAATAATCCCATTCCCGAACTAACGTTGATTAACTTACGACGAAATTTTAACGTACGAAAATGCGGGATGTAATATCTCATTTACGAGCTTTCATTAATTTACTTATGGCGTACTTTTACGTACGAAAACATGGGGTGGAACATCATTCCCCCTTTTGGAACATTTGTCCTCGAATGTTGACTGGTGCACTTATCATTCTCATAACCCATAGCTCTTGAGAGTATTTTAATACTCTTCTTGCCATTTAGGCAAGTGTTCTGTGAATAAATCCAAAGGCCAGGGCATTTCCCCCTTTAGGCCTTTTTCTCACACCACGACTTGTGGTCGGAATCCTTTTAATCTTGTAACTGATGCTACCTTTTATCATGCAGCCTGTACGACTCTGACCTTGTAAGTGCGCCTATGAGATTCTTCTCTCTTTTTTTCTTCCAGTTTTTAGCCAATCTCTAGGCCTCACTTTGTAAACGTATACACATCTTGACAAGATGTCCCTCTGGGCATCTATAGGTATACTGAAGTTCTTCCCTCGGTACTTTGTTGAACTTACTGATATTTCTATATCTTATTTCATAGGCCCGGTTATCCATTCGTATGACTTTACTGCATCTAGGTAGGTCATACTATACCATAACTCTTACTTCGATTTATCGCTACTGAGGTCTGCTACCAAACTCCAGGTTACTCTTTTGTTGCTTATCATATATGTATAAATCTAAGTCCTTTAATGCTTCCTCATTACTATTCATCTTAAGAATGACGGCCTACTCTCATCTCATATTTTGTAACCCTTATCCATCCACTGTTGATTCACCTCAATATTGATCTACACTCTACCACAGATAATTTGAAACCTATTACGTAATCACTAGGGCTCACGTTGCATTGAGGATCATTTGAAGTGATTTTCCTTATCCACCTAGGGGCGATATAATGCTATATTTCCATAATCGTATTTCGTAGCATCCTAATGTGATTTACCTTAGGTGGACAATCGAAGGACCACACGTCATCCTTTATCTATCACAATTACACCTTCATTCTACTACCAGGGCAGCATTCCATCTTTTCTAAATGCTACTAGTCTTAGACTCCTTTGAATTCATTCAGGCTATACTGAGCTTTCTATAACTTAGAGAAACCATCAGCTCCCTTGTTTTCATGGGCTTAATCCTGAGGACTTATCCATTCTCATCACCTTCTCACTCGCCCTTTCTTATCCTTACTCTTGTCTTCCTAAACCTTGTCGCTTTACCATACCTTAGCTTGCGACCTATATATGTCTATTTATACTACTCACAACCTCCCTTCAACTTGCTTGCACCATAGATTTCCTTGTGTTATTCTGGATCATCAAGCGAGACATCACATCGTCTCTAACTCTTCTTTACTCTCTTAATCAGGCTTCTCGATACCTAGAAACCATAGGCTGGAAGGCATGACACCGCTATCTTTCCTGGATACTGAATCCCAATGCTTCTAGCCTTCTACCCGAAGTAAGGACTATTCACAACCTTCTGCACTTGAGTATCTCGTACGTTGTTCACCTTTACCTTACTTGCTTTAAAATATTGCATCATGTCTTCTATCTCTTTCATAACTTACCTTCTGCATAGGTATGATTCACATCCACAACTTGAAGCTCTATTGTAATACATGCACCTCTGGTGCATAAACAATCCGTTGGGAGCTTCATACTGACTTCTTATGAGGCTGGTACTCTTCTAACTAGATTTCTCGTAGAGCCGTTATATAATATGGTTGTTGTACTATCTCTCTTATACCTCTGATATTAAGGATGATCCTGCAATGTTCTCAATCACAATTTCTATAATTTTCTGGGTCCCATAATCAGACTCCTGATTTACTTGGTTGATGTAACTCTTTAGTTTCCTCTTTCTTCTGATCAGCCTTCATGTAAGCTTAAGCTATCCTTTGATCTGCGGCTCCTGGTATTAGTTATCACTTTAGCCTTTCATGGACGAATATCTATGATACAATCTTCTAACTATTCAATCCTTTGTCTATGCCCTGGGCTCAATTCTTTCTTTTAACTTATACCCGAGTCTTCTACGGCTGTATGAATGTCAATATATATGCTGCATGGATAATACTCCGAAATCTTAAGTGCGTTCATAACATAACTAATCGAATAATTCCTTTCGTTCTATCTCAGCTCTCTTTAAACGTAAGTAATTACTTTTCCTGGTCTTTCTACCCCCTTGTTGCGTGCATACTTAGCTTATCTTAGTGCCCACACATATTGGAATTCCATACAACTCATATGATCTTGAATATCACCTTTTGATTTTTTTCTTCTTCCCATTCATTAGCCACGATAGGTGCCACTTTCTTATGAAGTGCATCCTATATTGTTGTGAGACTGTTGTTACAAGACCATTTCCTCTTTAGGTCATTGTGCTTAGGCTGAAGCCCTCTTCCTTATTTCCTCATCTAGTCTTTCGTTGTAGTACTTGGGGAAGACCCTCTGACTTTTGTAAAGCTGCGAGCTTATTACGTCGTATACCCGATAGAATTTTTGATGTCCTTCCTCGCCTATAATTATCCGTAGTTACTTACTTCCACGCTCTTGTTCTTGTAGGGTTGCTCATGAGCTGATATTTTAACTGTCTTCCCAGTGGTACTCTCTTTTATTTCCGTAATACTCATATGGTACCTTTAACTACCCTAACTCCTATCTGAATATTTCTCAAGGGTTATAATGTCATAATTATGAGGCTGAATTCACTATGTTGGGGTTCACTATGTTTATCTTGCACGATCTGTTGATTTGTCTGTATCCTCTTGTCTAGCCATAATTAGGCTCTTCCTAAATCAACTACTAACTACTCGTTGGCCCATTCTCATATCAATATTCCGCGTAATCTTTCTTGGGTTATTTTTGTTGTCTTAACTTACGTCTCCTACTGGCTCCTTATTTATCAGTAACATCTCGGGCAAGAACCCTTACTTCCTCTCCTTGGCGTCATGTTTTCATAATGTTCTGAAATCGTAGCATATCTGTAGGCTTTGAATAAGTGCAATCTCATCTCTTTCTCATTTTTATCGCATTCTTCCTTTACCATTCCATAGTTACTAGAATCACTAAATTCTGACTTAATGCTACATCACTCCATATTCCCCCCTTTAGGGGAGTACTATGATTTAGTGCTACGATGATCTACGTGTAGATATTTTACCTCTTCATCTTTGACGTCTTTCCACGTCATCGATGATCCTTACTCGCCTTGCGGTAATCCTTCTGTACCAAGGATAACAAAATTCCTTACTCGCGAGGGTGACACTTAGTGTAACTGGCACATAAAGTCCCTTAAGCTTAACTTTGCTCACCTTGCTTGCTTTAGGGAAGCGTCTTCCTAAATGACCTTTAAAGGGTATTCTTCTGTCGTCCATTCTATTATCGCCGGGACGCAATCTCTGAAATTCTCATGATGGACGCTATTACTCAGTCCCTAGTTCATGTTTAGTTTATCTTGTTCATCAGTCCATGCTGATTTCTTATTACTCAGGGGTCTAACTTTTCCTTTTGGTAGTCGCGTTGGAGTCACGAACTTATTTCTCGAAATGAGGATATGACTTTATGGCCTATACTCTTTTGTTGTCTCAAGGCCTGTCACCTCTCATTTTTTCCTTCACTTGACTATAGACTCTGTAAGACTGTTATCTTTTTGATCTACCGTTGTTATCCATGTATCATATCTTACTCATAATGCTTCATTAGCTCTCTTCTTATTTCCCGCTAACATTTATGTCTATCACTTTATTCTGAAAACTCGAACAAGACATTCTTTTACTTTTAGCTCCCCTTGCTCCATCTACTGGCTCTTCGGGTTGCCTAACATTCTCTATTTACTAGGAACGGGAGCCACTCTAAGGTAATATTTATCCCTCCTAGGCTTCCAGTGCCTATCATTGTAAAAAATTGTTTGATCATTCTAGTGTTCATATCTAGATGTATTATTATAGAGTGCACCATCTGGGTGTCTCACAAGGAGATTTTGTTAGCATATTTACAATATCCTTCGGAAATGTCAACAGACGCAAACAATCCAACCATCATTTTGGGTTACTGTAACCTCCCATCCTTCCCTTAAACTATATCTGTTGGCTCCCATGGAGCATAACTGAGATGTGTGTGGATAATTGTACATACCTCTATTACAATTGAAGGTAACTCAAAATGCTTATATTTCTCTGCTTGAATTATAAATACTGTTAATCTTCATTAACTGGGTGCCTCGTACCCTTCTTTACCTTGCTTCTTTTACTTGTTGAAACTTGTATTTACCTTCTGAATCTCTCATTGCTTTTTACCGCAAGAGTGGATAGACTACATTCTTGCCTTAGGGATCCTTATCAAGAAGTTTACACATCTTAGTACACACATGATCTGCTGAATACCTCATATTTATCCATCATAAGCATGATGCAAAAATTGAGTTTCTCTGACTCAACTCTTCCATAGCCACATTCAATCTCTTACCAATCGTCTTTCTGGATGTTGGATGTAGGTATCGTTGTATTACAAATAAGATAGAGTTTATGAAATTGAGTTCTCGTAACTGAGCTCTACCACACGATCTAGAGTAAAAAGAAAGAGCGACAGTCCTAAATGCCGTGTAGCCTCCTACTTATAAGTGTGGTTCACAACACACCCATAAATAAGACTCTACTAGACACGACTTGTAGACTCCCTAGGATAGAACTGCTCTGATACCACTTTTGTCACGACCTAACTCGGAGGGCCGCGACGGGCACCCGGTGTATTACTCAACCGAAGTACCAACATAACGTATCTTTTCGTATCATACTATTATAGATAACTGAGCCGGAGAGGCTTCTGTGAGACAAGTAGAGTACAACATGAAATACCAACTTATACATAAGATATGCGGGCCTATAAGACCAATGTGATCCATTATATACTTAAAACATAGGCCGACAAAGCTATACAAGTATCCGTATACATGACATCTGTCTACAAGCCTCTAAGAGTACATAAATATCATAAAGGTCGAGACAGAGCCCCGCCATACCAATCAACACATGTCCTAATCATACTGAACAAATAGCAACTCCTGAGCAAATGGAATGCACCAACATCTTCTGCTGAGCTGATAGCCTACTTGGAGGACTCTCGACCTATCTATCGGGACATGCGGGCATGAAACGTAGCATCCTCAGGCAAAGGGGCGTCAGTACAAATAATGTACCGAGTATGTAAGGAATGAAAATCAGTAAATAATAGACATGAGAGAAACATGGAGTAAAAGACTCAACATGTAAATCTAAATAACTTTGTGAATCATTAATATTTACAATGCCATGCATATGCGTATAAATGTCATATCATGCATAGGTATATACGTTCATAACATCATCAAGCCTCTGAGGGCGTCCCATCATATCATCTCGGCCATTGTAGGCAAATCATCAACGTATGCCAGCGGATCAGGTGGTGATGCGTATATAACGCCATAACCTTTTCTCATATCCCATATACATATAATATACATATACGCGTATATAACGCCGTCCGGTCATGGGTCAATGTACATGAATACAATGTATGATACGTACGTCAATAACATTTCTCGGAATTTCATAAGAATAATATGCTTGTCGGATAAACTTTATCAAATACGTATTTTTCTGAGACCCATGAACAGAAGATATAATAATAATTCACATGGAAAATCAAGAATATAGACACCCCTAGTATTTCTATGAATAGAGTCATTTATGGAAGTTGTGCATTTTCTCGTTTCATTCGTGTCGTATAGATCATGCCAAAAAGAAAGAAGGTCTACCTTAACATACCTGAGTCGATTCTCTTGACAATCCCTCTAATACGCATTAATTGTGACAAAACACGTGACGATAAGATCAGAGTAGGGAAAAATCCGTATGATATTCTTGAGAAATATTGCACCGTACTCCCTTATAATTGCAAAATCTCGCATTGTTTTGAATTGTTGAAGATCTTGTCTTGCTTATGTGACTTACATTTGTGACTTACGTTTGTAACACACAAACATTCACGTTGCACTTATAGGGGTTTATAAGAATTCCCTTGAGAATTCCATCCGTTCTAGCAAGCCTAAGTATTTCCTTCTTAAATGATATATGACCATCTCTTATCTTTACAAGCATAGAAAGCAAGAGAACACATTACTAACAAACCTTCAAACTAATAAGAAGTCTAAAGGGTCATGAAGTAGTCATATGACCCTTGCTAACGTTACCACTCTCCAAATTTGCCACCCTGTATGTGACTTTAAGAGTCACCATTCCTTAATGCAAGACTGCCACGTTGATCGTTATCCATTCCCAATAATTAACCACCAATCATCTTAATTAAGTGTTAATCTCCCACTAAAAGTAATGATTACCCGATTATCCATATAATTAAGAATTATCTCAATTTACTTAAAATACTACTCACTTTTAATACACTTTATACACCTTACTATTATGGCCATGTGGTATCTTGTATGGTACTAGTCCATAAATACCGGGTATTTTAGCTCGGGTCGTATTTTATGCAAAATGTCAAACTTCGACGAAATTCATTTTATTTGATTTGCTTACCCTCTCACCTTCACGAATTTACTCGTCACTTGTTTGAAATAGCAAAATTCTTATAATCTCAAAATAATCTCATTCCCGAACTTACGTCGATTAATTTACGACGAAACTTTAATGTACGAAAATACGGGATGTAATATCTCATTTTCGAGATTTTATCAATTTACTTATGGCGTACTTTTACGTATGAAAACATGGGGTGTAACAAGTTGTCCGTGAGTTTCCAGAGGTGTATCCTACAGACCTGCCGGGAATGCCACCCGACAGGGATGTTGACTTCTGTATTGATTTGGCTCTGGGCACTCAACCCATTTCTATTCCGCCATACCGTATGGCCCCGCCAGAGTTAAAAGAATTGAAGGAGCAGTTGCAAGATTTGCTTGATAAGTGCTTCATTAGACCTAGTGTATCACCCTAGGGTGCGCCCGTGTTGTTTGTGAAGAAGAAAGATGGATCGCTGAGGATGTGCATGGATTACAGGCAATTGAACAGAGTAACCATCAAGAACAAGTATCCATTGTCGAGGATTGAGGACTTATTTGATCAGCTTTAGGGTGCCAAGGTGTTTTCAAAGATTGATTTGAGATCTGGCTACCATCAGTTGAGGATTAGGGCATCTGATGTCCCTAAGACAGGTTTTCGGACTCAGTACGGGAATTATAAGTTTTTAGTGATGTCATTTGGGCTGACAAATTCCCCAGCAGCGTTTATGGATTTGATGAACCGGCTGTTCGAGCCCTATCTGGATTCCTTTGTGATTGTGTTTATTGATGATATCTTGATCTACTCCCGCAGTCGAGAGGAGCATGAGCAGCATCTTCGGATTGTACTTCAGACTCTGAGAGACAGCCAGTTATATGCTAAGTTTTCGAAATTTGAGTTTTGGTTGGACTCAGTTGCCTTCTTGGGGCACGTTGTATCAGCAAAGGGCATTCAGATGGATCCTAAGAAGATTGAGGCAGTTCAGATCTGGCCTAGGCCCACTTCAGCCACAGAGATCCAGAGTTTCTTGGGATTAGCGGGTTATTACCATCGGTTTGTGGAGGGTTTTCATCTATAATAGCCTCATTGACCAGGTTGACCCAGAAGGGTGCCCCGTTCAGATGGTCAAATGAGTGTGAGGCGAGATTTCAGAAGCTCAAGACGGCTTTGACTACAACGCCGGTATTGGTGTTGCCCACAGGTTCAGGATCTTATACAGTATATTATGATGCATCTCGTATTGGACTTGGTGCAGTATTGATGCAGGATGGCAGGGTGATTGCATATGCGCCGCGGCAGTTGAAGGTTCATGAGAAGAATTACCATGTCCATGACCTAGAGTTGGCAGCCATTGTTCATGCGCTGAAGATTTGGAGGCACTATCTTTATGGCGTGGCGTGTGAGGTTTTCACGGATCATCGGAGCCTTCAGTATTTGTTCAAGCAAAAGGATTTCAATTTGAGGCAAATGTGGTGGTTTAAACTATTGAAAGACTATGATATCACCATCATTTATCATCCCAGAAAGGCCAATGTGGTGGCCGATGCCTTGAGTAGAAAGGCAGCGAGTATAGGCAGCCTTGCGTTCATTCCAGTCAGTGAGAGGTCGCTTGCATTAGATGTTCAAACTTTGGCCAACCAGTTTGTGAGGTTAGATATTTTAGAGCCCAACCGTGTTCTAGCTTGTACAGTCGCTCGGTCTTTTTTGTTTGAGCGCATCAGAGATCGGCAGTATGACGAACCTCATTTGTTGGTCCTTAGGGACACAGTGCGGCACGGTGGTACCAAGCAGGTTACTGTTGGAGATGATGGAGTTTTGAGGATGTAGGTTCGTGTTTGTGTGCCTAATGTGGATGGACTTTGTGAGTTGATTCTTGAGAAGGCCCACAGTTCCCGGTATTCTATTCATTCGGGCACCGACAAGATGTATCAGGACTTGCGGCAGCATTATTGGTGGAGGAGGATGAAGAAAGATACGGTTGCATATGTAGCTCGATGTTTAAATTGTCATCAAGTAAAGTAAGAGCATCAGAGACCTGGTGGTTTGCTTCAGAAGATAGAGATTCCCGAGTGAAAGTGGGAGCGTATCGCTACGGATTTCATTGTTGGACTCCCACAGACTTAGAGGAAATTCAACGCAGTTTGGGTCATTGTGGACAGGCTGACCAAGTCAGCACATTTCATTCCGGTGATAGTTACCAATTCTTCAGAGTGGTTGACAGAGATTTATATTCGCGAGATCGTCCGTCTTCATAGTGTGCCTGTGTCTATCATTTCTGATCGAGGTACACAGTTCACCTTGCACTTTTGGAGAGCAGTACAGTGTGATTTGGGCACGCGGGTTGAGTTGAGCACATCATTTCATCCTCAGACGGACGTACAGTCCGAGCGCACTATTCAAATATTGGAGGATATGCTCCGAGCATATGTTATAGACTTCGAAGGTCGTGGGATAAGTTCTTGACACTTGTGGAGTTTGCTGTCAACAATAGCTATCAATCGAGCATTCAGATGGCTCCCTATGAGGCATTATACGGCAGGCGGTGCCGATCACCAGTTGGATGGTTCGAGCCGGGGAGGTGTCACGCCCAACCTCGGGAAGCACGATCGGTGCTCAACCGAGTGAACCCGGTCGAGCAAGCCTGTTAAATACTTTCTACCCCAACTCACCCATGATAAAAAAAAAGACATGATTTCATTAATTAGACAGTAGGAAGTTCATACATACAACATTAACCCGTTTCATTAGTTACTACACTATTAAGTCCCAAAATACACAACATAACTTGTTTGACTTTTCTAGCACCCATGTACAACCCACATTGTGTCTACAGAGCCTCTAAAAATACAAAAGAGTGTTATGATAGTGCCGGCAATAAGGCCCCGGCTATACCTTGAGACATGATAATAATAGTAACAAAAGATACAATACGTGACCCCGGGATGAAGTGGGGCTCACCAAGTCTGCTGGGAAGAGGATGTGCCACTAGCGCTGATCAACACTGCCTGCTATGTAACCACCTGCATCCATTTAAAGATGCAGCGCCCCCGGCAATACCACCGTAATTAGGTTGGGTGATCACATAATTTTTCAAGTCAATTTCCATGTTATTAGGTTGGGTGATCTTTAGTGTCGATATTCCATAATTCACAATACCACCGTATTCTTACATGGAGTCCGATCACGACCCGATCGGCTAGGTCATCTCACTTGAGACATCAACCATAACCACAATTTCAATTATTATTTTCAGCACAGTCACCACCATGTGTGCGGCATGGCATTCGATCACGGCCCGATCGGATAGGCCGACTCATCCAAGACATTACCTTTTTTAGTCAATCATCTCACATCATTATTCTTTCATATCCTTTCAATTTATTGGCACTAGTGGCCCCAATTATAAGGTCATTCTTGGCACTTAGTCGTACTTTGTAATTTCAGTTCCCTTTTCCACATTCAAATATCATTATCATTATCATTATCAAAAACAATAGGACTTCCCCTTTAAGGCATTTAAATTCACATATGAGCAATTTGGAAAATCTTACGCACATAGAGGCTTTTCATACTATTTGGCATAACAACCATTATTTTGATCTTGACATGAAGTCTTAACATTTCCAACATATTCCACATTTTGAACACATCCTCAAATGGCAAGATGACATGATGAAGCATTTAGAATAAATATTGAACATACATCCTTCAACACAACCATATTAGGAATAGTCAATTCAATAATGATCAAGGACTTACTCCAATTACATGAACATCGAGGGATTTGATTCTAAGAAGAAGGGGGTTTAGCCAACATACCTCAATTGAGCTTCTTAAACTCTAAAATGATCCAGAATTCTTAGCAACTTCAATCTATTTTAGAAATATAACAAGTCGAACAAAAAATTAGGAAGATGATCATGGTTTTAACTCATTTGAGCATTTTATCAAACACTAGGTGTGCATTAAGGTTTTAAGGCCCTTTTGTGGAAGATTCCATCATTTCCCAACCCATTCTCTACCATTTTTAGCTCACAACCACCCCACATACTTCAAGGATACATGCATGCAAGAACACAACCGCCACACCCAATAATTGCCTCTCTAATTAACCCAGTTTTGTAAAATTTTGAAATTGAGAGCTATGACATAGATTCTTACCTTTAGGGTGAAGACTTCCTTTGTTAATCCTCAATGGTTGAGCAAGAATTGAAGAGTAATTTGATAAAGATCACTTTCTCCCTCTAGGACTCTCTCTCACACTCTAAAGTATCAGGTTTTGCTCAAAAATGGCCCCTTACATCTATTTTAACGAAGTAGTGTCGGGTTTTAAAAACCCAAAAATGAAGCTCTGGCACAGGTTCTGCGGTCGCATATGCGACCAAATAATGGTTATGCGGTCCGTGAAATGACCGCAAAATTGGGGTGCCAAAACTGAAAAGGAACTGACTAGGTCTGCGGTCAATATGCGGCTCGTAGACCTATTCTACGATCGCATAATGCACCGCAGAATGGTTCTGCACCGCTGAACGGTTCTGCGGTCGCATAGTACACCGCAGAACCTCTCTCCAAAAAATCCTAAAGCGGGATATGCGATAAGAGTGCGGCTCACGAAATGGTTATGCGGTCGCATAATGGGCCGCAAAAATGATCTTAAAATTGCCCAAAAGACTGCTCCACTCTACGGCCATTCTGCGGTCGCAGAACGGACCGTAGAAATGCCTACTTCTGCCTAACATTTTCCTTCAACTCCCCAGTGCACTGTTCAATCAAAAAAGTCCGAACCGCGATGAGCTTGCTCGCCGCGAGGAATTTCTACTATTATTAACCTCTATGCCTACTTCGACATCACAGATCTAGGTTTTTAGGAAATATTTTACGGGGCCTTACAGGGGGCTCGGTTGTTGGGTACAGATTTGGTATAGGATGCCTTGGATAAGGTCAAGATTATTCAGGATCGACTTTGCACAGCTCAGTCCAGGCAGAAGAGTTATGCTGACCGTAGAGTTCGTGGTGTTGCATTCATGGTCGGAGAGAGAGTGTTGCTCCGGGTATCACACATGAAGGGTGTGATGAGGTTCGGGAAGAAGGGCAAGTTGAGCCCTCGGTATATCGGACCTTTCAAGATTCTTGAGAGAGTGGGTGATGTGGCTTACAGGCTTGCGTTTCCACCAGGCTTATCCACAGTTCATCCGGTATTCCATGTGTCCATGCTCCAGAAGTATCACAACGATCAGTCCCACGTTTAAGATTTCAGATCTGTCCAGATGGACAAGGATTTGACTTACGAGGGGGAGCCGGTGGCTATTATAGCTCGGCAGGTTCGTCAGTTGAGGTCGAAGAGTTATCCTTTAATTCGAGTGTAGTGGAGAGGTCAGCCCATCGAGGCAGCTACTTGGGAGTCCGAGTCGGACATGCGGAGTAGATATCCCCACCTTTTCACCAGCCCATGTACTTTTATATATCCGTTCGACGACGAACGGTTGATTTAGACGTGGAGAATGAGATGACCCGATAGGTCATCTTATGTTTTAGAACCAAATTCTACGCCATGAAGCCTTAAATACCTCATTTTAGCCTTCCTCGATTTACGTATGCAGACCGAGTGTTTTTCCGGAAAGCTTTTATGTAAAAACTGAGAAAATATGAAAATTTTGCCCTTAAAATCCATTTGAGTTGACTTCGGTCAACGTTTTGAGAAAACGGATCCGGATTCATGTTTTGACGGTCTCAGTGGGTCCGTATCGTGATTTGGGACTTGGGCGTATGCCCGGAATCAAATTTGGAAGTCCCTAGCCCGAGTTATCGGACTTTGTTGAAATTTGAAAGTTAAAGGCTTAATGATTTTGAAATGTTTGACCGATGTTTGACTTTTTGGATATCGGGTCCATATATTGGTTGTGGAACCAGGTATAGGTACAATACTATATTTATGACTTGTCTGTCAAATTTGGTGAGAAATGGAGTTGGTTTGACGTGATTCGGACGTCCGGTTGTTAATATAGCAACTCTTAAGTTTCTTGAAAATTTCATTTGATTTTGGTGTCCGATTCATAGTTCTAGGTGTTATTTTGGGGATTTGATCGCGCGAGAAAGTTCGTATGATTTTTTTAGACTTTGGTGCATGATTGGTTTAGAGCCCCGAGGGCTCGGGTGAGTTTCGTATAGGCAACATAGTGGAATTTGACTTAGAACATTGCTGATGTGCTTCAGTTATTGGTGCAGGCCTCAAACCTTGCAATTGCAAGGGCAGGCTTCGCATTTGCGACCTCTGATGGGTTCGCATTTGCGAGCAACTCATCGCAATTGTGAAGAGTAGCTGGGGCACCTCAAGTTCACATTTACGAACAAAACTTCGCATTTGCGAAGTGGGGTTGGGGAGGGGACAGTGATCGCATTTGCGGAATGGCCATTGTTCGCAATTGCGATGATAGCAAAAAATGTGGGATTTCGCATTTGCAAAGAAAAGCTCGCATTTGCGGGGTTTGCAATTGGGAACCCCAGGTCGCAGTTGCGACATCTGCGACTGGTCAAGTATGACTTAGATGGATTTTTGCTCATTCTTCAAATTTTCAAAACAAGAAAACCCTAGAGGGAAACCCTTCAAATTTTCAAATCATTGGTAAGTGATTCTAAATGAGTTTCTTTCAATCTTTCACTACATTTCATAAGATTTCAACCTAAAATCTAGTATTTTCATGATGGAAATTGGGGGTTTGAGTATAATTAGGAATTTTTATAAAATAGGGATTTAGACCTCAAATTGAGGTCGGATTCCAAAATAAATTACATAACTGGGCTCGGGGGCGAATAGGTAATCGGGTTTTGGTCCGAATTTCAGGTTTGGACCAAGCGATCCCGGGAGTTGACTTTTGTTGACTTTTTCAATAATGACCTAAATTGAATACTTTGCAATCGTGGGTAGTTCCTAAGGCTTAATTTGAATCATTTGGTTGGTAATTTGCTAGATTCTATTAGTTCGGAGGCTCGTTTGAAAGGCAAAGCTGTGATTGAGCTTTGAGTGGACCTTTGGAGCGAGGTAAGTGTCGTGGTTAACCTTGACTTGAGGGATTAGGATTTGTTTGCCTATTTGCTACATGTTTAGATGTTGGGTACAACGTATATGTGAGGTGACGAGTACTTATGCGTTGTTGTCGGGTTAAAGCATGCGGGTGAGACTTGTTTGTTGTAGTTTATTGCTTACTTTGATCTTGTTATACATGCTTAGACCACTTACTTACTAAATTGACCGTTCTTATCGTGTTTACGGGCTTTTGTGATAATTAAGTATTGATTCCAAAGTTGAGATTGGTATTGTGGAACCATTGTTGAAGTAAGGCTTGTTCTTGTTGATTCTATCTCCCTGCTATTACTTGTTCATTGTTATGTGGTAAGGGAGAGTGTTAATGCACGAAGGGTGATGTCGTGCCATATTATGAGTGTTAATGCACGAAGGGTGATGCCATGCCATATTATGAGTGTTAATGCACGAAGGGCGATGCTGTGCCATGTTATGAGAGCTAATGCACGATGGGTGATGTCGTGCCGTATCTAATGATTTATATTATGAGGTTGAGAGTAAAAGCACGAAGGGTGATGCCGTGCAATTTTCTTCATTGTGTTTAGTTATTTTCACTGGTTAAAAGCATGTTGACTATTCTGGTTATCATTTCCGTTGTATCTCTTATATCTTGTGCCCCTTTAGCATGCCCCCTACCAATAGTACATGGTTAGCTGTTATTGTTATTTTCTTGTACATATACTGTTATCTGCACTGTTTTATTATGTGTGTGTCTTGTCATAGCCTCATCACTACTTCATCGAGGTTAGGCTCAACACTTACGAGTACATGGGGTCGGTTGTACTCATACTACACTCTGCACTTCTTGTGTAGATTTTGGTACCAGCCCTAGCTGATCGTGAGGCTTAGCAGCTTGGACATGCTTATTGGAGACTCAAGGTAGATCTGCTAGCGTCCGCAGACCTTGGAGTCCTATTCTATCTCCCCTATTTTTACTGTATCTTTTCATTCAGAACGATTGTATTTCTTTCATACTCTGTTTGTAGAAAATCTTAGAAGCTCGTGTGTTGTGACTCCAGATCTGAATTGTCTCAGATATTATGGGCTTTATGTTATTCCGCACTCAGTTTTATTTCATTTTGGTTTAATTGACTATGTCTATTGAATTGAATAATAATTGACTTAACGGTTCTCTAATGTTGGTTTGCCTAGTAAGTGAAATGTTAGGCGTCATCACGATCCCAAAGGTGGAAATTTCGGGTCGTGACACGATTAGAGGAATTTGTATGGCAAGATCTGCTACAATGACAACCCAAATTTGCCTCAACCAATTCAACAACAAAACCACCCAAGGTTGTCTGACAACTTCCCCACAATCCCTATTAGCTCATGCATGTGATATGTCTACTTTCATCACCCATAACCAACCCAGAATTCGAAATTGGAGAATTGGGGGAAGAAATTATTACCTTTTAGAATCCCTAGCAAGTTCTTTTTGATGAAATTCCAAGGCTTAATCCAAGTTGAGTAGTGAAATCCTTGAATCCTCCCTTTTCTCTCTCTAAAGTACCTCTCTCCTCTCTCTAAAGTACCAGATAACCCCTAAAAAATGGCCCTTATGGATAAATAAAACAAAATGTGGTTAGGTTATAAAATTAGAAAAATAAAGCCCCGATGCAGATCTACGGTCGCATATGCGAACGCATAACACTTATACGGTCTGCAAAATAGAACGCACAATGGTCCTCTAGAACTGGGCACTTCTGTACATGTATGCGACAGGTCTGTAGTCCGCAAACAAATATGCGATCGCATAATTGACCGCAAAATAACTTCTAAAATTTGCCCATTTCTCTGCTTCACTCTGCGGTGGATCTGCAGTCTGCAAATCAGTTTTGCGGCCGCATAATGGACCACAGAAATGCCCTGTTCTACAATAATTTTCTTCAACTCCCCAACGCACTATACAACGCTCAAATACATTAGCCTACCTCTGTACCACAAAATCCCGAGTTTTAGGTGAAATTCTTATAGTTCCTTATAGGCTAACTGTGCTGCTGAGACCGTCCATAACCAACCTTCATTATGCACCTATGCGTTCATAGACCGTCCGTAGGGCTTCACTGTACACCTACGCGTTCATAGACCGTCCGCAGGAACCATGTCTTATACATACTCATTTCATATTACTCATGCAGACATCATTCAATCATCAATAGATAAACTCGTATTCATAAACATATAAGTTCATGAGTAACTCATTAAAGTAACCAATTCTTATTCATTAGCCGCTTGTTATGTTATCCTTCGTATTCTATATTATTTAGCCGTAAAGAATGCTGTAACTATTTCGGAATCGCATTTTTATCCTTATTTCACTTCACGACTCATTTCTAGTGATTACATGATTCTTTCTACTTATAGCTATGTAATATGCTTAGCTTGTGGGGATACTCGTTATACATATACATATCCATTCATCAATACATAACAAGAGTTGCAAGAGTTACGCTCTATTAACTACATTCTTATTGCTAAACTTATCATATTCTGTAGTTTGCAATCCCATAGATAGCGTATATCGTCTCTTAAAATCACCCTCATATATAATCAACCTTTCTTAACTTATGAGCAACGTAACTATCTTCATGGATCTTTATCAGTTTTGTGAACACAAACGTGCAAGTATTGTTAGTCGTGGCATTCCTTAGGTCGAATCATTCTTATCATTCAGTAAACTATACATTGTGCTACTTGTTGAACTATTCATGTATAACTATCCCTCAATATACAGACACTATATTGCTTCTGATTTGTTAGACCATTCGTACATAATTTTTAATTCATGTCTAGACGTCTTGTTACATATAGAAGACAAGGACCTTTTGGAAGGCTCTATTTACTCCTTAAGAATACATGAGAAGGCGACTAACACAATCCCTTTCAACATTCGTATGACTATATTTAGACTCGTGAACGGACCTTAATTGTCGGAATAGTACATATACAAAGACTCTCCCCTTGAATTCCTTATAAGGGCAACGTAACTTATGGAATCGTGCCAAATAAAAGAAAATAAGACCTTACATACCTCATAATATCCAGTCCAATCCTCAATCTAACTTAACTGCAGCTCCTTTGTCTACAAGCAATGAACAACACTATCGCCACAATACGAATGCCATAACTTATCGCATTTGAACGACACACTTTATTCTACGATTAAACGGAAAACACCTCCCCTATTTATATGACTTTCCACAAGTTATAACAGGCAATAATAGCCTAAACAAGATCAATAATACTTATAATAAGCCTTTCAAAACTTTTTAACAATCCCGACGAGTGGCAAACTCGGTTTGTGACTAAACAACTATAGTTTTAAACTCCTTCCTTCCAGAATTTATCAACAACATTAACCTCCATATATTTAATTATACCTACTAATTTTCAGCCACAATAGAACTTTAAAATGACCCCATAAGAGTCTCACAAGTTCAGCAACTCAAAACTTATTTTTCAGATTTCTAGAACACGTTTTCGACTTGTCTTTTCTTTCAAATCGAGAAACACAACCAACAATACATAATTAAGCGTCTTCTCATATAAAACCGCCATGAATTCAACTAAAAATTAAGTTCACAACTAGCCAATAGTGATGCCACAACAAACAATATACTACTCTTTCCAAACTCACAAGTTCTAGTCTTTACGATCGAGCTACAACTTGTAGAAGCTTAGATAAGGGAAAGAGAAGCATAAATTTGTCACGGCCCAAACCGATGGGCAGCGACGGGCACCCGATACCTTACTCAACCGAGTACCAACGTTACATATCCTTCTTACCGTACTGTTATTGGCAAATGGGCCAAACGGGCCGCCATGGGCTAACCAAAATAAACATAAGGGAATACTCAATATAAGACGAACAATCTGATATAAAAACTTATACATTTGACATACGGGCCTATAAGGCCACAATGAGCACTCGTACCCTGAACATAGGCCGACAAGGCCATACAACCTTTCATATACATAACATCTGTCTACAAGCCTCTAAGAATACATAATTGTCATAAAGATCGGGACAGAGCCCCGCCATACCAATCAATACATATCTTAATCATACTGACCAAATTGCAACTCCAGAGCAAATGGAGCGCACCAACACCTTCCGCTGAGCTGATAGCCTACTTGGAGGACTCTCGACCTGTCTATCGGGACTTGCGGGCATAAAACGCAGCGTCCCCATGCAAAAGGGACGTCAGTACAAATAATGTATCGAGTATGTAAGGAATGAAAATCAGTAAATAATAGACATGATAGAAACATGGAGTAAAAGACTCAACATGTAAGTCTTAATAGCTCTGTGAATCATTTAATATTATAATGTCATGCATATGCATATAAATGTCATACCATGCATAGGTATATGCGTTCATAACATCATCAAGCCTCTGAGGGCATCCCATCATATCATCTCAGCCACTGTGGGCAAATTATCAACGTATACCAGCTGATCAGGTAGTGGTGCATATATAACGCCATAACCTTTTCCCATATCCCATATACATATAATATATGCGTATATAACACCATCTGGTCATGGGTCAATGTACATATATAAATGCATAAAATGCATAAGAATTTCGTTAATAAGATTTCTCGGAATGTCATAAGATCAATATGCCTTTCGGATAAACTTTATCAACTACGTATTTTTCTGAGACCCATGAACATAAGATATAATAATAATTCACATGGGGAATTAAGAACATAGTCACCCCTAGTACTTCTATGAATTGAGTCATTTATGAAAGTTGTGTGTTTACTCGTTTCATTTGTATCGTATTGATCATGCCAAAAGTAAGAAGGGATAGACTTAACATACCTGAGCCGGTTCTCTTGACAATCTTTCCAACACCCGATAATCGTGACAAAATACGTGATTGCAAGATCGGAGTAGGAAAAAATCCGTATAATATTCTTGAGAAAGATTGCACCGTACTCCCTTAGAATTGCAAATTCTCACGTTGCTATAATATTAAGATGCCTCGTATGAATTCTCTACTGAATTAACACACGTTACTCATATAGGTTCTTGGATGAAATTTTCTTGCTGAAGATCATTACTTGGAGATGAAAATGTGAGCATCTCTTATTTTGTGTATTAAAGAAGCCCTTTTGTATTAGTGGGTGTGGGCCCCACTAATTTGATGACTTAGCCACTTAGTCTTTTAAATGTGCCATGTTGCTATGTGATTCAAGAGTCATTTCTTTGGCTTTCATGGGCTGCCACGTTTTGGGCTCTTTAACTTATCCAAGATTATCATTAATTAACCACTAATCTCTTGATTAACTTATTAATCTCTCACTAATCCAATAATTAACCAATTACCCACATAATTAAGAATTATCTCAAATTACTTAAAATACTATTTACTTTTAGCACACCTTATATATCTTGCTATCATGGTCATGTGGTACCTTGTATGACAGTAGTCCATAAATACGGAGTATTGTAGCTTGGACCGTATTTTATCTCAAAATGACAAACTTTGACGAAATTCATTTTCTTCGATTTGCTTACCCTCTAACCTTACAAATTTACTCATCACTTGTTTGAAGTAGCATAATGCTTATAATCTCAAAATAATCCCATTTCCGAACTTACGTCGATTAACTTACGACGAAACTTTAACATACGAAAATGCGGGATGTAACATCTCATCTCCGAGCTTCCATCAATTTACTTATGGCGTACTTTCACGTACGAAAACATGGGGTGTAATATCATTTCTCCCTTTGGAACATTCGTCCTCGAATGTTGACTGATGCAATTATCATTATCATAACCTATAGCTCTTGCGAATACTTTAGTACTCTCCTTGCCATATAGGCAACTGTTCTATGAATAAATCCAAAGGCCAGGGCATTCCCCCTTTTATGACTCTTTCATACACCATGACTTGTGGTCGGAATCCTTCCAATCTCGTAACTGTTGCTACCTTCTGTCATGCAGCATGTACGACTCTGACCTTGTAAGTGTGCCTATGCGACTCTTCTCTCCTTTTTCCTCCGGCTTTTAGCCAATCTCTAGGCCTCACTTTGTAAACATATACAAAGCTTGATAAGATGTCCCTCTGGGCATCTATGGGTATACTAAAGTTCTTCGCTAAGTACTTTGTTGATCTTACGAATATTGTTATACCTTATTTCATAGATCCATTTATCCATCTGTATGACTTTACTGCCATGACTCTTATTTTGATTTATCGTTACTGAGGTCTGCTACCAACTCCAGGTTACTCTCGTTGCTTATCCTATATGCATAAATCTAAATCCTTTAATGCTTCTTCATTACTGTTCATCTTAAGAATGATGGTCTAATCTCATCTTATACTTTGTAACTTTTACCCATCTATTGTTGATTCACCTCAATATTGATCTACAATATACCACTGATAACTTGAAACTTCTTACGTAATACCTTGCCACTAGGGCTTACGTTGCATCGAGGAACATTTGAAGTGATTTTCCTGATCCACCTGAGGCCATACCATACTTCTATAACCGTATTTTATACCATCCCAATGTGATTCACCTTACGTAGGTATTTTAATCCTGTGCCGTCTGTGAAAATACCTTTTTTTCTTCAAATCATTACTCAATCGAAGGCCCAAACATCATCCTTTATCTATCACAATTACACCCTTATTCTACTACCAGGGCAGCATTCCATCTTTTCTAAATGCTACTAGTCTTAGACTCCTTTGAGTTCACTCAGGTTATATTGAGCTTACTATAACTTAGAGAAACCATCAACTCTCTTATTTTCATGAGCTTAATCCCGAGGATTTATCCATTCTGGTCACCTTCTCACTCGCATTTTCTCATCCTTACTCCTGTCTTCCTAAAACTTTGTCGCTCTACTATGCTTCAGCTCGTGACCTTCCTTCAACTTGCTTACACCACAGATTTCCTTATGTTATTCTGAAACATCAAGTGAGACATCACATCATCTCAAACTCTTCTTTACTCTCTTAACTAGGCCTCTTAGTACCTAGAAACATAGGCTGGAAGATATGCCACTAGTGACACCGCTATCATTCCTGGATACTGAATCTTAACGCTTCTAGCCCTCTATCTGAAGTATGGATTATTCACAACCTTCTGCATTTGAGTATCTCGTACGTTGTTCACCTTTACCTTACTTACCTTAAAATCTCGCATCACATCTTCTATCTCTTTCATGACCTCCCTTCCACATAGGTATAATTCACATCCACAACTTGAAGCTCTATTATAATACTTGCACCTCTGGTACACACACAATCCGGTGGGAGCTTCATACTGACTTCTTATGAGGATGGTACTCTTCTAACTGGATTTTTCGTAGAGGCATTATAAAATATAGTTGTTTTACTATCTCTCTTATACCTCTGATATTAAGAGTGATTCTGCTATGTTCTCAATCATGATGTCTAAAATTTTTTGGGTCCAATAATCAAACTCCTGATTTACTTCGTTGATGTAACTCTTTAGTTTCCTGTTCCTTCTGATCAGCCTTTATGTAGGCTTAAGCTATCTTCCGATCTATGGCTCTTGGTATCAGTTATTACTTTAGCCCTTCATGGATGCTATGGAATATCATGATACAATCTTCTAACAATTCAATCCTTTGGCTATGACCTGGGCTCAATTCTTTCTTTTAACTTATACCGGAGTCTTCTACGACTATATGATTGTCAACATATATGCTGCATGGATAATACTCTGAAATCGTAAGTGCAGTCATAACGTAACTCACTCTGGATCACTGATCGAATAATTTCGTTCCTTCTCAACTTTCTTTAAATATAAGCAATTACTTTTCTTGGTCATTTTGACACTTGTTGCATGCATACTTAGCTTATCTTAGTTCCCACGCATGCCAAAATTTTCGTGCAACTCATATGATCTCGAATATTACTTTTGATTTTTTTCCCCGTTCCTTAGCCATGGTAGGTGCCACTTTCTCATGGAGTGCATACAATGTTGTAGTGAGACTGGTTTTACACGACCATTTCCTCTTTAGGTGACTGTGCTTAGCTTGACGCCTTCTTCCTTATTTCCTTAGCTAGTTTTTCGTTGTAGTACTTAGGGAAGACCTTTTAACTCTTGTAAAGCTGCGAGCTTATTACATCGTATACTTGACAGAATTTTTGGTGTTCTTCCTTGCCTATAATTATCCGTAGTTACTTATTCCCACGCACTTGTGCTTGTAGGGTTTGCATCTGAACTGATATTTTGGTTGTCTTCCCAGTGGCATTCTCTTTTATTTCCGTAATACTCATACGGTACCTTTAACTACCCCAACTCCTATCTGAATATTTCTCAAGGGTCACGATGTCATATCTGCAAGACTGAATTCCCTATGTTGGGATTCACTACGTTTATCTTGCATGATCTGTTGAGTTATCTGTATCCTCCTATCTAGCCATAACTAGACTCTTCTTGAATCAACTACTAACTGCTCGTTGGTCCATTCTTATATCTATACTTCGCGTAATCTTTATTGGGTTATTTCCTTTGTCTTAACTTACGTCTCGCATTGGCTCCTTATTTATTAATAACATCTCGTGCAGGAACCCTTACTTCCTCTCCCTGACGTCGTGTTTGCATAATATTCTGGAATTGTAGCATATCTGTAGGATTTGAATAAGTGCAATCTCATCCCTTTCTCATTTTTATCGCATTTTTCCTTTACTATTCCATAGTTACTAGAACCACTTAATTCTAACTTAATGCCACATCACTTCATATTCCCCCCTTTAGGGGAGTACAAAGATTTAGTGCTACGATGATCTACGTATACATGTTTTACCTCTTCATCTTTGGTGTCTTTCCACATCATCGATGATCCTTACTCGCCTCGCGGTAATCCTTCTATACCAAGGATAACAAAATTCCTTACTCGCGAGGGTGACACTTAGTGTAACTGGCACATACAGTCCCTTAAGCTTAACTTTGCTCACCTAGCTTGCTTTAGGGAACGTCCTCCTAAATGACCTATTAATGGTATTCTTCTGTCATCCATTCTATTATTGCCGGGACGCAATCTCTGAAATTCTCATGATGCCGACTATTATCAAATCACTCAGTCCCTAATTCATGTTTAGTTTATCTTCCTCACCAGCCCATACTGATTTCTCTTACTCTGGGATCTAACTTTTCCTTTTGGTAATCACGTTAGAGTCATGAACTTATTTCTCGAAATGAGGGTATGACTTTATGGCCTATACTCTTTTGTAGTCTCAAGGCCTGTCACCTCTCGTCTTTTCCTTTACTTGACTATAGACTCTGTAATACTGTCATCTTTTTGATCTACCGTTGTCATCCATGTATCACATCTTACTCATAATTCTTTATTAACTCTCTTCTTATTTTCCGCTAACATTTATGTCTATCACTTTATTCTGAAAACTTGAACAAGACATTCTTTTGCTTTTAGCTCCTCTTGATCCATCTACTGGCTCTTCGGGTTGCCTAACATTCTTTCTCTACTAGGGATGGAAGCCACACTAAGGTAATATTTATCCCTTCCAGGCTTCCAGTGTCTATCTTTGTAGTACTCATATCTAGCTGTACTATTTTAGAGTGCGCCATCTAGGTGTCTCACAAGGAGATCTATTAGCACATTTGTAATATCCTTCGGAAATGTCAGCTAACGCTAACAATCCATCCATCATTTTTGGGTTACCCTAACCCCAGATAGATCCTGATATTATGCCTTCTCTTACACTACTTCTGTTAGCCCCCATAGGGCATAAATGAGATGGGTGTGGCCAATTGTACATACCTCTGTTATTGTTAAAGGTAACTCAAAAGGCTTATATTCCTTTGCCTGAATTGTAAATATTGATAATCTTCATTATCTGGGTACCTCGTACCCTTTTTCATCCTGCTTCTTTTACTTGTTGAAATTTGTATCTATCTTCTGTTTCTCTCGTTGTCTTTTACCATAGGGGTGGATAGATATTCTTGTCTTAAGGCTCCTTATCAAGAAGCTTACACGTCTTAGTACATATATGATCTGCTGGAGACCTTATCTTTACTCATCATAAGCATGATGCAAAATCGAGTTCCTCTGACTCAACTCTTCCACAGCCGTATTGAATCCCTTACCAACCGTCTTTCTAGATGTAGGCATCATCGTATTATGAATAAGATAGAGTTTAGGAAATTGAGTTCTTACAACTGAGCTCTACCACACGATCTAGAATAAGAAGAAAGAATGACAGTCCTAAATACCATGTAGCCTCCTGCTTATAAGTGTGGTGCACAACACACCCATAAACAAGACTCTACTTGACACGGCTTGTAGACTCCCTAGAACAGAACTACTCTGATATCACTTTTATCATGACCCAAACCGATGGGCCGCGACGGGCACTCAGTGCCTTACTCAACGAGTACCAACGTTACATATCATTCTTATCGTACTGTCATTGGCAAATAGGCCAAACGGGCCGTCATGGACTAACAAAAATAAATATAAAGGAATACTCAATATAAGATGACCAAATCTGATATAAAAACTTATACATTTGACATACGGGCCTATAAGGCCATAATGATCACTCGTACACTGAACATAGACCGACAAGGCCATAGAACCTTTCATATACATGACATCTATCTACAAGCCTCTAAGAATACATAATTGTCATAAAGGTCGGGACAGAGCCCCGTCATACCAATCAATATATATCTTAATCATACTGATCAAATTGCAACTCCGGAGCAAATGGAGCGCACCAACACCTTCCGCTGAGCTGATAGCCTACTTGGAGGACTCTCGACCTGTCTATCGGGACCTGCGGGCATGAAACGCAGTGTCACTAGGGAAAAGGGAAGTCAGTACAAATAATGTACAGAGTATGTACGGAATGAAAATCAGTAAATAATAGACATGAGAGAAACATGGAGTAAAAGACTCAACATGTAAGTCTGAACAATTCTGTGAATCATTAATATTATAATGCCATGCATATGTGTATAAATGTCATATCATGCATAGGTATATGCGTTCATAACATCATCAAGCCTCTAAGGGCATCCCATCATATTCTCTCGGCCATTGTGGGCAAATTACTAACGTATACCAGCTGATCAGGTGGTGGTGCGTATATAACGCCATAACCTTTTCCCATATCCCATATATATATAATATATGCATATATAATACCATCTGGTTATGGGTCAATGTACATATATAAATGCATAAAATACATAAGAATTTCGTTAATAAAATTTCTCAGAATGTCATAAGATCAATATGCCTTTCGGATAAACTTTATCAACTACGTATTTTTCTGAGACCCATGAACAGAAGATATAATAATAATTCACATGGGGAATCAAGAATATAGACACCCCTAGTACTTCTATGAATAGAGTCATTTATGAAAGTTGTGCGTTTTCTCGTTTCGTTTGTATCATAATGATCATGCCAAAAGAAAGAAGGGATAGCCTTAACATACCTGAGCCGGTTCTCTTGACAATCCTTCCAACACCCGACAATCGCGACAAAACACGTGACTGCAAGATCAAAGTAGGAAAAAATTCGTATAATATTCTTGAGAAAGATTGATCCGTACTCCCTTAGAATTGTAAATTCTCACGTTGCTAGAATATTAAGATGCCTCGTATGAATTCTTTGCTGAATTAACTCACGTTACTCATATAGGTTCTTGGATGAAATTTTCTTGCTGAAGATCATTACTTGGAGATGAAAATGTGAGCATCTCTTATTTTGTGTATTAAAGAAGCCCTTTTGTATTAGTGGGTGTGGGCCCCACTAATTTGATGACTTAGCCACTTAGTCTTTTAAATGTGCCATGTTGCTATGTGATTCAAGAGTCATTTCTTTGGCTTTCATGGGCTGCCACGTTTTGGGCTCTTTAACTTATCCAAGATTATCATTAATTAACCACTAATCTCTTGATTAACTTACTAATCTCTCACTAATCTAATAATTAACCAATTACCCACATAATTAAAAATTATCTCAAATTACTTAAAATACTACTTACTTTTAACACACCTTATACATCTTTCTATCATGGTCATGTGGTACCTTGTATGACACTAGTCCATAAATACGGGGTATTGTAGCTTGGACCTTATTTTATCTCAAAATGACAAACTTCGACGAAATTTATTTTCTTCCATTTGCTTACCCTCTCACCTTCACGAATTTAATCATCACTTGTTCGAAGTAGCATAATGCTTATAATCTCAAAATAATCTCATTCCCGAACTTACGTCGATTAACTTACGACGAAACTTTAACATACAAAAATGCGGGATGTAACATCTCATCTCCGAGCTTCCATCAATTTACTTATGGCAAACTTTCATGTATGAAAACATGGGGTGTAACAAAACTTACCTTAGAATAAGTAGAACCCATGAAAACTAGTCCCTCTTCATCCAAAATCAGTCCCCTAACTCTTCTACAAGAAGGAGAAAGGGAAATTAGCAAGCTGTCCGGATTTTTCGGCACTAGAATTACTTCGTATCACCCGAAATCACCTACGATTTGTGTGGAATTTTTTGGGGAGGAGTTGCGGAGTTTCAATCTGATGTGCTAAGTCTGAAATATGAGTGAACGAAATGGTTTAATTCAGCCCATAAAGGCCCATTGGCCGCCCCATTTTGGGGATTTATTTGGTCCCTTCATTTAAACAAGTAGGTGACACACCTATTCTTCATATATTAATCTGTGCAGTCTTGCGAAGATGGAAATATATCCCTACTCTGATATCGTATCTACAAATAATTTAATGAGTTAGAAACTAGACTCGTATATTTTTAATTTTATAGGTGCATCACCCGTAATTCTTATTATATTGTGAGAAAAGATCTGCTACATTTGATCTAATTTTCAGCACATTTATGAATATAAGTTGTGATGACCTTTGCCAACTTTTGTTCCACAACTCGTTTGAATTCAAAACATAACACACGGCTATAATATAACTAAAATAACTCAACACATAACCTCCTTATCATGTTAAGCACCCTAGTCTCACTCCAAAAGTACATGTTATAACATTCCCAACTTGTTGTCTTTCGACGAAGCTTATTTTCTTCAATTAGTTTAGCTTCTATGCCTTCCAGCCCTCTTGGTAATTGTTATTCATGATCTTAAATATTTGCAACCTCTACGGTAACATGATTAACTTACTTTATGTATTTTCAAAGATGATATCATTTCTAAGCTTGCATCAATTGACTTTCGACGTACCCTTACGTACGAAAATATGGGGTGTAACATTATTTTCCCCTTTGGAACATTCGTCCTCAAATGTTGACTGATGTGCTTATCAGTCTCATAACCTATAGCTCTTATGAATACTTTAATACTGTCATTTTCGTTAAGGAAACTGTTATGTGAACAAATCTGAAGGCCAGGGCATTCCCCCCTTTAGGCCTCTTTCTCACACCAAGACCTGTGGTCGGAGTTCTTCCAATCTCGTAACTGTTGCTACCTTATGTCATGTATCCTGTACGACTCTGCCTTTGTACGCGCGCCTACGTGACTCTTCTCTTCTTTTTCCTCCACCTTCTAGCCAATCTTTAGGCCTTACTTTGTGAACAAATACAGAACTATGACAAGCTGTTCCTCTGGGCATCTATAGGTATACTGAAGTTCTTCGCTTGGTACTTTCTCAAACTTACAACTATTGCTATATTCTGTTTCATAGCCTCGGTTATCTATCCTTATGTCTTTACTGCATCTAGGTAGGTCATACTATACCATAATACTTACTTTAATTTATTATTACCAAGGTCTGCTACCCAACTCCAGGTTACTCTCTCGCTGGTTATCCTATATGTATAAATCTAAGTCCATTAATGCTTCTTCATTACTGGTGATCTTAAGAATGGAAGCCTAATCTCATCTCATAATTTGGAACTTTTATCCAACTATTATTGATTCACCTTAATGGTGATCTATATTCTACCGCTGATAACTTGAAACCTCTTCTGTGCAACATTGTCACTAGGGATCATGTCTCATAGGGGAACATGTGAAGTTAATTGCCTGATCAACCTAGGGACGATACTATACTTCAATATAGCATCTCAACGTGATTCATCTTATGGGAGGTATTCTAGTCTCGCGGAATTCATTAAATCCCTTCTCGTTGAATCATTATTTCAATAGAAGGCTATATTCCTAAACGTCATACTCTTATCATTTATCGCAATGGCGCTCTTATTCAACTACCAAGCAACATTCCTTCTCTTCTAAATGCTCCTAGTATTAAACTCCTCAAAGTTCATTTAGGTTATACTGAACTTTCTATGACTTACGAAAACCATCAGCTCTCTTGTTTTGATGGGCTTAATCCCGATGCCTTACCTATTCCTATCAGCTCCTCACTCACCTTTTCTTATCCTTACTTCTATCTACCTAGAACTTTGTCGTTATACCATACTTTATCCTACGACCTACATGTATCTATTCGTACTACTCACAACCTTTATTTAACTTGATAGCACCATAAATTTCCTTATGTTATTCTGGAACCTCAAGCGAGACATCACGCCGCCTCTAATTCTTTTTTGCTCTCGTAACTAAACTACTCGATACCTGGAAATCATAAGTTGGAAGTTGTGCTGCTGACGACACCACTATCATTTCTGGATACTAAATCATGGTGATTCTAGCCCTCTATATGAAGCTTGAACTATTCACAACCTTTTATACTTAAGTATCTCATACCTCTTTACTTTTACCTTACTTACCTTCAAATCTCGAATCATATCTTCTATCGTTTTCATAACTTCCCTTCCACATAGGTGGAATTTATATCCACACCTTGAAGCTCTACTATAATACTTGCACCTCTGGTGCATACACTGTCACAACCCAAACCGATGGGGCGTGATGGGCACTCGGTACCTTACTCAACCGAGTACCAAAGTAACGTATCTTTCTTATTACAACATCATAGGTAAGTGTTCCAGAAGGGGAATCATGAGATAAACAGAGTAAACATGAGGGAATACCCGACATAGAATGACCCAACATGATATAAAAACTCATACCTGTGACATACGGGCCTATAAGGCCAATGTGATCCATTATATACTTAAAATATAGGCCGACAAGGCCATACAAGTATCCGTATATATGACATTTATCTACAAGCCTCTAAGAGTACATACTTATCATAAAGGTCGGGACAGGGCCCCGTCATACAAAACAATACACGTCTAAATCATACTGACCAAACAAGCAACTCCGGAGCAAATGGAGCGCACCAACATGCGACTTTCACTGGGTGCATCAGACACCGCATTTGTGATGGCTATTTTGCATTTTGTGACTTCTGCAGCAGATCAAAATAGAGGGATTTCGGGACTTAGCTTCATTTATCACATTTTAGAGCCCTAGACTCGGCAGGAGGTGATTTTGAGGAAGGATTTTCACATACAACTATTGGGTAAGTGATTTTGATTAATTTTAAATGATTATTCATAAAATTTAACATCTAATCCACGAATTTTGAAGAGAAATAGTGGGGGGATTTTGTCTATATTTGAAAAATGAAAATCTGAGATTTGAGAGTCGGATTGGACTCGAATTTGAAAATAAAATACATATATGGACTCGTGGGGTTATGGATAGTTGAGATCTACTCATGGACTCAGTTTTGACCTGGCGGGTCCGGGGTTAACTTTTGTTGACTTTTGGGGAATTGTGTAAAGATCTTAACTTTATTAATCGTAATTGGTTTCTCTTGCATTGATTGATAATATTAAGTCATTTTTTGCTAGATTTCAACCGAGCGGAGGTAAATTTTAAAGAGAAACCTATTTTTGAATGATGAATTGTCCTAAATTAGGTAAGTATCTTGCCTAACTTTGTGTGGGGGAAACTACCCCGTATGATTTGGTTTAATTGCACTAATTGGATTATGTGGAAGACGTGTACATGAGGTGACGAGTGTGTACATGTCACGATCCAAAATTCACTAGTCGTGATGGCACCTAACCCGACCCGCTAGGTAAGCTAATTAACAATAATCCAATTCAAATGAGATTTACTGAGAAATAAATGATGAAATAACTAAACTTTTATACAACAACCCAAGTACTGGTAGTAGAAATCATGAGCTTCTAAAACATAGAGTTTACAAAGCTGGTATGAAATAAGTACATCATCTCTTCGAGTTATACATTAACAGATTTATAAATCTAAAGCAATCAAGAACAAGAGGCAGCTCATCACCCTGATAGATGTTTACCTTACTTAAAATTGTTATCATGTTTTTCTTTAACAAATTCTATATTTAATTCGTTAATTTAACTTATGTTTTGCTTTGTTTAAAAATGATGCGTTTACTTAATTTTATTGATTTCTGAACTAAACTCATCTGATACTTTATTTCGTATAAATGGTATATTATTTTACTTTACTTGATTTCTAAAATAAACTCATTATTTCATTTGCATCTTACTTTACTCAAGATTGTTATTATGTTTTATGGTTTCTAAATATATCTTTCGTTCATCCAAATTAGTATTTATCACGGTTGCAAAGTACATGGTAGCACATGGGCTTTGTCGTGCGAAGGTGATTGTTATTGTGGGCACGAGGTGCCATATATGTAAGATTTGGAAATTTTGGTCCATGACTTGTGGTTTATGAGGTGTGGTGCCTCAGGGTAATTCTTTTTGTAAGTCCATGCATTGGTAGCAATTTGATTATTTGAGTTGTCATCCGTTTTTCCTTATTTGAGTTCATCTACATCTCATCGATGTTCTAATTATGTTGTTTCTTTATTACTCGTTTACTACTTGCTGCTATTTATGTTTCTATTACTTCATTGTTGGTTGTAAATCAATAATTTTTCCATTGTTAGTCTTATATTGATGTTCTTTCCATTGTTAGCTTATGTATATCTTGAACAGGTTTTTATGTCTAGTAGGTGTCTTAACCTGGCCTCGTCACTACTCTACTGAGTTTAGGCTTGATACTTACTGGGTATCGTTGTGGTGTACTCATGCTACGCTTCTGCACATTTTTGTGCAGATTTGAGTATTTTGATCGTGTTGTTGAGAGTTGCGCCTGCGCGGTGGGAGACTTCAAGGTATACATACTTGAAGTTCGTTGGCCTCGGAGTCACCATCTTACTTCATTATGCTACTATTAAATTGTAATTCAAAACAATATTGTGTTTAAAAATTCTAGTGTGTTTCAGTAGTGCTTTTGACTCCGTACTACCGGTTTTGGGAACTGTATAACTATTGGCTGCTTGCGGCTATGTATGTCATTTAATGGTTTATGATAAATAATTAAATAGTTCAATTTTGTTCTTAAATCAGCATGTGTTAGGCTTACCTAGTCTTAGAGACTAGGTGCCATCATGATATCCTAAGATGAGAAATTAAGGTCGTGACAAGTTGGTATCAGAGCTCTAGGTTCATAGGTGCTACGAGTCATAAGCAAGTTTAGTAGAGCCTTGTGGAGACATCTGTACTTATCTTCGAGAGGCTACAGAACTATTAGGAACCACTCGTTTCATTCCTTATGGTGCGGCATTGATTCATCTTGAAGAATATATCTTATATCCCTTTACATCCATTTGTATATGATGTTGCGTGCTCGGTATCAGCTATGCTCCGACGGTTTGTAATGTTGTGGATGAGCTACAAGGGATCTATAGATGCTCGATCATTGTCTCGAGGTATTGTCCAGACTAAGAACGCAGACGTGTTGGTAGATCTTCAGTTGTTCAAGTGTGGGATGTAATTGGTTCGTGTATCTGATTGGTATTATACGAGCTTATGAAGGTCGGTAATGTGGATCATCGGATGTTGTGCTCTATGACTCTGTGCCAAGTGGGGATCCTACTATCGACGATCAGATTGCATGGGCAGGTGTCATATCAGTCTTGGGTCTGAGGTATATATGCAGTGTTGAGGGGTTCCCCAAAATTATACATGACTAGGATCTGAGATTTTCATGGGATGGTGCTGGAACTTGCGGTATATCTGTATCATTGCTAAATCTACATTCCAGTATCAGAGAGGTTAGAGAAACATCTTCATATTCATAGAAGGTCTCTTCAGTATGGGTATCTCGGTTGCAGCATTGTTGGGTGCTTTAGAGGAAATACATCGGTTTATAGGTTTTCGGGCGACGTGATTCGTGATAGGGTCTTCCACAGTGAGCTTTGACTTAGGATCATTGTGTACCGATAAGGAAAAGTGTTGACCTGAAGACAAATCGATGAGGATTAGAAGAAATGGGTCAGGTCGATGGTGTTGGGTCAACATAGCAACAAAGGTAACTAGTCTTTTGGTGTGGTAATGCTTCACCAGCGTTCTGTGGCAATACTCTTGGGTTTGACGGCTTGCATGACTTGGTTGAGAAAGGGAAGTTCAGTTCTGATGGCTTGGTGATGTGCGCACTGGCCTCGAAGAGTTCTTGATAGTGTCGACCACGGCTTGAGCTAGATGTCTCCTACCGACATAGGGAACGTGTTGCGTGTTATAATATTTGCCTGGATGGGGTCACAATTCTAGACAGCATGGACGATTTTAGATGTTTAGAAGAATGCTAGCATTATTTGATACCACCTAAGAAGGGTGCGCACTTTAGAAGGCGCACTTTGTTTTGACTTACGGATGCCTGACTGGTATTACGGTAATCGCCTGGTTGAACGACTACTAATGTCCAAATTTTGCTTTGTGGCATGAAATAATTATAGAAGTACTTCTCGCAGGCTAACCGTTTGTAAGGAATGTGTCAGTTATTTGAGTAGTGTAGTCGTGATCGGATATGAAGATTCTAGTATTCTAGGGATTTGAAGAATAAGAGGGTCCTCGAGGCAGATTGTTCCATGGTTGTGAACGGTGAAGGTATGTTAAGAGGTTGGCAACTGATGGTATGTACTATAGATATGTTATTGTGGGCTTTTCGGAGGCTATCTACCTACTTCGTAAGGATCGAAATTGATTTGGAGGCTACTAGTAGGTCTAATAAGAATGTGTGTTCTAAATCGGGTAAAATATATCTACTCGGCACAGTTATTGTGGAGTGGTATGTTATTAGTTAGGGTGGATCACATTCATGTTCTGATATGTCTCATGTGTTACTCTCCTATGCTACGATGGGTTGTGATCTATTAGTTATCTGCACACCGATACGGTTATGTTTGGGCTTTGTAGCAAAGTTTGAGTGTGATTGCTCTTGGGGTGTTGAATTGTTGATTAAGCCTTGGTTATGGTCTTCCTGTTTCTGATATACAGTGATATCCATATCTCCATGGTTATGGTCACGCGCTTCGTGTGTTTGATGTTGATATGCTTATGGTTGTTGATTGTGAGTATCATGGCTCGACGTATTCCAGGTGGACCGGTGTCGGATTGGGTCATGCATCACGATGGCGTTATGCTATTTGATCCTTTGTGCTTATTTCGTGTGTTATGTTTCCCCTTATGTGGTGGATTGATAGCATTGCGCTTTGTGGTGGTATCTGTTGAGCTGGCGGGATGGTTTCTTCATTTCCATTCTCTTTCCATCATTGGGTATATTTGAGTTATTGCTCGTTGGTGCACGGATTGCATGGTATGTGGCTCTAAGTAGGATTTGTGTGATAGGTCGGTTGAGTAGCTTATACTGGATGGGGTAAGGGTATTGGGCCTGAAATGAGTGCCATCGGATTTGATTAAGATATGTTTGCAAGAAATGTGTCACTAGCCGACTCAGATTTTGGCTATAGTTCCTATTGGGCAAGAGAGCTCCACGACTTGTTAATCTGATGGGTGTTTATGAGTTTCTGTATGTTTCTTTCATCATTGGCAGTGTACGAAGGTTCAGAACAAGATTTTAGTTGATATGAGGTTTGTTACCACTGTCGGGTTGGTTATCGAGCAGCTATTGCGGTCGAAAGTTATTGCTATGAGAATTTGACTTAAATGTTATACCGTGTGATAATGTCTTGAGATATGGTTATGGATTGATACAGCTTGTTCAAAGTTATACGGTGCATAAATGCAAGAATTGTGGTCATATAATGAGTTCCAGGTGTTGGGGATTTGGTTTTTAAGGTTTATGGACTAAGGTTGAAGTAAAGATCCTCTGTTAGGTGGTGTTGTCGGGCTTATATGGATTGTGGTGACGTGGTATCACCCATGGTTATGTGTATGGTGAGGGTATATGGTGATTTGATGGCTTTGGAACGACTCATGGCACGTTCGAGGATGGACGTATGTTTAAGTAGGGGAGAATGTAACGACCCGATCTATTATTTTGAGCTTTAGCGTTCCATTCGGTGGTTTGAGACTTTGAGTAGCCTCATATTATGTATTATGACTTGTTTGTATGGTTGGTTTCGATTTTCGAGCGGTTCGGGATTGATTTGGAAGAATGATTCTCGTTTTAAAAGCTTAAAGTTAGAACGGTTCACCAAGGTTTGACTTTTGGGTAAACGGACTCGGAAACGGGTTTTAGTTATTCCAGTAAGTTTGTATGATAATTTTGGATATGTCCACAAAGTTTGGTTAAATTTCGATGATTTTGGATAAGTTTGGTTGTATGTGATTGTTTTCGGTTTCGACGTCGATTTGAGCATAAAGGTTACCATATTGAGCAAACAGCCTTTGATACGTGTTTCGACTAGACCATTATATCCGTATCGTAATTTTGGAACCATAGCAACTAAAATCATCAAGTTTCGACATCATATGAGGACTTTATGGTCATTTTACTAAGAATTGGGTTGCCAGATTATTCAGGCTAATTACGAAATTGCCACTGAATTCGTAATTAAAAATCTTCACTATTTTCAAATATTGAAACCAACATATCTCCTTCATTATAAGGTCAAATGGAGTGATTCAAAAGCCTAACTTGACTGAAATTTCATGAGGAATCTATTGGAGGCATCAAAAGTGAGTTCCGAGATCATTTGTCATAAGAAACGAGACAGAATAGCTGGGCATTTTTGGCTATTAATGTCCTAAATGAGTTAAATTTCCTAAACCCATTTAATTCTTTAAATCAAGACCTAGGGTTATGTCCCAAATTTTAAAAATTGAAAATGAGTTAGTGGCATTTATTTCCCGATTTCTTTTGGGATTTTGTTCTCTTATATTAGGAGAATAACATACTCGAATTTGGCGAGTTTTGGAGGAGTATTTCGGGAGATATGGGACCCAACTAGTATGGGTTGGACTCTTGGGTTATGAACACCCAAGAGTGATGTTTTGGCGAATTTGTTGAGCTATCGGACTCCGATTGAGTCGGTTTTCATTTGTGTGAGCTTTTATTAGTTCGGGCTTCGCTTGGGTAAGCTTGGATTCGAAATCCAAGGTGAGCCCGGCATTGACTTTTGTTGACATTTTGGGAAAAATATAAAGATCATAGCTTTATTTATTGTAATTAGTTTCTCTTGCATTGTTTGATGTTATTAAGTCGATTTTTGTTAGATTTGAGCCGTGTGGAGGCGAATTTTAGGGGAAAAGCTATTTCGGAGGGTTGAGTTGGCCTAGTTGAGGTAAGTATCTTGCCTAACTTTGTGTGGCGGAAACTACCCCTTATGATTTGGGTTGATTTTGCTATTTATGTTATGTGAAAGCTGTGTACGCAAGGTGACGAGTGGGTATACGGGCTATATGTGGTATTTGACCGATTAGAATATCTAGACTCTTTCCATGTGTCACGCCCCGACCTCGGGGAGCGCGACCGGTGCTCAACCAAGATAACCCGGTCAAGTAAGCCTGCTAGATACTTTCTACCCGACCTTGCCCATGAATAAAGTGGAGATTTACTCCATTAATTAAACATTGAAAGGATTTCATAAACAACACCCATTTCATTACTATTAGCAGCTTCATTTAAAATTTCCAAAATATTACAAGTTTATAGATATAATGAAAAATATATTTGCCAAATACCAACACTTCTAGTTCAATTCCCAACATCAAACACCACCCACAACCTGTCTATGGAGCCTCTAAGTACAACAGAAGAGTAGTATGGAAGTGCCGGCAACAAGGCTTCGGCTATACCTCATAACACAACGTACAACATCAAATGACATCAGGCCAGGAATTCAGTAGGACTCATCAAAACCTGCTGAATAGGGAGTAACTGCTAACGAGATCCAAAGATGCCCTCTGATGAACCACCTGCATCCATTGAAGATGCAGCGCCGCCGGCAAAAGGGACATTAGTACATATGGAATAGTACTAGTATGTAAAGCTAAATGTCCCCTTTCAAAATAGAATGCCAATATAAGAAAGGAAAACCATGAAAACAGTAAGCAACGATCAATGATATCCAAATGCCAAGTTAAAACATAACAATTTTCAAAATACGAAGATAATATTAATTTTTGTTGGGTGATCTTTAGTACTGATATACCACCGTGAATTTAGCACGGAGTCCTATCACGGCTCGATTGTCTAAGCCATCTCACAAGAGACATCCAATCACAATACCACCGTACTTTTAGCACAGAGTCCGATCTCAGTCCGATCGGCTGAGCCGTCTCATCAGAGACATCCAATCACAACAACTTCTACACAAAGCGTACCTGCCGCGTCACCCTAATGTGTGCGGGTGGAGTGTAATCACAATCACAATCACCACCATGTATGCGGCATGGCGTCCGATCTCGACCTGATCAGCTAGGTCATCTCACCACAATGTCGTGTGGATTGACATCACCCTTTTGCTAGCAATAATCTCATCCCAATTAAGGGGAATATTCTTATCACATCAATCTCATCCCAAATAAGGGGAATAATCACAATGCACTCCTACACCGGCACGTGTAGTTTCGGGGTTAGGTTGTTCCCACCTACCCTTCCTCAGTGACTAACGGTACTCCCAAAAATATTTTTGATTTTCATACAAGGGAAACATAAATACAATTGCATTTACCTCATAACCTTTTACACCATATAAAGATTCATTAGTACTTTCAACCACTTACAACATCATCATTTCATTGGCTCTATTGGCCATACATATGATTCTTCTTTCATGGCACAATTACCGTATTTTATATTCCACACTTTCATTTCTTTACTTTTAAGGATCATCATCATAAACATCAACATATAGAATATTTCAGAAATCACAACTTTAAGTTCATTTGTAATGAAAACTTTAAACACAGCGGATCTCTGTCCAAGAAATTGAGTAAAATGATTGGCAATCAAAGCGCAGGTTAAAATCATAAACGAGTAACACACCATTTATTCTTGAAATACTTTCCCCCCAAAAGGGCAATGCACAATTTCAACTCATGAATATGTAAGAGCTTAAAACACATTGGCAATACTTACAAAGCATAACATTAGTTTAAACAACCATATTTGGGCATGACTCGAGTACATAAGCTTTTAGGCAAATCTATTTTCGAAGTCATTTTGAAAAGTTGAATCAAGGCTCATTCCATAACGTCTGTCACATCATTTCATTTTATTGGCACCATTGGCCACAAGTATAACTTTTATTATTGGCACAGTGGCCACACCTTGTATCTTCAACACACTTCTTTAACTTTCAAGCATCTTTATAGATTATGAACAATAATGCATTTCAAATCACGACTTTAGGTACACATATGAGCAATTAAGAGTCTTAAGAACATCGACTTTTTTTGACACAATTTGTCATCATAACTTTCATTTGAAACACTTATCAAAGCCATAACATTTTAATACACATATCATTCGTGAACACATTCCCAAAGGATAACATAATGTGATAGGAATATTCGGAACACATTTTGAACACATAACTTTCGACACTTTGTTTATTCGGGATAATCGAATTTATTAGGAATAACTCGGAACATGGGAATTAGGAACTTGAACCAACCATACTTGAAGCTTACGAGGACATTATGGAATGCGATTCTAAGAGAGAAGTTTAGTCAACATACCTTGTTTGAGCTTTCCTTAAGTTACTACAACGCCCCACACTTCTAGCAATAACAATCTATAGGAAGATAGCAAAAATTGATTAATAATTAGAAGGATTCCCATGGTGTAACTCTCCTAGGAATTTTGTCAAACACCTAGCATGCAAGATAGACTACGAAGCCCTACAATGGCAATCCCTTCCTCCCTCAACTAATTTCAACAAGAACTACCCAAAATGGTTTATTAACCCCACATACTACAAGATATTGCCACATGCATAGCCTAATTCCAATCCCATAATATACTTAGACTCTAAAATAACTTGCATGGGTGGTATAGGACAGGAACTTACCCGGATAGATGGTGGTCTAGTAAATGATTCCCTTGAATCTTCAAGATTGGGACAGGGATTGATGATCAATGCACTTGGGGCTCCTTCCTCCCTTTCTAAAGAACTCCCCTCTCCCCAAAATATGTGATTAACCCGGCCAAAATAACCCCAAAGTCATTTTATAAGAAATGGGGTCGGGTTATAAAATAGGAAAAAGGACCCTCCGAACTCAAGTTTATGGTAACTGAATGGACCGCATAACAGATGTTCGGCCCGCAAAATGGGCCACAAAAATGATGCCAAGAACTGAGCTGGTCTGGACCCGTCTACGACAGGTCTGCGGTCCTCATACCACTTATGCGGCCACAGAGTGGACCGCAGAATCGCCCAATGAAATTCTTCATGCCAAATCTGTGATGGAAAATACGGACTGCGAAATGGATATGTGATCGCATAATGGGCCGCAAAACGACCTTCAAAATTCAATCATTTTTCTGCTCAACTCTGCGATGATAATGCGGCCGACAAAATGGTTCTGTGATCGCGAAACAGATCGCAAAATTACTTTCTTCTGCCAAAAATTTCCATCAACTCCTCAGTGGATTCTTCAACCCAAAAAGTTCGTACAGCAGCGAGCAAGCTCGCCACGAAGATTAACTACTACATTTGTACACATCACTCTACCTCGACACCACAAAACCTCAAATTCTTTGGCAAAATTTTACGGGGACTTACACCATGCCTTTAATGGAATTGTCATAACATGTTATATCTCTCATTATTAATCTACTCTTACATGCTCTATTTGACACTGTTACCACTTGTTCTACCTCTTACTTGTTATTTTACTCTTATATGCTTTAGTTGAAGTTATTGTCTTCCTTATTGTCTTGTTACCTCTTAATTGTTGAATCACTTTTAATTGAAGTTGTTATTTCATGAAATATCATCTTGTTGAGTTACTGATGTTGAAGTTGTAATAGCCGTTATCACATTGAGGCGAAGTTGTTAATTGTTAAGATACCTTCCTTGTTGAGCATTCCCATTCATTTTGTTATTGTTGAAGTTCTTGTACATATTGTGGTTGAGCCATGGGCTATTTAATGTGGAAATATTGGTGTTGTTGATTTTATGGCAAGTTGTGGCTTATGGGCACTTGTGGTGCGAGTTGTGATTGTGTTGTGAAATTGATACGCATGCGGTGGTATAAGGCTAGGGGTTGATACGCATGCGGTGAGATAAGGTGGACTTGATATGCGTGTTGCTAGTAGGGGAACTAATTGAAGCCACGCGGTGAGATAAGGTGGGCTAAAACGCATGTAGCTATTTCGGGAAAAATAATTTTCAAAACTTAATGTAAGGCTCACACGGTGATATAAGGAAAGATTGGGATTAAAATTGTGCAATGTGAATACGAGACGGTACCTCGATCGTGATTTTCATTGTACATTCCATGTTGGAACAACTTGTTGATTTGAACGGTCATTGTTCTTCCTTCAATCATTCATCCGCATTTTGATTATGTTTGGTTATTCATTTTTATCTTAGTGTTGCAATGATTGTGGTTTCTTGTGTGAGTCATTCATTCTACGTAATTTGTTGTGTTGCTTTAACATGTGAATCTGTACCTCCATTATAACTTGGTAAATTGATTATCAATGTGAATTTAATTGCGTGGAGTCACCATATCATATTCTGTTGAGTTGTTGGTAATATAATGGTTTAAATAAAAGAATTATTAACATGATTTATTCTATGTGCATCTTAAGATAGAACTCTTATCTCACTCGGTGCCTTATTATTCTAAATGGTTATCACACTTTCACTATAACTGGGTTCTCAAGTTATACTCATCACCCTGATAGATGTTTACCTTACTTAAAATTGTTATCATGTTTTTCTTTAACAAATTCTATATTTAATTCGCTAATTTAACTTATGTTTTGCTTTGTTTAAAAATGATACTTTTATTCAATTTTATTGATTTATGAACTAAACCCATCTGATACTCTATTTCGTATAAATGGTGTATTATTTTATTTTACTTGATTTCTAAAGTAAACTCATTATTTTATTTGACACCTTACTTTATTCAAGATTGTTATTATGTTTTATGGTGTTTAAATATATCTTCCGTTCATCCAAATTAATAGTTGCAAAGTACATGGTAGCACATGGGCTTTGCCGTGCGAATGTGATTATTATTGTGGGCACAAGGTGCCATATGTGTAAGATTTGGAAATTGTGGTCCATGACTTGTGGTTTATGAGGTGTGGTGCCTTGGGGTAATTCTTTTTGTAAGTCCATGTGTTGGGAGCGATTTGATTATTTGAATTGTCATCCGTTTTTCCATATTTGAGTTCATTTACATCTCATCGTTGTTCTGATTATGTCGTTTCTTTATTACTCATTTACTACTTTCTGCCATTTATATTTCTATTACTTTATTGTTGGATGTAAATCAATAATATTTCCGACGTTGGTCTTACATTGATGTTCTTTCCATTATTAGCTTATGTATATCTTGAACATGTTTCTATGTCTAGTAGGTGTCTTGACCTGGCCTCGTCACTACTCTGCCAAGGTTAGGCTTGATACTTACTGGGTATCATTGTGGTGTACTCATGCTACGCTTCTGCATATTTTTGTGCAGATCCGGGTATTCTGATCGTGTTGTTGAAAGTTGCGTCTGCGCGGCGGGAGACTTCAAGGTATACCTGCTTGACGTTCACAGGCCTCGGAGTCACCATCTTACTTCACTATGCTACTGTTAAATAGTAATTCAAAACAATATTGTGTTTAGAAATTCTAGTGTGTTTCAGTAGTGCATATGACTCCGTACTACCGGTTTTGGAAAATGTATAACTATTGGCCGCTTGCGGCTATGTATGTCATTTAATGGTTTATGATAAATGTTTAAATAGTTCAATGTTGTTCTTAAATCAGTATGTGTTAGGCTTACCTAGTCTTAGAGACTAGGTGCTATCATGATATCCTAAGGTAGGAAATTGGGGTCGTGACAATTCTCCACGATCGCGATGTACACCCTTGTATCCAAAAACTAGCTGTTGAAAATTGCCTAAACATTGTCCGAAACACTTACCCGAGCCCCTAGGGACCCCGTTCGAACATACCAACAAGTGCCATAACATAACACAGACTTACTCGAGGCCTCAAATCACGCATAATAACATCAGAACCACGAATATCACCTCAAATCAAACTAAATGACCATTGAACTTTCAAATTCCAAAACTCGTGTCAAACCATATCAAATCAACTCGGAATGACCTCAAATTTTGCATACAAGTTCCAAATAATATAACAAAGCTATTCCTATTCCCGGAACCACAATCTGAACCTGATATCATCAAGGTCAACTCCCAGTCAAACTTATGAACATTCAAAACTTTCAAATTGCCAATTTTCGCCAAATAGTGCCTTAACCTTCTAGAAACATCTAAATGCAAATCCGGGAATACTCCCAAGTCTAAATTCACCATCTAGACCTAACAGAATTATCAAAACTCCAATCCGGGGTCAAATACACAAAAGTCAAACTTAGTCAACTCTTCCAACTTAAAGCTTTCTAGTTTAGAATCATTCTTCTAAATCAATCCCGAATCTCCTAAAAAGAAAAACCGACGATTCATACAAGTCATAATACATCATATGAAGCTACTCAAGACTTTAAACAGATGAACGAAATGCAAATGCTCAAAACGATCGGTTGGGTCGTTACATTCTCCCCACTTAAATATACGTTCGTTCTCGAACACGCAAGGAGTTGTTCTAAAGCCATCAATTTACTGTGTAACCTTAACATGCACATACTCATGGGTGATTCCATGTCACCCCAATCCGTATAAGTCCGTCAACTCAACATAACTGAAGATTCTTCCTTCAACCTTAGCCCATACACCTTGAAACCTAATTTTTAATATCCAGAATTCCTTACAAGACCCGAATATCGCATCTACATACTATATAATTCTGAACAAGCTGTATAAAGCCATAATCATTACCCAAGATGTAATCACATGATATACTACATAACTTACTCTTAGCAAAAAATTTCGATCACAGTAGCTGCTAAAAAACAAACGCGATATCGGTAATGAACCTTATATCAAATAAAATTTTGTTCAAAACCTTCGTACACTGTCGATAATGAAAGAAAGACGCAGAAACTCATAACCACTCATCATATCAGCAAGTTATGGAGCTCTCTCTCATCCGACAAGAACCAAAGCCAAATGGAAAGAAACTCTCCACACAACATTATAAGGATCACACATCCGTAGATTTCACTACGCCCTACCATGGCCACAACCATCATGCAATGACTTAACCTTCCTGGATCTAAACTCGTCAACAAGATATAATAATTCACTTCATCCCATAACTAGACAACATGAAAGATCCCTCACACGATCATACCTCAAGACTATACAACACAGCAAGATCGTTTACCCTGAAAATCGGATAACAATTAAATTTGTAAGTGGCTTTAAGGATACGTGGATTAACTTGATACAAAATGATAAATTAGATTGCAATTGAAATAAATTACGATAAAGTAAATGCAAATCACACGAATTGGACAATTTCAGCCTTAGAAGGTTAACCACCCTCGAGCCGAATGCACTTCGATTGGTATCAAGACACAGAAGAATAAGATCTTAAAGAGAATAATAATAATGTATTGCTTTGGAATGCGTATTACAATATGTGGAATGAATTATCAGAACCCCTATTTATATAGTAGAGGAGTCCTACTTTAGGTGCAATTCTATAAAAGGTAAAAATCCCTTGATTTGCTGATCGTCGGTTCCTTACTGATACGCGCCGAGATTTTTGCCTTAATATTCGACCGGTCACAGATGTTTCGGTCTTCTATTGGTTATGCTAACAATGTTTCTTCAAGCTCGTTTGGGGCTAGGGTCCATTCTGGGATCACGAACTTAATGTTCTCGAAGGTAGGCGTTCTGACCCCGGGTTCTAACTTGGTGGGATTTGGGGTCGATCTTCAGCCCTTGATTGTCATGTTCCGAGCCTAACCTACCATGTCATAGGCGAGCTCAATTCTGACCGTATACAGATAGTCCCCTCATTTTTTGGAGAGTAGACGACAAGAAACAACATGAGCTTCCGTTTCTTACTTTGATATCGCGCGACAGAAATGACAAAACAAGCGAAATGTCTCGCCAGTCAAGTCTTAATGGCATTAAATGCTTGTCAGTTGTCGGTCGGCCACTTCTAGATGCGAACCGTTGCTGAAAAACTGAAAATAACCCCTCATTTGTTCATTCAAACTTTTTATCCAAACCTTCTGTCCTCGTACTTTAGAAATCTTAATACTTTTTGGCAATTACATCCTGGTTATTTGAGATCTTTTATAAGAAATTTTGTTTGTCTTCATCCCAAACCATCAAGCGCACTCCTTTAACTTCCTCATTTTACCTTCATTTTCAAAGAAATGGCAAAGACTTCAAAAATCATTCCCCAAAAAGAAACTCCATCTACCTCGTGGCCGACTACCTAAGAGACTGTTCCGCGTACTGCTGCCAACAAACCAGTACCGGAACCCCCATTGAAAATGTTAGTCCCTGGAGGATGCTCGGTAACCTCCAATTTCAAGGTTAAAAACCTTCCCCCGTACAAGGCCGGTGTGAGGAGGTCTCGAGATACGTATGCTCTATCACCAAGGAGGTCCTCCCTACGGTAAAAAAGATGTCAATTAAGTTGGCAAGCACGTGGTGGTTGCCGGACCTGATGAAGACATCACCACCCATATCTAGGGATACTTAAGTGTTTACACTTATCCCTTTACATTAGGCCCATTGGATCCGGTGATCATCGACTTCTGCAAAAGATACATGGTATGCCTCTGCCAAATTCACCCTTCATTCTGGAGGATCGTGATCCTCCTCCGGTTCTTCGTGAGCAAGATCGAGGGATGCTCGTTCACCGTCGACCACCTCATGCGCCTATACAGTCCTCGAATCTTTAGGGGGAGGGACTGATCAAGCTTGCGTGTCGGGCTAGTAAAGCCCCATTCTCGAGCATTGATGAAGATCGGGATCGAAGTTGGCTGGGCTGTTTTGTCCGAGTGAGGACCTCGGACTTGATCCCAGCTGATCGCATACCGTTCCCCGAGAAGTAGAATATAGCACGTAAGTAAAAATTTTCTTACAAAATTTTATTTTATGCTTTTTTCCTTCCTTCTTATTGGTGTTTTGTGGTGGTGCAGCTGCCGCTCGGGTCCCGAATGCAGTCCCTCGACTTAAGGAGTGGGTCAAGGGTATCGTGTTATAGAGGTCGTATTCTGAGCATTCATATTGCGAACTTTTAAAGGGCCGGTGGGAGGCCCGTTATCATGGTGAGATTCCTTTCCCATGTAAGTAACATTTGAGTTCCTCTCGTGTCGTTAAGTTTTCACTTGTTTCATTTCCTTTTGCAGGTTTATCTAAGGACATCACACTGAGTCCTCCATCTGGTGGTGAGAACTTCCCCGTCGATTCCCCTGTTCTAAAACAGGGTGGTGAGAAGAAAATAAAGAGGGCCTCGAGTTCTCCGAGCTCGGAGAAAAAGAGGTTGGTGCATAAATCCAAAGAGAGCACGAGCACTCGAGCACCATCTTCGAATTCACTCTATCGGTTGAGGGATGGATCCAAAGAAGAACAAGAAGAAGAAGCCTTCAATCAGGTGGCCCGAGTGCCATCAAGGCTCGAAGGGCAAGGGACCTCCGAACCGAGGAGAGATGAGGGGGGCCACGGAGCGGACGACCCCTTCCATAGCTTTTTTGATGGCATGGATTCTATCGCCACGGAGGATGTCACCGGGTTAGGTGACTTGGAGGTGCCGAAGAAGAGTTCGTCTTCGGGAACAAAGGGGCCTTTTTCAAGCCCGAAACTTGTCAATCGGTTCCCAGCTCCGAGTGTGGATCCCAGCCGGAAGCAGTCGATCATCATCTCCATTCTGGAGGATGCCCGGGTCCTCTCTGTCCTAGTAGGGGTGGCCAGCTACCTTCAGCATTTGGTGACCGAGGAAGACCAAGCTAAGATGAAAAAGGTAGACGCGCCCTGCCTGTTCAGTGAAGCACAACAGGCGCTAAACCGGGTAACTTCAAATATCTCTTGCTTCTTCAATTCATACTTAGACTAATTTGTAGATAATCCTAATATTTTTATTTGTGTCTGTAGGCCTCGGTGCTTCATCATGAGACCTTTCTCCGATATCGGGATGAGCTGAACCTGCTTGAGGCCGAGGTCTGAGGGCTTACTGAGAAGAGAAATACTTACAAACTTCTCAGCGAGCAGCACGAAGAGGAGGCTAAGAGCCTCCGAGCTAAGCTGGAGGTGGCTCGAAAGAATCATGCCGACCAGGTCGAGCAAGTAAAAATATTTGAGGTTAGTGACGACGAGCTAGACTCGGTGATTAATGGTCGAAATTCGCAAGTCTAATAGAAAATCGACCGGATCGCCCAACTTCGAGCTAAAATGGATGTTGTCAAGGTCGAGACCGATGAATGGAGAGGCAGGATGGATCATCTGGCCTCGGAAAAAGAGACTGCTCAGGCACAGCTGACTTCGGCTTAGACCCAGCTTTGATCGGCAAAGTAAAAGGCCGATGTGTAGGCCAAAAAGTTTGAGGAGCTCTAGTCTCAACTAAATGAGGCCGTCTCCAATCGAAGAAACCTTGCCAAGTAGCTCGAAATGGCCAAGTCAGTAGTCTTGGTGGTTAAATCCAATACCGACGAGATGGTGGCCCAATATAAGGCTGATTTCGACGCGGCCCAGGATCAAATGAAGGATATCGTTGAGCATGGGAAGAGACAATCCCGAAGGGAGGCCTTCAAGGAGAATCATGCTCGGGGTTTTGACTTATCGGCCAAAATCGAGAGTGCTAAGGGGCTCGAAGCCGAGGCCAAGAAGTTGGCTTATCCCAAGGAAGAAAAAGGCTCTGAGGGTTCAAGAGGATCCGAGGGTGGAGGAGACTCCAAAGACCTTGTCGACGAGGCGGGCTCCAGTGAAGACTAGGCTGTTTATGTGTCTTGTACATTTTTTGTTTGTTTTTTGTATTTTTGTACTTTTTTGTCAAGGCTGTTTGGCCTTTGTAAAGACTATGTGTATATATAATACAAGGCTTCCTTTTCCCTTCGACAATTTCTGAGTTTTGTTTTCCTTTACTTTATTCTTTATGTTTGCAAAGATCAAAATACCTTAGCATGAAATAGTTAGGTCGTGTTCGGAGGTTCGAACAGGCCTTGGCTTTGACATTATTTTGTTTAAGGCATCATGGGGGTTCGGTATGACCAGAACTTTTCCCCAAAGTACTTCTAATTTTTTAGATTATAGTTTGTCGAGGGTAGCCTTTAGAACCGGTTTAGAAAATTTTCAAGGCCTTGTTTTTTTTTTGTTACGGGTCTCAGACGTCTCCGAGCCATTTCAATATGGCCGTAGCCTTTTAGTTCGGGTGTTTCCCAGTGGGCTTGTCACCTCGAGTTATCCAGACTTGCCTAAGATAACAGTCCCCGAATGGGGATGGCCGTAGCCTTTAAGGTTCGGTCGCTGCCTAATAGGTCTTATGCCCCCGGGCTCTGATAGCTAGGGCTGTCTGAGTTTGCCTTTGGATGAAAGTCCCCGAGTGGAGGTGATCGTTTGAACTCGAATAATGGCGGCCCATGGGATCAGATGTAGAAAATTCCTTAAGAGAAAAAAGGAAAATGTTTTAAGGGGCAAGATATTTTATCTCCAAGGTAGAGACTTCTTTTTATTCTTATGCGTAATAGTTACACATGAGTACAAGCTTTATGTCAGGGCTTGAGAAATCTATGTAGACACGGTTCATTTGACCATTTGGTCCTTACAGCAAGTCCTATCGATCGAGCCGAGACCATTCAATCAAAAAGTTTCTTTCCTTGCTAAAGTCGTTATCCGAGGGTAATGCCCCCCAGTGTTCAGGGCCGATCGTAGAGAGGTCTCGAATACTATTGTCGTGATCTCTGATATTGGTTCATAATAAGCCTTCAATTCTAAGTTAGCACGATTTACTATTGCCTCGTTAAAAACCTTTCCGGAAAACCCATTTGGGACAAAACCGGTTCAAGGGAAAAAGAGTACAACACGTGATTTCAGGCCTAAAAGTTGCGTCGTTCTTTGATGGTCGCCTGCAAGTGTTAGTTCAGAATGCAAATAAGTAAAAGGAATGAATGGGGTCATACATTAGCAGTAATATCGCTTCAAGTGAGTTATGTTCCAGTTGTTCGGTAGTTCCTCACCATTCATTGTTCTGAGTTTGTACGATCTCTTTCCAGTGATCTTGATAATTTGATAAGGACCTTCCCCGTTCGGCCCCAACTTCCCTTCGTCCGGGTTCCGGGTATTTAGCGTGACCTTTCTTAACACCAAATCCCCAACAATGAAATATCAAATATTAGCTCTTCGATTGTAATACCTATCGATCCACTGCTTTTGGGCTGCCAACCGAACAAGGGCGGCTTTGCGCTTTTCATCTAATAGCTCCAGTATTGGATTCATGGCAACATCGTTCGACTCCTTGGTTTCATATCAAAACTTGAGACTTTGTTCTCCGACTTCAACCGGTATTTGAGCTTCGGCGCCGTAAACCAGTGAGAATGGGGTGGCCCGGGTACTAGACTTCGAGGTTGTACGGTATGCCCATAGGACTTCGGGAAGGATTTTCTTCCATTTTCCTTTGGCGTCTGTTAACCTCTTTTTGAGGTTTTGTAGTATGGTTTGTTTGGTTAATTCTGCTTGTCCGTTCCCACTAGGGTGGTAGGGTGTTGCTAGGATCCTTTTGATCTTATGGTCTTCGAGAAACTTGCTCACTTTGTTGCCGAGGAACTGCTTCCCGTTGTCGCACACAATCACGGCCGGCATTCCGAACCGACATATAATGTGATCCCAAATGAAATTGATGACTTCTTTTTCTCTGACCTTCTCATATGACTTGGCATCCACAAACTTAGAAAAATAGTCAGTCATAAATAATATAAATTGAGCCTTACCGGGTGCCCATGGAAGGTGGACGACGATGTCCATTACCCACTTCATGAAAGGCCATGGTGACAAAACCGAATGTAGAGGCTCCCCGGGTTGGTGAATCATCGGAGCATGTATTTGACATTCATCACATTTTCGTACGAACTCCTTCGCGTCCTTTTCCATATCTATCCAGTAGTAACAGGCTCTGATTACTTTTCTAACCAATGATTCGGTGCCCGAATGATTTCCATAGGTGCCTTCATATATTTCCCTCAGAACATACTCGGTATTACTTGGTCCTAGACATATCGGGAGTGGGCCATCAAATGTTCTTCTGAACATAGTTCCATCTTCAGACAAACTAAATCGGGCTGTCTTCGTACGTAGGGCTCTCGATTCTTTTGGATCCGAAGGCAGTTTTCCAGCCTTTAAATATTATACATATATTTGTTTCTCCAGTCCCAAGTTAGGCTCATTGAGTTAATCTCGGCATGGCCTTTTTCCACTACCGATCTCATGAGTTGTACGACTGTCCCCGAGTTGGAATCATCGTCCTCGAGCGATGATCCTAAGTAAGCAAAGTCCACTCCTTGAACTGATGTAATGTTACCTGCAACTTATCTAGGTACCTTTGCTTTCGTTCTTCTCTAACCTCGAACGTCCCATTAACTTGGTTCACCATGAGAAGGGAGTCGCACTTAGCTTCGATCACCTCCGCTCCCAAGCTTTTGGCTAGTTTGAGACCTACAATCATGGCCTCATATTCGGCCTCGTTGTTAGTCAATTTCACAGTCCTAATAGATTGTCTAACTACATTGCATGTTAGTGGCTTCAATACGATGCCAATTCCGGACCCTTTTGCGTTCGAGGCACCGTCCGTAAAGAGGGTCCAGATCCCTGAGGACATCCCCGAGTTCACCAACAACTCTCTTTCGACCTCGGGTATTAGGGCCGGCGTAAAGTCGGCCAATATTTGAGATTTAATGGTGGTTCGGGGTCGATATTCAATATCCTACCCGCTGATCTCCATGACCCATTTGGCCAATCCTCCCGAGAGCTCGGGTTTATGCATTATAATTCGCAGTGGGTAAGTAGTCACAACACATATAGGATGACATTGAAAATATGGTTTCAGCTTCCTAGAGGCGCTTAGCAAAGAGAGCGCCAATTTTCCTATATGAGGGTACCTAGTTTCGGCCTCACCTAGAGTCCTGCTAACATAGTAAATTGGAAATTGCGTACCTTGCTCTTCCTGGACCAGGACTCCACTTACCGCTATCTCCAATACTGCTAAGTACAGGTATAGTTGTTCGTCTATCTTTGGCGTGTGAAGCAGCGATGGGCTCGATAGATACCGCTTGAGTTCCTCCAAGGCCCGTTGGCACTCCGAGGTCCATGAGAAGTTATTCTTCTTCTTAAATAGAGAGAAGAATCGGTGGCTCTTATCGGAGGACCTCGAGATGAATCGTCCCAGGGCATCCATGCGTCCGGTTAATATTTGCATGGCCTTCACGTTGTCCATAACCGTGAAATATTCGATGGCTTTGATCTTGTCAGGGTTGATCTCATTTCCCCGGTTGGATACCCTGAATTCGAAGAATTTACCTGATCCAACTCCAAACGCACATTTCTCCGGGTTCAGCTTCATATTGTATTTCTTCAATATGCTGAAGGTTTCCTGCAAATGTTTTAAATGGTCCTCTGCTCGCAGGGACTTAACCAACATATCATCAATGTAAACCTCCATTTATTTTCCTATTTATTCCTCGAACATCCGGTTTACTAGGCGTTGGTAAGAGGCACCGGCATTTTTTAGTCCGAATGGCATCATGTTATAGTAGTATGTGTCGTACTTTAGTGATGAAGGAGGTTTTTTCCTGATCACTCGGGTTCATCCGTATTTGGTTGTACCCGGAGTAGGCATCGAGAAAACAGAGGATCTCGTGGCCGGCCGAGGCATCGATCATGCGATCGATGTTGGGCAGAGGGAAGGAGTCCTTGGGACATGCCTTATTCAGATTATAGTCTACACACATTCTTAATTTATTCCCTTTTAAAGGGACTACCACTACATTTTCTAACCAATCTGGGTATTTAACCTCCCGAATGGACCCTATTTTAAGGAGTTTAGATACCTCGTCCTTGATCAAAAGCATGTTTGACCTCAGACTGGGGCCTCCTCTCCTGCTTGACTGGGTGGAACTTCGGGTCCAGGCTTACCTTATGAGTGGTTATATCCGGCAGGATCCCTCTCATATCAAGGTGGGACCAAGCGAAATAATTTTCGTTAGCTATAAGAAATTGAATGAGTTTTTCCCTGAGCTCGAGGCTTAACCCCGTTCCCAGGTATACCTTTCGATCGGGCAAATGTTCGTTTAGTATGACTTGTTCCAGTTCCTCGACCGTTGATTTTGTAGCGTCGGAATCATCGCGGGCTATGAAAGATCTGGGGACTCTGTAGTCGTCGTCCTCGTCTAATCTTCGTTCCTCCGATTCCGTCGAGGCTGGTATCGGTGATTTTTATTTGGCATCGTCTTTGACCATCTGATTTGGATCCTTCCATGTCAAGAGTCTAGATGTTGGGATCAACTCATCGACCGCGAACATCTCCTTGGCGACCAATTGTTCCCCATAAACTGTTTGGACTCCTCCAGGTGTTGGGAATTTCAGCACCTGGTGCAGTGTCGAGGGTACTGCTCTCATGTTGTGAATCTATGGCCTCCTAAACAAAGCATTGTATCTCATATCCCCTTTGATTACATAGAAATTGGCTTCCTGCACGGTTCCAGCGATGTTCATCGGTAAAGTTATCTCCTCTTTAGTGGTCCCGCAGGCCATCTTGAACCCGTTCAGGACTTAAACCGCAGGTACGATCTGATCTTGTAGGCTGAGTTATTCCACGACCCTCGATCTGATGATGTTGGTTGAGCTACCTAGATCAATTAGCACACGCTTAACTCGAGATTTATTTACGAGTACCGATATTACCAGTGTGTCATTGTGGGGATGCACGATCCCCTCAGCATCTTCATCGTTGAAAGACAAGGTTCCTTCCGGTACATAATCCCGAGTCCATTTTTCCCTTGTGATCGATATTTTGGTGCATTTTAGCATCGGATCCTGGGGAATGTCGACTCCACCGATGATCATGTTAGTGACATGCTGATGCTCTTCCTGCTCAGTCTGCTTATTAGAATCCCTATTCCTGAAGTGGTTCTTGGCCCGATCACTCTGAAACTCTCAGAGATGCCTGTTGTTTAACAGCCGAGCCACCTCTTCTCTTAATTGTTGGCAGTCTTCCGTTTTGTGGCCATGAGTGCCATGATATTTGCATATTAGGTTGGGATCCCTTTGGGATGGATCAGACTGTAAAGGTCTAGGCCATTTGGTATCTTTGATGCGTCCGATGGCAGATACAATAGCGGCGGCATCGACATTGAAGTTGTACTCCGATAATCTCGGTGCTTCTTTAGGCTCGACGGGCCTATCAAAGTTGTTTTTGCTCATGAGTCCCTAGTTGCTCTGACCTCGATCACTTCTCCTTTCATTTCTCATAGAGTTTTGCCCGGACCCACTACTTCTTCGGTCTTCATTGTATGGCTGATACCGATCCCTGTTTGATCTCGGTTCATGATCGATGTCATTCTTTACTCTGTCAATGGTTCTAACGGGATACATGGACCTGGAAGGGGCCCCAAGCTGATCATATTCACTGATTTTTGCTTGGTACCGGATATGGATATCGGCCCAAGTGATAGCCAAATATTCCACCAAGTTTTGTTTCAACTGTTGTGAAGCCAACGAGCTCCGAACGTTGAGTCCTTGGGTGAAAGCCTGAACGGCCCAATCATCAGCGACCAGTGGCTGGTCCATCTGTTCCATTTGAAACCGGGACACGAACTCTCTGAGTATCTCATTATCCTTCTGTTTTACTTTGAAAAGGTCTGACTTCCTGATCTCGAACTTGATAGCCCCGGCGTGTGCTTTCACGAAAGAATCTGCAAGCATAGCAAATGAGTCAATAGAATTAGGAGGTAAGTTGTGATACCATATCATATCTCCTTTTGATAGGGTCTCTCCGAACCTTTTCAACAAGACAGATTCGATTTCATCATCCTCCAAGTAGTTCCCATTGATGACAAATGTGTAGGAGGTAACATGCTCATTTGTGTCGGTCATTCTGTTGTACTTAAGGATCTCGGGCATGCGGAACTTCTTAGGGATCGGCTTTGGAGCCGCACTCGGAGGAAAAGGTTTTTGTACGAACTTCTTGGAATCTAGGCCTTTCATTATCGGTGGTGCGCCCAGGATGTAGGTTTCTACCTTTTTGTCATTAGCTTCGATTTTCTTTTCCCCTGATTCTACCCGTTTTGTCAGTTCCCCGAGCATCTTTATGATCTAGGAGTTAGTCCCCGATTTGTTTTCATTCGACCTCTCTATGGCCGGTTCATCCCTATGTATGACTTTCTGGGGCGGATTGGGTTCAATTTTGCTCAGTGTGTGGCTTTGGTTCTGTAACTGAGCTATCGCCGCTTGTTGAGCCTGCAACATTTCGAAGATCACCCGTAAATTGATCCCGTCACCTCCAATGTTTTGTGTATTTTGAGCTGCTGATCGGGCTCCACCACGGACGCTATTCTCTGGATCGGTAGGCAGGTTTGTGTTGATAGACACATCTGAATTAGCGTCAATCCGGTCCACGACCGAAATTCCAATTGGATCAACGGGCGATACCTCGTCACCGAGCGCTATGTTGTTGTTTTCACCGTGATGACCGGACTCATTGTCAACATGTAGGGGTGTTGACTGAGAGTTTGACATTTTGAGCTTAACCTGAAATTAGAGACACTTCAAAGAACAAGTGTAAAGTAGTGTGTGTTATGGAGATTTGTATAAAATAACCACTATTATCCTTAGCCCCACGATGGGCGCCAAATTGTTTACCCTAAAAATCGGATAACAATTGAATTTGTAAGTGGTTTTAAGGATACATAGATTAACTTGAGACAAAATGATAAATTAGATTGCAATTGAAATAAATAACGATAAAGTAAATACAAACCACACGAATTGGACAATTTCAGCCTTGGAAGGTTAACTACCGTCGAGCCGAATGCACTTCGATCGGTATCAAGACACAAAAGAATAAGAGCTTAAAGAGAATAATAATAATAATGTATTTCTTTGGAATGCATATTACAATGTGTGGAATGAATTATCAGACCCTCCCTTTATACAGTAGAGGAGTCCTACTTTAGGTACAAATCTATAAAAGGTAAAAATCTCTTGATTTAAAAGTGAGTGGTATTTTAAGTAAGTCGAGATAATTCTTAATTATGCGGATAATTGGGTAATTAATAATTTTTAGTGGGATATTAATTAAAATTCTTGAATAATTGAAGAACCCCACGTTGCAACAAGCCACCCAAGCTTTATGACTCTTAAATCTTATGGATTATGTGGCAAAGATTAAGGATTCAAGGTATGTGGTTAAGCCACGTGAGATTCTCCACCTTAAGAAGTCATGAATAACCTTAAGAAGTCATAAAACATCTCAACCTTAAGAAGTCATGAATAACCAACGTAAACTACATGAGACCTTCTAATATGCATCTGCATATATCAACATAAGCAACAAAAGATCTTCACTAATTCAAAGTAACATGAGATTTTATAAGCATCTTCAACAATTCATAAAGATAGGAATGAAAACGTTACTGTTCTAGCAAGGAAACCCATATAAGAGTTTGATCAAATTCACCAAAATCTCCAAGAATCGGATCTTCAACAAAGGAATTAGTATGAAGTTATACTACGTAATAGCAACGGGATTTGCAATTCTAAGAGAGCACAGTACAATCTTTCTCAAGAATATCATACGTATTTTTCTCTACTTCAATCCGTCGTCACGTATTTTTGCACAAGACGTATGTTAAAGGGATTGTCAAGAGAATCGGCTCAGGTATGTTAAGGCTATCCCTTCTTTCTTTTTGGCATGATCTATATGACATGAACGAAACAAGCAAATGCACAATTTCCATAAATGACTATTCATAGAAATATTAGGGGTGTCTATATTCTTGATTCCCCATGTGAATTATTATTATATCTTCTGTTCATGGGTCTCAGAAAAATACGTATTTGATAAAATTTATCCGACAGGCATATTATTTTTATGACATTCCGAGAAAATCTTATTAACGTATTTCTTATACATTTCATGCATTTATACATATACATTGACCCATGACCAGATGGCGTTATATACGCATATATATATATATATATATATATATACACTATATACGTATATATATGTATTTATATGTATATGGGATATGGAAAAAGGTTATGGCGTTATATATGCACCACCACCTGATCAGCTAGTATACGTTGATGATTTGCCCACAATGGCCGAGATGATATGATGGGATGCCCTCAGAGGCTTGATGATGTTGTGAACATATATACCTATACATGGTATGGCATTTATACGCATATGCATGACATTATAAAAAATGAAATGATTAACAGAGCTATGCAGACGTACATGTCAAGTCTTTTACTCCATGTTTCTCTCATGTCTATTATTTGCTAATTTTTATTCCTTACATACTCGGTACATTATTTATACTGACGTCCCTTTTGCCTGGGAACGCTGTGTTTCATACCCGCAGGTCTCGATAGACATGACGAGAGTCCTCCAAGTAGGCTATCAGCTCAGCGGAAGATGTTGGTGCGCTCCATTTGCTCTGGAGTTGTTATTGGTCAGTATGATTAGGACATGTGTTGATTGGTATGGCGGGGCTCTGTCCCGACCTTTATGACATTTAGGTATCCTTATAGGCTTGTAGACATATGTCATGTATGTGAAAGATTGTACGGCCTTGTCGGCCTATGTTCAGTGTAATTTTGGTCTTATAGGCCCTTTGTCACATGTATAAGTTTTTATATCAGATTGTCTCATCCTATATTGAGTATTCGCTTATGTTTATTCTGGTTAACCCATGACGGCCTGTTTGGCCCATTTACAAATGACAGTACGATAAGAATGATATGTAACATTAGTACTCAGTTGAGTAAGGTACCGGGTGCCCATCGCGGCCCATCAGTTTGGGTCGTGATAAAAGTGGTATCAGAGCAGTTCTATCCTAGGGAATCTACAAGCCGTGTCTAGTAGAGTCTTGTTTATGGGTGTGTTGTGCACCATAGTTTATAAGCAATAGGCTATAGGGCATTTAGGACTGTCACTCGTTTTTCTTACTCTAGATCGTGTAGTAGAGCTCAGTTGTAAGAACTCAATTTCCTAAACTCTATCTTATTCATAATATAACGATGCCTGCATCCAAAAAGATGGTTGGTAAGAGATATAGTTGTGGAAGAGTTGAGTTAGAGGAACTCGATTTATAATGATGCTTATGATGAGTAAATGTGAGGTCTTCAGCAGATCATGTGTGTACTAAGATGCGTAAAACTTCTTGATAAGGATCCCTAAAGAAAAAATGTCTATCCACTCTTATGGTAAAAATGAATAAGAGAATCAGAAGGTAGATACAAGTTTCAGCAAGTAAAAGAAGCAAGATGAAAAAGGGTACGAGCTACCCAGCTAATGAAGATTATCGCAGAGGAATATAAGCCTTTTGAGTTAACTTCAACAATAATAGAGGTATGTACAATTGGCCATACCCATCTCATTTATGCCCTATGGGGGCTAATAGAAGTAGTATGAGAGAAGGCAGGATATCAATGTCACGACCCAAACCGAGGGGTCGCGACGGGCACCCGGTACCTTACTCAACTGAGTACCAACGTAACGTATCTTTCGTATCATTCTATCATAGGTAAATGAACCGGAGTAAAGCATGAGGGAATGCAAACTTACACATGATATACTGGCCTAGAAGACCAAAATTACACTGAACATAAGCCGACAGGGCCGCACAATCTTTCACGTATACGACATATGTCTACAAGCCTCTAAGAGTACATAAATGCCATAAAGGTTGGAATAGGTCCCCGCCATACTAATCAATACATGTCCTAATCATACTGACCACATAAGTAACTCCGGAGCAAATGGAGCGCACCAACATCTTCCGCTGAGCTGATAGCCTACTTGGAGGACTCTCAACCTGTTTATCGGGAACTGCGGGCATGAAACGCATTGTCCCCAGGCAAAGGTACGTCAGTACAAATAATGTACCGAGTATGTAAGGGATGAAAATCAGTAAATAATAGACATGAGAGAAACATGGAGTAAAAGACTCGACATGTAAGTCTGAATAACTCTGTACATTAGGAAATATTCATAGTATCATGCATATGCATATAAATGTCATGTCGTGCATAGGTACATGCGTTCATAATATCATCAAGCCTCTGAGGGCATCCCATAATATCATCTCGGCCACTGTGGGCAAAATCATCAACGTATACCAGCTGATCAGGTGGTGGTGCGTATATAAGACCGTAACCTTTTCCTATATCCCATATACATATAATATACGGGTATATAACGCCATCTGGTCATGGGTCAATGTATATGTATAAATGCATGAAATGCATAAGAAATACGTTAATAAGATTTCTTAGAATGTCATCAAAATAATATGCCTGTCGGATAAACTTTATCAAATACGTATTTTTCTGAGACCCATGAACAGAAGATATAATAATAATTCATATGGGGAATCAAGAATATAGACACGCCTAGTATTTCTATGAATAGAGTCATTTATGGAAGTTGCGTATTTTGCTCGTTCCATTTGTATCATTTGGACCAAGCCAAAAGAAAGAAGGGATAGCCTTAACATACCTGAACCAGTTCTCTGGACAATCCCTCTAACACACGACAATCACGACAAAACACGTGACGGCAAGACCAAAATAGGAAAAAAAATCCGTATGATATTCTTGAGAAGATTGCACCGTACTCCCTTATAATTGCAAAATCTCACGTTGCTTTGAATTGTTGAAGATCGTATCTTGCTTATGTGATGTTTGTGACTTATGTTTGTAACACACAAATAATTACATTTGAATGCATATAAGAATGAGGTTTTTTTACTTATGATTCTTAAAAATGAATATTATATCTCTCTTTTATCAAATGGGTGTGACTCACGTTATATGTGTATTTCCTTTATTAAAAGGGAATGTCTCACATTCTTAAGACTTGCCACATAGTATAGTGACTTAAGAGTCACAATTCATGGATTGCTTTGCTGCCACGTGGGGGATGTTTTATCTTAACCACATTCTTTAATTAATCACCCACAACTCCTTAATTAACTAGGTAATGTCCCATTATCCAATAATTAATCAATTATCCACATAATTAAGAATTATCTCAATTTACTTAAAATACTACTCACTTTTAACATACTTTACATACTTCACTATCATGGCCATGTGGTACCTTGTATGGTATTAGTCCAAAAATACCGGGTATTTTAGTTCGGGCCGTATTTTATCCCAAAATGTCATACTTTGACGAAATTCATTTTCTTCGATTTGCTTACCCTCTCTCCTTCACGAACTTACTCATCACTTGTTTGAAATAGCAAAATACTTATAATCTCAAAATAATCCCATTCCCAAACTTACGTCGATTAACTTACGACGAAACTTTAACGTACGAAAACCCGGGATGTAATATCTCATTTTCGAGCTTTCATCAATTTACTTATGGCGTACTTTTACGTACGAAAACATGGGGTGTAATATCATTCCCCTCTTTGGAACATTCGTCCTCGAATGTTGACTGATACACTTATCATTCTCATAACTCGTAGCTCTTGCGAATAATTTAACAGCAAAGGGCCAAATATACCCCTGTACTTTCGAATAAATCCAAAGATCAGGGCATTCCCCCCTTTAGGCATCTTTCTCACACCACAGTCTATTGTCGGAATTCTTCCAATCTTGTAACTCTTGCTACCTTCTACCATGCAGTTTGTATGACTCTGACCTTGTAAGTGCGCCTATGCGACTCATCTCTCCTTTTTCCCTCCAGCTTTTAGCCAATATCTAGGCCTCAATTTGTAAACATATATAGAGCTTGACAAGATGTCCCTCTGGGCATCTATAGGTATACTTGAAGTTCTTTGCTCGGTACTTTGTGGAACTTACGAATATTGCTATATCTTATTTCATAGACCCGGTTATCCATTCGTATGACTTTGCTACATCTAGGTAGATCATACTATACCATAACTCTTACTTTGATTTATCGTTACTGAGGTCTGCTACCGAACTTCAGGTTACTTTCATTGCTTATCCCATATGTATAAATCTAAGTCTTTTAATGCTTCCTCATTACTGTTCATCTTAAGAATGGCGGCCTAATCTCATCTCATACTTTGTGACTTTTGTCCATCCATTGTTGATTCACCTCAATATTGATCTACAATATACCACTGATAACTTGAAAATTCTTACGTAATACCTTGCCACTAGGGCTTATGTTGCATCGAGAAATATTTGAAGTGATTTTCCTGACCCACATAGCGGTGATACTGTACTTCAATAATCATATTTTATAGCATCCCAATGTGATTCACTTACATGGGTATTTTAATCCCATACAATTCTTGAAATCCTCTTCAAATCATTACTCAATCGAAGGCCCAATCGTCATCCTTTATCTATCAAAATTACACCCTCATTGTACTATCAGGGCAGCATTCTATCTTTTCTAAATGCCATTAGTCTTAGACTCCTTTGAGTTTATTCAGGCTATACTGAGCTTTGTATAACTTAGAGAAACCATCAGCTCTTCTTGTTTTCATGGGCTTAATCCCGAGGACTTATCCATTCTCGTCACCTTCTCATTCGCCCTTTCTTATCCTTACTCCTGTCTTCCTAAAACCTTGTCGCTTTACCTTACTTTAGCTTGCGACCTACACATATCTATTTATACTACTCGCAACCTTCCTTCAACTTGCTTGCATCATAGGTTTCCTTATGTCATCCTGGAACATCAAGCGAGACATCATATCGTCTCTAACTCTTCTTTACTTTCTTAATTAGACCTCTCGATACTTAGAAACCATAGGTTGGAAGATATGCCACTGACGATGCCACTACCATTCCTGGATACTGAATCCCAGCGCTTCGAACCTTCTATCTGTAGTATGGATTATTTGCAACTTTATGTATTTGAGTATCTCGTACGTTGTTCACCTTTACCTTACTTACCTTAAAATCTCGCATCACATCTTCTATCTCTTTCATGACCTCACTTTAACACATGTATAATTCACATCCACAACTTGAAACTCTATTGTAATACTTGCACCTCTGGTGCATACACAATTCGGTGGGAGCTTCATACTGACTTCTTATGAGGCTAGTACTCTTCTAACCGGCTTTATCGTAGAGCCGTTATAGAATATGGCTGTTGTACTATCTCTCTTGTACCTCTGATATTAAGAGTGATTCTGCAATGTTCTCAATCATGATGTCTATAATTTTCTGGGTCCCAAAATCAAACTCCTGATTTACTCAGTTAATGTAACTTTAGTTTCCTCTTTCTTCTTATCATCCATTATGTAGGCTTGAGCTATCTTCCGATCTGCGGCTCCTGGTATTAGTTATTACTTTAGCCTTCCATGGGTGCTATAGAATATCCATGATACAATCTTCTAACAGTTCAATACTTTGTTTATACCCTTGGCTCAATTCTTTCTTTTAACTTATACCGGAGTCTTCTACGGCTGTATGAATGTCAGTATATATGCTGGATGGATAATATTCCGAAATCGTAAGTGCGTTCATGACGTAACTAACTCTGGATCACTAATAGAATAATTCCTTTCATTCCATCTCACCTTTCTTTAAACGTAAGCAATTACTTTTCCTGCTTTTTCTGCCCCTTGTTGCGTGCATACTTAGCTTATCTTAGTTCCCATGCATATTGAAATTCCATACCACTCATATGATCTTGAATATCGATTCTGATTTTTACTTCCCGTCCACTAACCACGGTAGGTGCCACTTTCTTATGGAGTGCATACAACGTTGTTGTAAAATTGTTATTATAAGATCACTTCCTCTTTAGGTTGCTAAGCTTAGGTTAAAGCCTCCTTCCTTACTTCCTCAGCTAGTCTTTCATTGTAGTAATTAGGGAGGACCCTCTGATTCTTGCAAGGCTACGAGCTTATTACATTGTATACTTGATGGGATTTTTGATGTTCGTAATCACATATAATTATCCGTAGTTACTTATTTCCACGCCTTTGTGCTTGTAGGGTTGCTTCTGAACTTATATTTTGACTGTCTTCCCCGTGGCACTCTCTTTTATTCTCATAATACTCATACGGTGCTTTTAACTACCCCAATCCCTATCTAAATATTCCTTAAGTATGACATTACTGCGAGGATGAATTCACTATATTGGGTTTTACTATGTTTATCTTGCATGATTTGCTGACTCGTCTGTAACCTCTTGTTTAGCCATAACTAGGCTCTTCCTGAATCAATTACTAACTACTCGTTGTCCCATTCTCATATCAATATTCTGCGTAATCTTTCTTGAGTTATTTCCTTTGTCTTAACTTACGTCTCACACTGGCTCCTCATCCATCAATAATATCCCGGGCAGGAACCCTTACTTCCTCTTCTTGACGTCGTGTTTGTATAATGTTCTGGAATCATATCATATCAGTAGGATTTGAGTAAATGCAATCTCATCCCTTTCTCATTTTTATCGCATTCTTCCTTTACCGTTCCATAGTTACTAGAATCACTTAATTCTGATTTAGTGCCACATCACTCCATATTCCCCCCTTTAGGGAAGTACTAAGATTTAGTGCTATGATGATCTACGTGTAGATGTTTTACCTTTCCATCTTTGGCATCTTTTCACATCATCGATGATCTTTACTCACCTCGCGGTAACCCTTCTATAATAAGGATAACTAAATTCCTCACTCGCGAGGGTGACACTTAGTGTAACTGGCACATATAGTCCCTTAAGCTTAACTTTATTCACCTTGCTTACTTTAGGGAAGCGTCTTCCTAAATGACCTTTAAAGGGTATTCTTTTATTGTCCATTCTATTATCGCTGGGATGCAATCTCTAAAATTCTCATGATGCCGACTATTACTCAGTCCCTAATTTATGTTTAGTTTATCTTGTTCACCCGCCCATACTGATTTCCATTACTCTGCGTCTAACGTTTCCTTCTTGTGATCATGTTAGAGTCACGAACTTATTTCTCGAAATGAAGATATGACTTTATGGCCTATACTTTTTTGTTGTCTCAAGGCCTGTCACCTCTCATCTTTTCCTTCCCTTAGCCATAGACTCTGTAATACTGTCATCATTTTCATTTTTGTTTTCTACCGTTTTTATCCATGTATCACATCTTACTCATAATGCTTCATTAATTCTCTTCTCATTTCCTGCTAACATTTCTGTCTATCACTTTATTTTGAAAATTTCAACAGGACATTCTTTTGCTTTTAGCTCCCCTTGCTCCATCTACTGGCTCTTCGGGTTGCCCAATATTCTTTCTTTACTAGAGACGGGAGCCACACTAAGGTAATACTTATCCCATCCAGGATTCCAGTGCCCATCTTTGTAGTACTCATATCTAGCTGTACTATTTTAGAGTGCACCATATGGGCGTCTCACAAGGAGATCTATTAGCGCATTCGCAATATCTTTTTGAAATGTCAGCTAACGCGAACAATCCATCCACGTTTTGGGTTACCCTAACCCCAACTAGATCCTGATATCCTGCCTTCTCTTATACTACTTCTGTTAGCCCCCATAGGGCATAAATGAGATGGGTATGGCCAATTGTACATACCTCTGTTATTGTTGAAGGTAACTCAAAAGGCTTATATTCCTCTGCGATAATCTTCATTAGCTGAGTAGCTCGTACCCTTTTTCATCTTGCTTCTTTTACTTATTGAAACTTGTGTCTACCTTCCGATTCTCTTATTCCTTTTTACCGTAAGAGTGGATAGACATTCTTGCCTTAGAGATCCTTATCAAGAAGCTTACACATCTTAGTACACACATGATCTGTTGAATACCTCATATTTATCCATCATAAGCATGATGCAAAAATTGAGTTCTTCTGACTTAACTCTTCCATAGCCACATTCAATCCCTTACCAACCATCTTTCTAGATGTAGGCATCGTCATATTAAGAAAGAGTTTAGGAAATTGAGTTCTTACAACTGTGCTCTGCCACACGATCTAGAGTAAGAAGAAAGAGTGACATTCCTAAATGCCCTGTAGCCTCCTACTTATAAGTGTGGTGCACAACACTACCATAATCAAGACTCTACTAGACACGGCTTGTAGACTCCCTAGGATAGAACTGCTCTGATACCACTTTTGTCATGACCCAAACCGATGGGTCGCGACGGGCACCCGGTACCTTACTCAACCGAGTACCAACGTAACGTATCTTTCGTATCATTCTATCATAGGTAAATGAACCGGAGTAAAGAATGAGGGAATGCAAACTTACACATATGATATACTGGCCTATAAGACCAAAATTACACTAAACATAGGCCGACAAGGCCGTACAATCTTTCACGTACACGACATATGTCTACAAGCCTCTAAGAGTACATAAATGTCATAAAGGTTGGTACAGGGCCCCGCCATACTAATCAATACATTTCCTAATCATACTGACCACATAAGCAACTCCGGAGCAAATAGAGCGCACCAACATCTTCCGCTGAGCTGATAGCCTACTTGGAGGACTCTCAACCTGTCTATTGGGACCTGCGGGCATGAAATGCAGCGTCCCCAGGCAAAGGGACGTTAGTACAAATAATGTACCGAGTATGTAAGGAATGAAAATCAGTAAATAATAGACATGAGAGAAACATAAAGTAAAAGACTTAACATGTGAGTCTGAATAACTCTGTATATCAGGAAATACTCATAGTGTCATGCATATGCGTATGAATGTCATGTCGTGCATAGGATGTGTGTTCATAACATCATCAAGCCTCTGAGGGCATCCCATCACATCATCTCGGCCACTGTGGGCAAACTCATCAATATATACCAGTTGATCAGGTGGTGGTGCGTATATAATGTCGTAACCTTTTCCCATATCCCATATACATATAATATACGCGTATATAATGCCATCTGGTCATAGGTTAATGTATATGTATAAATGCATGAAATGCATAAGAAATACGTTAATAAGATTTCTCGGAATGTCATCAAAATAATATGCCTGTCGGATAAACTTTATCAAATACATATTGTTTTGAGACTCATGAACAGAAGATATAATAATAATTCAAAAGGGGAATCAAGAATATAGACACCCCTAGTATTTCTATGAATAGAGTCATTTATGGAAGCTGCGTATTTTGCTCGTTTCATTTGTATCATTTGGACTATGCCAAAAGAAAGAAAGGATAGCCTTAACATACCTGAACCGGTTCTCTGGACAATCCCTCTAACACACGACAATCGCGACAAAACACGTGACTACAATATCGGAGTAGGAAAAAAAATCCATATGATATTCTTGATAAGATTGCACTGTACTCCCTTATAATTGTAAAATCTCACATTGCTTTGAATTGTTGAAGATCATATCTTGCTTATGTTATGTTTGTGACTTATGTTTGTAACACACAAATAATTTCATTTAAATGCATATAAGAATGAGTTTTTTTGACTTATGATTCTTAAGAATGAATATTATATCTCTCTTTTATCAAATGGGTGTGACTCACGTTATATGTGTCTTTCCTTTATTAAAAGGGAATGTCTCACATTCTTAAGACTTGCCACATAGTATGGTGACTTAAGAGTCACAATTCATGGATTGCTTTTCTGCCAAGTGGGGGATGTTTTATCTTAACCACATTCTTTAATTATCATCCACAACTCCTTAATTAACTAGGTAATGTCCCATTACCCAATAATTAACAATTACCCACATAATTAAGAATTATCTCAATTTACTTAAAATACTACTCACTTTTAACACACTTTATACACCTCACTATCATGGCCATGTGGTACCTTGTATGGTATTAGTCCATAAATATCGGGTATTTTAGCTCGGGCCGTATTTTATCCCAAAATGTCAAACTTTGACGAAATTCATTTTCTTCGATTTGCTTACCCTCTCTCCTTCACGAACTTACTCATCACTTGTTTGAAATAGCAAAATTCTTATAATCTCAAAATAATTCCATTCTCGAACTTACGTCGATTAGCTTACGACGAAACTTTAACGTACGAAAATACGGTATGTAATATCTCATTTCCGAACATTCATCAATTTACTTATGGCGTACTTTTACGTATGAAAACATAGGGTGTAACAATCTGGATCTAACTGGGGTTAGGGTAACCCAAAATGGTGAATGGATTGTTAGCGTTAGCTGACATTTCCGAAGGATATTACAAATGTGCTAATAGATCTCATTGTAAGACACCCAGAGGGTGCACTCTAAAATAGTACAGCTAGATATGAATACTACAAAGACAGGCACTAGAAGCCTTGAAGGGATAAATATTACCTTAGTGTAGCTCCCGTCCCTAGTAGAGAGAGAATGTTAGGCAACCCGAAGAGCCAGTAGATAGAGCAAGGGGAGCTAGAAGCAAAAGAATATCTTGTTGAAGTTTTCAGAATAAAGTGATAGACATAAATGTTAGCAGGGAAATAAGAAAAGAGTTAATGAAGCATTATGAGTAAGATGTGATACATGGATGACAACGGTAGACCAAAAAGATGACAGTATTACAAAGTGCATAGTCAAGTGAAGGAAAAGACGAGAGGTGACATGCCTTGAGACAACAAAAGAGTATAGGCCGTAAATTCATATCCTCATTTCGAGAAATAAGTTTGTGAGTCCAACATGATTACCAAAAGGAAATGCTAGACCCCAGAGTAATAAGAAATCAGCATGGACTGATGAACAAGATAAGGTAAACATGAATTAGGGACTGAGTGATTTGATAATAGTTGGCATTATGAGAATTTCATATTTGCGTCCCGGCGATAATGGAATGGACGACAAAAGAATATCCTTTAAAGGTCATTCAGGAAGACGTATCCCTAAAGCAAGCAAGGTGAGTAAAGTTAAGCTTAAGGGATTGTATGTGCCAGTTACACTAAGTGTCACCCTCGCGAGTAAGAAAATTGTTATCCTTGGTACAGAAGGATTTCCACGAGGCGAGTAAGGGTCATCGATGATGTGAAAAGACGTCAAAGATGATGAGATAAAACATCTATACATAGATCATCGTAGCACTAAATCTTAGTACTCCCATAAAGGGGGAATATGGAGTTATGTGGCATTAAGTCGGAATTAAGTAATTCTAGTAACTATGGAATGGTAAAGGAAGAGTGCGACAAAAATGAAAAGGGGATGAGATTGAAAAGGGGATGAGATTGCACTTATTCAAATCCTATAGATGTGCTACGATTCCAGAATATTATGCAAGCACGACGTCAAGGAGAGGAAGTAAGGGTTCCTGCCTGAGATGTTATTGATAGATAAGGAGCACGTGTGAGACGTAAGTTAAGATAAAAGAGATAACCCAAGAAGATTACGCGGAATATAGATATGAGAATGGACCAAAGAATAATTAGCAGTTGATTCAGGAAGACCCTAGTTATGGCTAGATAATAGTATACAGACAAATCAATAGATCATGCAAGATAAACAGGGTGAACCCTAACATGGGGAATTCAGTCTCGCAGATACGTCATTGTGATCCTTGAGAAATATTTAGATAGGAGTTGGGGTAGTTAAAGGTACCATATGAGTGTTACGAAAATAAAAGAGAATGCCACTGGGAAGACAGTTAAAATATCAATTCAGAAGCAACCCTACAAGCACAAGGGCATGGAAATAAGTAACTGTGGATAATTATAGGCAAGGAAAGACATCAAAAATTCTATCGGGAATATGATGTAATAAGCTCGCAGCTTCACAAGAGTCAAAGGGTCTTACCTAAGAACTACAATGAAACATTAGCTGAGGAAGTAAGGAAGAAGGCTTTGACCTAAGCTCAGAGAGCTAAAGAGGAAGTGATCTGGTAACAACAGTCTCATAACAATGTTGTATGCACTCCATAAGAAAGTGGCACCTACCGTGGCTAACGTTGAGATAAGTTAAGTATGCACGTAACAAAGGGGCAGAAAGACTAGGAAAAGTAATTCCCTATGTTTAAAAAAAGCTGAGAAGGAACGAAAGGAATTATTCGATCAGTGATCCAGAGTTAGTTATGTCATGAACGCACTTACTATTTCGGAATATTATCCATGAAGCATATATACTGACATTCATACAGCCGTAGAAGACTCCGGTATAAGTTAAAAGAAAGAATTGAGCCCAGGGTATAAACAAAGGAATGAATTGTTAGAAGATTGTATCATGGATATTCTATAGCGCCCATGGAAGGCTAAAGTAATACCATGAGCCGCAGATCGGAAGATAGCCTACGCCTACATAAAGGCTTATCAGAAGGAAGAGGAAACTAAAGAGTTACATCAACAAAGTAAATCAAGAGTCTGATTATTGGACCCAGAAAATTATAGAAATCGTGATTGAGGACACTGCAGAATCACTCTTAATATCAGAGGTACAAGAGAGATAGTACAACAACCATATTCTATAATGGCTCTACGATAAAGCCAGTCAGAAGAGTACCAGCCTCATAAGAAGTCAGCATGAAGCTCTCACCGGATTGTGTATGCACCGGAGGTGCAAGTATTATAATAGAGCTTCAAGTTGTGGAAACAGCAAAAAAAAATAGATTGCCCATATAAGAAAAAGCAACACATAGAAACAACAAGTCATAATCAACAATATCCAAATGTTCAGTTAAAACATAATAATTTTCAAAATACGAACTTCATATACAATTTTGGTTGGGAGATCATTAGCACCGATATACCACCGTCTTTGTTAGCACGGAGTCCGATCATGCCCGATCGGCTAGGCCATCTCCCCATGGACAATGTGGTTTGACAGGTGATGCGAAAGAAAGTTGTTACCAAGAATAGTACCACCATGTGCACAACATGGCGTCTGATCTCCACCCGATCAGCTAGGCCGCCTTCCCACATATGCCGTGCGGGTTGACTTTCCAATCCACAAAGGTTCTAGTTCCATCCCAATAAAGAAGAATAATATAACAATTTCCTAGAGGTTCCAATTTCATCCCAAATAAGGGGAATAATCTCAATCCACCCCTACACTAGCACGTGTAGTTTCAGGTGTACGCCTTATGCACACCCTTCCTCGGTATTGCTAATGATGCTCCCAAAAATATTTTTGATTTGATTTGCAAATAGAAATATCATAAATACAATTGTACTCACCTCAACATCTTTCACATTGTATAAATTCTCATTAGTATTTCCAATCATTCACAACGACAATATTTCCTTGGCTCATTAGGCCATTCACAAGATTCTTTATTCCTGGCATGATGGCCGTATTTCATATTTCACACTTTCACCTCTTTCAATTTCAAAGATCACCATCAAATATCAGTATATAGAAAATTTCAGAAATCATATACTTCCAATCCATTTGAAATGGGAACTTCAAACACAAATGGTTTCTTCCCAAAGAATGAGGCATACCAACCAACAATAGAAACATACATGAAAAATCATAAACAGTCAATACACCATTTACTCTTGCAATACTCTTCCCAAGAAATGACAATGTACAATTTCAACACATGAGTATATAGAACTCGAATCACACTAGATATATTTATAAAGCAAGCATTAGTTAAAGCAGCCACTAATGGGCATGAATTGAGTACGAAAGCTTTTAGGCAATTCTATCTTCGAAGTCATTTTTAAACAATTGAGTCGAGGCTCATTTCATATTCTTTATCGCATCTTCTCAAATAATTTGCACTACTAGCCATAATCATAACTTAACTTCTTGGCACGTTGGCCACACTCTATATCCCCAATTAACTTATTTCACTTCCAACCATCTTTATAGATTATCAACAATAAGACATTTTCAAATCAAGACTTTAGGTACACATATGAGCAATTAAGAGTCTTAAGAATATTGAGATTTTCTCACACAATTTGGCATACTATCTTTCATTGAAACACGACTCAAAGCCATAACCTTTTAATACGCAACCCATACTTTGAAACTTATAGAAACATTATGGAATTCAATTCCGAGAGAGAAAGTTTAGCCAACATACCTTGCTTTGAGCTTTCCTTAAATTACTACAACGTTCCGGAAATTATAGCAATCCCAATCTATTTTGAGACATAACAAAAATTGAACCATTATTAGGAAGATATTCATGATCTCAGCTCATTTGAGCATTTTATCAAACACTAGGTGTGCAAATCTAACTACAAGGTTTTTCTACAAGATTTCCTTCACTCCACAACCCAATCTTTACTTATTTGAGCTCAACAATCTTCCCACAAATCGTATTTGTACAAGCATGTAAAAATAATGCTCTTATACCCAAGAATCATACTCCAAATCAACCATCTTTTACCCAAATTCGAAATTGACAATTAGGGTATGGAACCTTACCTTTTAGATGAAGATCTTGTGGGTTTTCCTTGTTAATCTTCCAAGATCTGAGCAAGACTTGATGAATAATTAGCCTAGGGTTTCCTCTCTCTCTAAAACACTATCCCTTCTCTCTAAAACATCAGATGTTTGCTCAAAAATGGCCAAAGCGTGTATTTAACGAAGTAGGGTCAGGTTTTAAAAAGCCAAAAATGGAGCTCCGGAACAGGTTCTGCTGTCGCATATGCGACCACATATCGGTCGCATAATTGGTGTCCAAAATGACCAAAACCTTTGTCTGAGTCTGCGATCGCTATGCGGTCTGCATAACTATTATGCGGTTGCGTAATGCACCGCAGAACAGTTATGCGGTCGACTATCGCTCCCAGATTAACCCTCTCCTGCCTCACTTCTACGGCCCGCAGAGTGATTATGCGGTCGCATAATGAGCCGCATAAACGCACTTTTTCGCCAAAAATTTTCCTTTACTTTCCGGTGCATTGATCAACCCAAAAAGTCCGAGCCGCGTTCTAAAATCCTTAAACACGTATACCTACTCCGGCACCACGAAACCTTGAATTCATTTGCGAAATTTTACGGGGATGTACACTTAAATATTTCAAAATTTTCCAGGGTGTTACATTCTCCCCCGCTTAGGATCATTCGTCCTCGAATGAGGGTAAAAATCCGTCATTAGCATCAAATGTGGCCCAACTCACTGGTAGTTTCAAATTTTGGCTAACTCCCTAAATTCCCAAAAATTTTGCTAGAGTCTCCCCTGTAACTAGGCCTATCCACCTGTCAGAGTAATACCAAAACAACTGCTAACAACACATCCACAACTAATCAAAGCATCTCTATGTATATCAACATCACTAATCTCAACATTACATGCATTACATTATCTCAAGCAGCATCTGGACAAGAATCGCACATATATAAATCGTAACATAAAGAGAGTGCCTTTTGATCCACAATCATTTAACTATACACTCAAGTGAGAACATTTTATTTTCTTAACACTTTTGGCCCTCAATATGGCCTCCTCGACTTACAGGTTTCGCCATAACACATTAACGGAGACAATCTAAACTCCCAGACTTTTCTAACAAGGATAGCAAATAGTTGCTCTTCATAATCCCATTATCCATTAACTTCACCTTATTAGACGTGGACATATGAAACTCCGGGTACATGGAGAAAAGTAATAGGGAAATATCATACTCATAGTTTGGCCTATTTCCTTCAAGATTTCATAAGTCCTAATGTGACCACATCTACTTTACCATTATTACAATTCACATAGCATCCTCATGGAGAAATTATATTGAGAATAACCCATTCATTTTCTTCAACTCTAAATCTCCACGTCGAACACCCAAACTAAACCTTTGGCAACCTCCAACAATTCTTCTAAGATGTACTAGCATGAATATGATCATAAAATTTTCTATCCAATATATTTGATCATGGAATGATGCTTCTTCTTTGACATGTTTGAACCTTTAACCCCCATAGGTTTAATAAAAATAGGAACAACGAGGTTCGAGATTGGGCTGGAATTATTCAAGAATCCATCAAGGTACTGAGTACGGCATTTCAGGAGGTTATATACTAAGAGACATAAAGGTTACTACCAATAGTACTGACATGGTTAATCATTGTGATAACTTCATTGATTCGACATATGAGACACAGAGTTGCCTAGTAGGCATTGATAATGTAGGGAACCATGTACATGATCCTGAGGTGTAACAGAAGTGAGTCATTTTAGACGTGACATATGGGAGGCATAATTAGAGGAATAAAGACATTAGCGTCAGTTATTCTTGGAAGGCTATGAGTCATGAAGAGGACAACAACAATTGTTTCATTTCATATGTGCCTTGTTCGGCAATAGTAGGCCTCAAAGAGAGATAGTCATGTATGTGACACTAGTCGCCTCTTGGAATGTAGGAAAAATCAGTTTAACTTGAAATGAGAATATTCTAATACTCTGAATGTGATATGGGTTTCAAGATAAATGAAGTTGCATTGCACTCTTAACAGTTTTTGACACAAGAAATCTATGCCACAAACCCATGAGGTTGAAAAAGAAGTCAAACACTTGTGAGATTATTATCATTCTCACAACTTAACCTTTGCCAATAGTTGATCTTATATGAGAGGACTTGAGATACAACAAACTTGTCTTTTAAATCAATATGCTCATGATATGTGCCAAAATCTGAAAGCATCTAATTTCAACCTTTCACGAGTGGAACCACATAGCTAGGACATCCTAATATTGGGGTGAAATCATGTGTTGGTTAGAGAGAATGAACACTTTGCTATGAGCTAGACATGTTTCTACAATAACAACTCTCAAGCTGCCATATCAGGCCACTTCACGGGCAACTACAATACTAGGAACAAAGTAAGTTACTCACTGAGACATGCTCTAGGTGTACATGAAAGTCATATTGAGATGGGCGAACAAAAGATCTTTTTGTGACGAATTTGTGAAAATCTCAAATTTTCCAGAAACTTTTATGCGGACAAGTGGCCATTTTCAGTTGACAGCTATAGATATAATAGGTGTTGAGATATGCTCTCAGGTTACTAGACAGTGAAATGGATTCACGATAATGCTCACAAAGGAGTAAAGTGATTGTTCCAATAATAGGAGCCACATACACAGAAGAGAGAGAATTGCTCGAGAATGATCTCAACACTAGGTTGTCTTACATTAGATATGATACCACATAGGTAAACTTTATGACTGTGCATGCATAAGCACAAGTGAGCAGATATTATACATTTGAATCAAAGATTCTGTAAGAAATTCATCAGGTATAGTCCCTTGTTAAGAATTTAGGGAAGCAAGTGGGAAGTATTAATCCTAGAGTTATAACTCAATTTCAAGGACATAATTATAGAGCTCAATTCCACAGGAGGTTGTAAATAAGAGAATTTGTGATAGAGTGGCTTCACGAATAATGCGTATCGTTCAGAAAGTATGCAATGTTTTGTGATTCAACGTTTTGGTTAAGACCATATTTATGTAGGCCTCTTCAATATGGATGTACATATACAACAAGAAAAATAATGCGGTGTTCATAATGATGTACTAAGGAGTGACTTACTTGATGACTTTAGATTGACAGGGCAGTACCTTAATTGATGCCCCTTTACTCCACATCCAAAACATACATTAGTACCATAGTGACATACCCCCAAATGACATCTCATACACTTCACACAACGAGGACGGGGTCCGCTGAACTGACTCTCCCCACTTACCTGACATTTACCCTTTTTGCATACATCATAAGCATTCCCCTTAGTCTTCCTCCAAGCCTTCATGGCGGGAGTAACAATCTCTGCAACGACTGGTTGTATGGACTATTGGAATTTTCCAAATCTACCACCCCTAACACGCTTCTGAGCATACTCACAACATGACGCAAAATGTTTCCGCCCGCACATCGGGCAGGCCTGAATGGGTGTATCCAACCTAAGGGCATTTATTCTTCTTGTGCCCCCTCTTTACACAACCATAACATGTTTCAAGAATCATCTTACATAAACCCGAGTGGCTATTATTTCATATCAAACATTTCGGCTTATTGATACAAACAACCCTCTTTCGTTTCTTACGTTCTCTCACCACATGATCTAGTGGCGTGGTGACATTAATCGGAACATGGACATAACAACTGGTTCTTTCATTTCCTTCTCGCTGCCTCGAACCCGTAGGTTACTCGTATGAAAAATGAGATATGACGAGGAAATTAGTTTCTTATCTTGAGTTCTATCGCACGATCTGGAGTATCAAAGAAGTGTGAATTTCCTAAATGTCCAAGTAGCCTCCCAATTATAGATGTGGTCGACAACACACCGATAAGAAGGACTCTACTAGACACGGCTTCGAGACATCCTAGAACACTTTAAAACCTTAGGCTCTGATACCAAGTTTGTCATGACCCAAATTCGGGGAGCGCGACCGGCGCTCGACCGAGAGAACCCGGCCGAGCAAGCATGTTAGATTTTCTTCTACCCAAATTCATCCATGAATAAAGAGGAGATATACTCCATTAATCAATCACTAAAAAGATTTTATTAACAACTTCCTTTTTATTCCCAATAGCAGCTTCATTCATAATTTCCAAAACATTACGAGTTTATAGAATTAATGAAAAACATGATTTCCAAATACCAACATTTCTAGTTCAATTTCCAACTTCAACCACAACCTGTCTACGGAGCCTCTAATACAATAGAAGAGTAATATGGAAATGCCGGTAGCAAGGCCCTGGCTATATCTCAAAACACAGTACATGAGAAACAAAAGATACATGACCCCGAAATGAAGTGGGGCTCACCAAATCAGCTGAAAAGAGTGTAATGTTATAACTGATTAATGTCGTCTGCTGTAGAACAACCTGCATCTATTAAAGATGCAGCGCCACCGGCAAAAGGGACGTTAGTACTGTCGAATAGTACTAGTATGTATAGCTAAAAGTCCTCTTTAAAAATAGAATGCCCATATAAAAAAAAGGCAATACATAGAAACAACAAGTCATAATCAACAATATTCAAATGTTCAGTTAAAACATAATAATTTTCAAAATACGAACTTTATATACAATTTTGGTTGGGAGATCATTAGCACCGATATACCACCATATTTGTTAGCACGGAGTCCGATCACGCCCGATCGGCTAGGCCATCTCCCCGCGGACAATGAGGTTTGACAGGTGATGCGAAAGAAAGTTGTTACCAAGAGTAGTATCACCATGTGCGCAACATGGCGTCTGATCTCCACCCGATCAGCTAGACCGCCTTCCCACATATGTCGTGCGGGTTGACTTTTCCAATCCACAAAGGTTCCAGTTTCATCCCAATTAAGGGGAATAATATCATAATTTCCCAGAGGTTCCAATTTCATCCCAAATAAGGGGAATAATCACAATCCACCCCTACACCGGCACGTGTAGTTTCAGGTGTAGGCCTTATGACCCACCCTTCCTCGGTATTGCTAATGATGCTCCCAAAAATATTTTTGATTTGATTTGCAAATAGAAATATCATAAATATAATTGTACTCACCTCAACATCTTTCACATTGTATAAATTCTCATTAGTATTTCCAGTCATTCACAACGACAATATTTTCTTGGCTCATTAGGCCATTCACAAGATTCTTTATTCCTGGAACGATGGTCGTATTTCATATTTCACAGTTTCACCTCTTTCAATTTCAAAGATCACCATCAAATATCAACATATAGAAAATTTCAGAAATCACATACTTCCAATCCATTTGAAATGGGAACTTCAAACACAAATGGTTTCTTCCCAAAGAATGAGGCATACCAACCAATAATAGAAACATACATGAAAAATCATAAACAGTCAATACACCATTTACTCTTGCAATACTCTTCCCCAGAAATGACAATGTACAATTTCAACACATGAGTATATAGAACTCGAATCACACTGGATATATTTATAAAGCAAAGTATTAGTTAAAGCAGCCACTAATGGGCATGAATTGAGTACGAAAGCTTTTAGGCAATTCTATCTTCGAAGTCATTTTTAAACAATTGAGTCGAGGCTCATTTCATATTCTTTATCGCATCTTCTCAAATAATTTACACTACTAGCCACAATCATAACTTAACTTCTTGGCACATTGGCTACACTCTATATCCCCAATTAACTTATTTCACTTCCAACCATCTTTATAGATTATCAACAATAAGATATTTTCAAATCAAGACTTTAGGTATACATATGAGCAATTAAGAGTCTTGAGAATATTGAGATTTTCTCACACAATTTGGCATACTATCTTTCATTGAAACACGACTCAAAGCCATAACCTTTTAATACGCAACCCATACTTTGAAACTTACGAAAACATTATGGAATTCAATTCCAAGAGAGAAAGTTTAGCCAACATACCTTGCTTTGAGCTTTCCTTAAATTACTACAATGTTCCGGAAATTCTAGCAATCCCAATCTATTTTGAGACATAACAAAAATTGAACCATGCGGTCCGCATAACTATTATGCAATCGCATAATGCACTGCAGAACAGTTATGCGGTCGCATAGTCGACCGCATAATCGCTCCCAGATTAACCCTCTCCTGCCTCACTTCAGCGGCCATTATACGGCCCGCAGAGTGATTATGCGGTCGCATAATGAGCCGCATAAATGAGCTTTTCCGCCAAAAATTTTCCTTTACTTTTCGGTGCATTGATCAACCCAAAAAGTCCGAGCATTCTAAAATCCTTAAACACGTATGTCTACTCTGGCACCACGAAACCTTGAATTCATTTGCGAAATTTTACGGGCCTGTACACTTAAATACTTCGAAATTTTCCGGAGTGTTACAGTCAGTGGCATATTTCCAACGATGTGATGTCTCGCTTGATGTTCCAGTATGATAAAAGTCATTATACTCATAGATGCCCAGAGGGACATCTTATCAAGCTCTGTATATGCTTATAAAGTGAGGCCTAGAGATTGGCTAAAAACTGGAGGAAAAAGGAGAGAAGAGTCGCATAGGAGCACATACAAGGAAAGAGTCGTACAGGCCGCATGACAGAAAGTAGTAAGAGTTACGAGATTGGAAGAATTCCGACCACGGACTGTGGTGTGAGAAAGAGGCCTAAAGGGGGGAATGCCCTTGCCTTTGGATTTATTCAAAGAACAGGTGCCTAAATGGCAAGAAGAATATTAAAGTATTCGCAAGAGCTATGGGTTTTCAGAATGATAAGTGCATCAGTCAACATTCGAGGACGAACGTTCCAAAGGGGGGAATGATGTTACACCCCATATTTTCGTAAGTAAAAGTATGCCATAAGTAAATTGATGAAAGCTCGGGAATGAGATATTACATCCCGCATTTTCGTACGTTAAAGTTTCATCGTAAGTTAATCGACATAAGTTCGGGAATGGGATTATTTTGAGATTATAAGCATTATGCTATTTCAAACAATTGACGAGTAAATTCGTGAAGGTGAGAGCATAAACAAATCGAAGAAAATGAATTTCGTCGAAGTTTGACATTTTGGTTAAAATATGACCCGAGCTAAAATATCCCGTATTTATGGACTAGTACCATACAAGGTACCACATGGCCATGATAGTAAGGTGTATAAAGTGCATTAAAAGTGAGTGGTATTTTAAGTATGTCGAGATAATTCTTAATTATGCGGATAATTGGATAATTAATGATTTTTAGTGGGAGATTAATTAAAATTCTTAGATAATTGAAGAACCCCACGTTGCAACAAGCCACCCAAGCTTTATGACCCTTAAATCTTATGGATTATGTGGCAAAGATTAAGGATTCAAGGTATGTGGTTAAGCCACGTGAGATTCTCCACCTTAAGAAGTCATGAATAACCTTAAGAAGTCATAAAACATCTCAACCTTAAGAAGTCATGAATAACCAACGTAAACTACATGAGACCTTCTAATATGCATCTGCATATATCAACATAAGAAACGAAAGATCTTCACCAATTCAAAGTAACGTGAGATTTTATAAGCATCATCAACAATTCATAAAGATAGGAATGGAAACGTTAATGTTCTAGCAAGGAAAGCCATACAAGAGTTTGATCAAATTCACCAAAATCTCCAAGAATCGGATCTTCAACAAAGGAATTAGTATGAAGTTATACTACGTAATAGCAACGGGATTTGCAATTCTAAGAGAGCACGGTATAATCTTTCTCAAGAATATCATCCGAATTTTTCCCTACTTCAATCCGCCGTCACGTATTTTCGCACAAGACGTATGTTAAAGGGATTGTCAAGAGAATCGGCTCAGGTATGTTAAGGCTATCCCTTCTTTCTTTTTGGCATGATCTATACAACATGAACGAAACGAGCAAATGCACAATTTCCATAAATGACTATTCATAGAAATATTAGGGGTGTCTATATTCTTGATTTCCCCTGTGAATTATTATTATATATTATGTTCATGGGTCTTAGAAAAATACGTATTTGATAAAATTTATCCGACAGGCATATTATTTTTATGACAGTCCGAGAAAATCTTATTAACGTATTTCTTATGCATTTCATTCATTTATACATATACATTGACCCGTGACCAGATGGCGTTATATACGCGTATATATGTATATATATGTATATGGGATATGGAAAAAGGTTACGGCGTTATATACGCACCACCACTTGATCAGCTAGTATACGTTGATGATTTGCCCACATTGGCCGAAATGATATGATGGGATGCCCTCAGAGGCTTGATGATGTTATGAACACATATACCTATGCATGGTATGACATTTATATGCATATGCATGGCATTATAAAAAATGAAATGATTAACAGAGCTATGCAGACGTACATGTCGAGTCTTTTAATCCATGTTTCTCTCATGTCTATTATTTACTGATTTTTATTCCTTACATACTCGGTACATTATTTGTACTGACATTCCTTTTGCCTGGGAACACTGCGTTTCATGCCCGCAGGTCTCGATAGACATGATGAGAGTCCTCCAAGTAAGCTATCAGCTCAGTAGAAAATGTTGGTGCGCTCCATTTGCTCCGGAGTTGTTATTGGTCAGTATGATTAGGACATGTGTTGATTGGTATGGCGGGGCTCTGTCCCGACCTTTATGACATTTAGGTATCCTTAGAGGCTTGTAGACATATGTCATGTACGTGAAAGATTGTACGGCCTTGTCGGCCTATGTTTAGTGTAATTTTGGTCTTATAGGCCCTTTGTCACATGTATAAGTTTTTATATCAGACTGGTTCGTCCTATATTGCGTATTCCCTTATGTTTATTCTGGTTAACCCATGACGGCCCGTTTGGCCCATTTGCAAATGATAGTACGATAAGAATGATATGTAACATTGGTACTCGGTTGAGTAGGGTACCGGCTGCCCGTCGCGGCCCATCAGTTTGGGTCGTGACTGGTTCCTTACTGATATGCGCCGAGATTCCCATCGTAATATCCAACCGGTCATGAATGTTTCGGTCTTCTGTTGGTTATGCTAACAATGTTTATTCGAGCTCTTTCGGGGCTTGGGTCGATTCCGGGATCACAAACTAAATGTTCTCAAAGGTAGGCGTTCTGACCACGAGTTCTACCTTGCTGGGATTTGGGGTCGATCTTCAGCCCTTGATTGTCATGTTCCGAGCCTAACCTACCATGTCGTAGGCGAGCTCGATTTCGACCGTATACAAAGACAAAAATCAAGCATCCAATAGTCCTTTTCATATCCCAAGCAACACTTCTCATCATATCAAGCCATCTGAACATATCCCGCAGTCACCTCACATTCATCATATATCTATCCAACCACTCACCGAGGCATAAATCCCACTTCTAGGGACACTACCAGACGTATGGGTCCAAAAGTATATACTCACACAACCGAAACCATCGAGCCCAAGCTATGTTTTGAACCTGGCCTCAGGTCCTCCAGATTGGCCCATCACCAAAATGCAGAAAACACATCCTGCACCTCATCCATGGAATCACAAATCATCGATGCACAACTGATACCGAGCGCTCACATATGCAGACTAGTAAGTGGAAGGAACTCAAAGAGATACACTTCAAGATGAATCAATGATGCATGATAAGGAAAGAAAGATGGGAAGTTTATCCTAAATGCCCTGTAGCCTCTCGAAGATAGGTATGGATGTCATCATACCGATCCGCAAGACTCTACTAGACACCTGCTCATGACTCGTAGAACCTATGAACCTAGAGCTCTGATACCAACTTGTCACGACCCAAAATCCACTAATTGTGATGGTACCTAACCCGACCCGCTAGGTAAGACAATTAATAATAATCCAATTCAAATGAGATTTACTGATAAATAAATAATGAAATAATTGAACTTTTATACAACAACCCATGGACTGGTAATACAAATCATGAGCTTCTAAGACTTAGAGTTTGCAAAGCTGGTATGAAATAAGTACATCATTTGTTCGAGTTATACATAAATAGATTTGAAAATCTAAAGCTACCAAGAACAAGAGGCAGCTATAGCCGAAACGCAGGTACATCTTCAATGCCAGCTCTCTCCATGCACAACAATGTCAACTCCAAAATATGCACGCAAGGTGCAGAAGTGTAGTATGAGTACAACCGACCTCATAAACTCAATAAGTAACAAACCTAACCTTAGGTTGAAAGCAAAGACGAGCTCCGAAAAATGGTCAGAGTCCAACACCAATAGCCATGAACAACTCGTAACAATATAATGAAAGTAGTACAAGTAATAACTCAAAAGATTATGCTCGGCTCGTTCACAGTTACGGAAAAATAGACATGCTTTTCAAGTATAACAGTAAAACCCAAATCATACACCGATATCACCAAAATATGAGTATATATTAGAAAATTATGATTTTTCCCAAACTTTCAACAACAGATAAGATATTTCATTTCAGATAGCATAAGGAAAGTACATCTCTAAGCTTACATGTCAATATGTATGTTAGGTCATCAATTATCATATACTGTCTAGCATGAGGAATATACATCTCAATGCCTACATGTCAAATATACATGTCAAATCATGAATGTCACAATACCGTATAGCATGAGAAAAATGCATCTCTATGCCTACATGCGAAGTATGCATGCCAAATAAATGATTTCACGGTGATATTCCCAGGTACTCTCACCCTTAACATACTTAAGTTGTCTGTCTCATTTGCCCACTTCATCACACACACAAAATCACTCAACACCGTACGGGTGCCTGGCTTATAAGCCCCATACCAAAGGACGTGTATATATATCACTGTGCCAGCACTCACTACTGGTATGTTAGACTCCGGAGGGGCGGATCCTGCCCAAGCGCTAATATAAAGCCTATAAGGCATGTTGCGGCGTGCAACCCGATCCACAATAATAAATAAGCTAATAATAATAATAATAATAATAATAATAATAATAATAATAATAATAATAATAATAATAATAATAATAATAATAATAATAATAATAATAATAATAATAATAATAATAATAATAATAATAATAATAATAATAATAATAATAATAATAATAATAATAATAATAATAATAATAATAATAATAATAATAATAATAATAATAATAATAATAATAATAATAATAATAATAATAATAATAATAATAATAATAATAATAATAATAATAATAATAATAATAATAATAATAATAATAATAATAATAATAATAATAATAATAATAATAATAATAATAATAATAATAATAATAATAATAATAATAATAATAATAATAATAATAATAATAATAATAATAATAATAATAATAATAATAATAATAATAATAATAATAATAATAATAATAATAATAATAATAATAATAATAATAATAATAATAATAATAATAATAATAATAATAATAATAATAATAATAATAATAATAATAATAATAATAATAATAATAATAATAATAATAATAATAATAATAATAATAATAATAATAATAATAATAATAATAATAATAATAATAATAATAATAATAATAATAATAATAATAATAATAATAATAATAATAATAATAATAATAATAATAATAATAATAATAATAATAATAATAATAATAATAATAATAATAATAATAATAATAATAATAATAATAATAATAATAATAATAATAATAATAATAATAATAATAATAATAATAATAATAATAATAATAATAATAATAATAATAATAATAATAATAATAATAATAATAATAATAATAATAATAATAATAATAATAATAATAATAATAATAATAATAATAATAATAATAATAATAATAATAATAATAATAATAATAATAATAATAATAATAATAATAATAATAATAATAATAATAATAATAATAATAATAATAATAATAATAATAATAATAATAATAATAATAATAATAATAATAATAATAATAATAATAATAATAATAATAATAATAATAATAATAATAATAATAATAATAATAATAATAATAATAATAATAATAATAATAATATATAATTACAGTTCGAGCAGATAACTTAAAACAAAAGAGATAGCCTCATTAGGTCTCAACCGAATAAGCACATAGCCTAAACATGATTTCTAACATGATTCACAGCTCATAAAATCAAACAAGTAGGGAGAACATGCATGTAACAAGATATAACAACAAAACAAGTCCGGTCACAGTCTAATAGTCAACTAGAATCATGATTTTCCAGATGCAGGCCCACATGCTCGTCACCTAGCATGTGTGTTACCTCAATACATCTCTTATAACATAGTTCCCAGGGTTAAATACCCTCAAATCTAAGTTTAGATATGTTACATACCTCAAACAAGCCAAATCCAATACCGAGCAAGCCAAACCATACTCTAGAAATGCCATCCCGCGCGTATCAACCTCCAAACGGCACGACACTAGCCAAAAGCAACTCAAAAACATCAAATAATACATAAGAAAACAATTCCAAATGATAAAGGTAGAGTCTTTACACATTTACTCAAAGTCAACCAAAAGTCAAACTCGGGCCCGCACCTCTAAACCCGACAAAACTCACAAAATTTGAAAACTCATTCAATTACGAGTCCAACCATACTAATTTCACTCAAACCCATCTCTGAATCGATGATTAAAACTCAAAATTTCTCTTTAGGAAAGTTTAGACAAAAACTTCCAATTTCTCTTTAAAATTCATAATCCAAATGCCAAAATAAAAGATAGATCAATGAAATATAATCAAAACCGAGTAGAAAACACTTATCCAATCTATATGGTGAAAATCGCCTCCACAATCGCCGAAATCCAAGCTCCATAACTCAAAATATGATAAACTGAATGCAAAATCCCGAAATTTGATGTTTTAATGCACTGCTATTTCCCCGCGATCGCAATGAAAAAATTCCATTACCTTCCTAAACTCTTTCCAGACAGCTTGTAGTAGAATGGCTATAACCTTTTGTACAAAACTCCAAATGACAAACGATTTAATTTTCAGAAAACTAGAAACAAAGGGCTACAACTTTCTTTTTTGGCTCCACATTCCTTATAGATTGCAAGATATAAGCTTCCAAAGTCAGCTCAGTGACAACAGAAATTCTTCTTCGCGAACGTGAAGCTTCCTCCACTAACGCAATTCACAGGTCGAATTTTTCCATTTTACTCTTCGCGATCGCGACCAATTCTCCGTGATTGCGATGTACACCACTATAGCCAAAAACCAGCAGTTGAAAATGGCCTAAAAATTGTGCGAAACCACCCCGAAACTCACCCGAGCCCCTCGGGACCCCGTCCGAACATACCAACAAGTCCCATAACATAATACGGACTTACTCGAGGCCTCTAATCACGCATAACAACATCAAAATCATGAATTGCACCTCAAATCTAACTAAATGAACCATTGGACTTTCAACTTCCAAAACACGTGCCAACCATATCAAATCAACTCGGAATGACCTCAAAATTTGCATACAAGTTCCAAATGACATAACAAAGCTATTCCAATTCCCGGAACCACAATCTGAACCTGATATCATCAAGGTCAACTCCCGGTCAAACTTATGAATATTCCAAACCTTTAAATTGCCAACTTCTGCCAAATAGTGCCTAAACCTTCTAGAAACATCTAAATGCAAATCCGGTCATACGCCCAAGTCCAAAATCACCATCCGGACCTAACGTAATCATCAAAACTCCGATCCATGGTCAAATACATAAAAGTCAAACTTGGTCAACTCTTCCAACTTAAAGCTTCCTAGTTGAGAATCATTCTTCCAAATCAATCTCGAATCACTAAAAACCAAAACCGACGATTCACACAAGTCATAATACATCATATGAAGCTACTCACGACTTCAAACAGCTGAACAGAATGCAAATGCTCAAAATGACCGGTTGGGTCGTTATATTCTCCCCCATTTAAACATACGTTCGTCCTCGAACGTGCCAAGAGTCATTCCAACGCCATCAATTCACCGTGTAACCTTACCATGCACATACCCAGGGGTTATCCCACGTCACCCCAATCCTTATAAGTCCGTAAACTCAACATAACCGAAGATTCTTCCTTCAACCTTAGCCCATAAACCTTGGAACCTAATTTCCAACATCCGCAATTCCTCCCAAGACCCGAATCTCGCATCTACACATTATATAAGTCTGAACAAGCTGTATCAAGCCATAATCATAACCCAAGATGTAATCACATGATATACCACATAACTTACTCATAGCAAACATTTCCGATCACAGTAGCTGCGCAAAAACAAACACGATACATGTAATGAACCTCATATCAAATAAAACTTCGTTCAAAACCTTCGTAGATGAAAGAAACACGCAGAAACTCATAACCACTCACTAGATCAACAAGTCAAGGAGCTCTCTCTTATCCGACAAGAACCAAAGCCAAATACTAAGCCGACTTCTGATATTATTCTTCCAAACATACTGTAATCAAATCCGATAGTACCCATTCTAGGTCCAATGACCTCATCTCATCAACCACAACTACTCTATTGACATTCCACACCAATACAACCTAAAGCCACAAATCGTGCAATCCGTGCACCAATAAGCAACAATTCAAATGTACTCAAACATGAAAAATGACTCAAATGAGAGAAACGCCTCGCAAGCTCAACAAGTACCATCACAACCACAATACTATGAACCCATCACACATAGTAGAACCAAGATACACGAATCTATCACAAAGGATCATATCCCAACATAACCCCGCTGCAATGCGTGACCCCATCCAAAAATCGGTTCATATGAAATATCTCAAGCCACAATGCTCAAAATCAAAAACCACACGCAATTTGACATCGAGTACACAAAGTGCATGACCATAACCATGGAGAAGCGAATAACATAATATACCACAGCCCGGAAAGACCATAACCAAGGCGCAACCAACCATTCCACACCCCAATAACCATCTCGCTCGAATTCCGCTACAAGGCCCAAATAGAACCGCATCATGTGTCCATATGACCAACAAATCACAATCCCTCGTAGCATAGAAGAGTAACATATTGAACATATCATAACATGAACAAGCTCAACTCTAACCAAATGACAGACCCCTCAACACTAACAGTTCTGAGTCAACATATCCGACACGATGTAGAATACACATCCTCATTGGGCCTACCAATTGGCCCCCAAATCAACTCTGGTCATCCTAAAATGGATAAATAGCCCACCAAAAGTCCACCATGATCTAACCATAACACGTACCACCATCTAGCTAACTTTAGCCACATCTTCACAGTCTGCAATCCCGAAACAATCTGCTTTTGAGAACTCTCAGTCTCCAAATCCATAAAAGACATGAATCACCATAGCCGATCCCAACTCCAGCACTCGAATGACTAACACATCTCTCATACACAATCATCCCATGGGAAATACTTCTATAATTCCCCCGCGCCACATGGCAAAAATCAGAATATCAGCTGTCTATCAACCAAGCGAGTACCGCAATACCAATGAAGCATCTGAAGTCATAACATAGTGCGCCTTCTGAAATGCGCACCCTTCTCAGGCAATACCAAGTAATACTAGCATTCATCTAAACATCAGAAACCGCCTCACTGTCTAGAATTTATGACCTTCCCTTCAAAACTGAACTGCGACCTTGCACATGCAAATCTCGATCCCACACGACGCATCGCGTCTATCATACTATCATATAAAAACATGAGAACCATATTATCGACCCTGAGTAACAAGAAGAATACATACCCGATCAATCAGAAACCTCACACCTGATCCCATCCAGGAGAAAATTACAACACGCAACATACCCCTCATACCTGTAGATAATATCCATCTCAAATTGTGGAAGAAATCATCGAGAACACTTCGAAACCCATTTGCACATAACCAAGCCATTAGAACTGAATCCCTCTAACTCAACCAAGCCCCGCAGGTCACCAAACCCAAGAGTATTGCCACAAAACACTAGCAATGCCTCACCTCATCATAAGAACCAAAAGTACCTATCATATCCATTACCGTGATGATCCAACCTACTACTAAGTTTTCCTATTTCTCCGAGTTCCTTCCGAATTACCCTCAAGTTGACACTTTTCCTTTCTAGAACACCATGATCCTTACCCAAAGCTCACCACAAGAGATCCTAGCATAAAACCACATCGCCCTAAGGCCCATAAGCCGATGTATTCCTATTTAAACCCTAAAAATATTGCATCCGAGATACCCACTCTGAAGAGACCTTCTGTGAATTAAAGTTGTTCCTTTTACTTTTCCGATACTGAATTGTAGAATCCATAGTGATACAAAAATACCGCAAGTCCTGGCACCATCCAATGCACATCTCAGTTCTTAGCCATATACAAATCCAGGAAAATCCTCTTAATACCACATATGAATCTTGAACTCTTTAGAACCTTCTCGAGAGTTATCCTCTCTGCTCAAATCTCAATTGCACCGCCAAAATGGGTCGAACGACATGTGCCCCATTAGCACAATAAGACCCAAAGAAGTAATCCACACCCCTAAGCTGTCACGATCCAAACCGATGGGCCACGACGGGCACCCGGTACCATACTCAGCCGAGTTAAAGTAACATATCTTTCTTATTACATCATCATATACATGTGACATACGGGCTTAATAGGCCAACATGGTCATTTATAAACTCGAAACATAGGCCGACAAGGCCATACAATCTTTTACGTACATGACATCTGTCTACAAGCCTCTAAGAATACATAATCTTCATAAGGGTCGGGACAGAGTCCCGCCATACCAAACAACACACGTCTAAATTATACTAACCAAACAAGCAACTCTAGAGCAAATGGAGTGCACCAACATCTTCCGCTGAGCTGATCGCCTACTTGGAGGACTCTCGACCTATCTATCAAGACTTGCGGGAATGAAACGCAGCATCCCCAGGCAAAAAAGATGTCAGTATGAATAATGTACCGAGTATGTAAGGCACATAAATAAGTACATAACAGACATGGAGAAACATGGAGTAAAAGATTCGACATGTACGTCTGCAAAGCTCTGTGAATCATTTCATTTTTATAATGTCATGCATATGCGTATAAATATCATACCATGCATAGGTATATGCGTTCATAACATCATCAAGCCTCTAAGGGCATCCCATCATATCATTTCGGCCACTGTGGGCAAATCATCAACGTATACCAGTTGATCAGGTGGTGGTACATAATGCCATAGCCTTTTCCCATATCCCATATACATATAATATACATATATACACGTATATAACGCCATCTGGTCATGGGTCAATGTATATGTATAAATGCATGAAATGCATAAGAAGTAAGTTAATAATATCTTCTTGGAATGTCATAAAAATAATATGCCTTAAGAAATACATTAATAAAATTTTCTCGGAATGTCATAAAAGTAATATGCCTGTCAGATAAATTTTATCAAATACGTATTTTGCTGAGACCCATGAACAGAAGATATAATAATAATTCACATGGAAAATCAAGAACATAAGCATCTCTAGTATTTCTATGAGTAGAGTTATTTATGGAAGTTGTGCATTTGCTCGTTTCGTTCGTGTCGTATAGATCATGCCAAAAAGAAAGAAGGGATAGCCTTAACATACCTGAACTGATTCTCTTGACAATCCCTTTAATACCATTGATTGCGACAACGCGTAACGGCAGATCGAAGTAGGCAAATATCCCTATGATATTCTTGAGAAAGATTGCACCGTACTCCCTTATAATTGCAAAATCTCACATTTTGATATATGACCCTCATGTTTCTAAGACTTACAGTGGCTTTCCTTTGTTAAATGTATATGTGATCTCACGTTGTTAAGACACAATCTCGCATGAATTGTTGAAGTAACTCACGTTACTATTGTATTATGTGGTCTTGTATGAACTTTGTATGTTACTATCACATCATATAGTTCTTAAGAACTTGCTGAAGCTTCTTTCTTAATTCTTAAGAACTTGCTAAAGCTTCTTTCTTAAGAGAACTTGATGTATCTCTTAAGTGATTTAGAGAGGGCTTTTAACTTTTGGTGGGTGTGGGACCCACTTAGAATGACTTAGCCACCTAACTCTCTTATTTTGCCACCATACCATACAACATTAAGAGTCACTAATTTGATATATCTTGCTGCCACGTTGCCCTCTTTAAACTTATCCAAGTTTATCATTAATTATCCACTAATCTCTTTATTAACTTGTTAATCTCCCACTAATTTAATAATTAACCAATTACCCACATAGTTAAGAATTATCTCAAATTACTTAAAATACTACTCACTTTTAACACACTTTATACACCTTACCATCATGGCCATGTGGTACCTTGTATGGTACTAGTCCATGAATACCGGGTATTTTAGCTCGGGCCGTATTTTATCCCAAAATGTCAAACTTCGACGAAACTTTAACGTACGAAAATGCGGGATGTAATATCTCATTTCCGAGCTTTTATCAATTTACTCATGGTGTACTTTTATGTACGAAAACATAGGGTGTAACATAAGCAACCGAGTGATTTCTTTTTTCTTAGTACATTAAATCCATCACGAACATCAACCCTAAACCATTCCCAAGACTTCCATATATCCATAAGTTGTAATACATCATGCATCCAGAAATTTCCTCGCTTAAGTCATCCTCAAAACCAACCTCTGTAAGTCATAACTGATCGACAAGTATACCTCAGACCGAAACCAATACAACACATAATCATGCAATCAAATCATTGATGGTAGACTCCCCCACTTAGCTCAAATCCATAGAACACAACATCTGATAACTCACAATACCCATACTATATTACTGTTATAATCTCGCAGTGAGATTCAACTAAATTCTTCTCAAACTCATGCAACACAAACCATAAAATATCTCAAATCATCTGCTAAGCTCATTCATCCTCGTGACACTCAGGTCAACTTTCTCAGCCGATCCAAACTCAAATCGTAACACATACAACCCACTGGTAGAAAGAAACTCTCCACACAACATTATAAGGATCATACATCTGTAGATTACCCCGCAAGAGATAACCCACCTGCTTAGCCTTAAATTGGCATTTCACTACGCCCTACCATCGCCACAACCATCATGCAATATCTTAACATTCCCGAGTCTAAACTCGTCAACAAGACATAAGAATCTACTTCATCCCATAGCTGGACAACATGAAATATCCCTCAACACGATCATAACACGATACGGTACAACACAGCAAGACAAAAATCAAGCATCCAATAGTCCTTTTCACATTCCAAGTAACCCGTCTCGTCATATCAAGCAATCTGAACACATCCCGCAGTCACCTCACATTCATCATATATCTATCAAATCACTCACTGAGCCATAAATCCCACTTCTAGGGACACTACCGGACGTATGGGTCCAAAAGCACATACTCACAAAACCAAAACCACTGAGCCCAAGATGCAGTCTAAACCTGGCCTCAGGTCCTCCAGACTGTCCTATCACCAAAATGCGGAAAACACATCTCGTACCTCATCCATTGAATCACAAGTCGTCAATGCACAGCTGATACCGAGCGTTCACATATGCATACGAGTGAGTGGAAGGAATTCAAAAAGATACGCTTCAAGATGAATCAATGTCGCACGATAAGGAAAGAAAGATGGGAAGTTTATCCTAAATGTCTTGTAGCCTCTCGAAGATAGGTATGGACGTCATCATACCGATCCGTAAGACTCTACTAGACACTTGCTCATGACTCGTAGAGCCTATGAACCTAGAGCTCTGATACCAACTTTCCACGATCCAAAATCCACTAGTCATGATGGCACCTAACCCAACCCGCTAGGTAAGCCAATTAACAATAATCCAATTCAAATGAGTTTTACTGAGAAATAAATGATGAAATAACTGAACTTTTATACAACAACCCAAGGACTGGTAGTACAAATCATGAGCTTCTAAGACTTAGAGTTTACAAAGCTGGTATGAAATAAGTACATCATCTATTTGAGTTATACATATATAGATTTATAAATGTAATCTACCAAGAACAAGAGGCAGCTATTACCGGAACGCAGGTACATTTTAAATGCCAGCTCCCGCCATGCACAGCAACATCAACTCAAAATTCTGCACGCAAGGTGCAGAAATATAGTATGAGTACAACCGACCCCATGTATTCAATAAGTAACAAACCTAACCTTAGGTTGAACGGGCCTACCGGAACCATCAAAATTCCAATTCGAGTTCAAATTCACCAAAAGTCAAACTTGGTCAACCCTTTCAAATTTAAATCTTCTAGTTGAGGATCATTCTTTCAAATCAATACCGAATAACCTGAAAACCAAAACTGATGATTCACATAAGTCATAATACATCATACGGAGCTACTCATGCCCTCAAACTGCTGAGCGAAGTGTAAATGCTCAAAACGACCGATCGGGTCGTTACATCATCCCCCACTTAAACATACGTTCGTCCTCGAACGTGCCAAGAGTTGTTCCAAAAGCCATCAAATCGGCATGTAACCTTACCATGCACATACCCGGGGGTGATCTCATGTCACCCTGTCCCATATAGGCCCGACAACACAGCATAGCTATAGTTTCTTAATTCAACCTAGCCCATAAACCTTAAGAATCCAATTTCCAACATCTAGAATTTATATAAGATCAGAATCTCGCATCTACACACAGTATAAGTCTGAACAAGTTATATCAAGCCTTCACCATAACCCAAGACGTAATCACATGATGTACCACATCACTCAAATACTCATAGCGATAATTTCAAATCACAGTAGCTGCTCAAAACAACCCAATACCGGTAATAGGTCATATCAAACAAAGCCTCATTCTAAAACCTCCGTACACTACCGATGATGAAAGAAACACGCAGAACTCATAACCATTCATCAGATCAACCAGTCATGGAATTCCCTCTCATTCGACAAGAACTATAGCAAATTCTAAGCCGACTTTCGCTATTGTCCTTCCAAACATGTTGTAATCAATTCCGATAGTATCCATTTGTATACGGTCGAAATTAATTTTGGCCTTCGTACGTTTGATCGAGATGGGATCATAATGGATCGAAGGAAGTCTTCATAATGTTGAGATGGGACCCGAAGATAGCACAAACGAGCTTCGAATTTTAGGTACAGATCAAATACCGAGTCCGAAGTCATTATCGAGCTCGGGTCCGAATTGAACTATGATGAGATGTGATGGAATCGAGCCTTAGGGCCAGATGCCAACCGATACCGAGCCCAAGTCATTACCAGACCCCGAGTCAGCATCGACCTCAAACCCGCATCAAGCTCTAAAATTGGAAACTGACCAATACCGACCAATGCTGAGTTCGATCAAGATCGACCTCATAGACAAGAACCGTTGCAACCGCACTAAGGGAGAGAATCTCGGCGGGAATTAAGGAAAAGCTGATTTATCCTGGGTTCCCCACTATGTATTTTTTATTATATCTAAAGTAGAGTCCCCTACTATAAAAGGGATGACTATACTTCTTGTAAAGGATCAAGTTTTACATACATTGTAACTGAGATATCATACACTTCTATATTGAAGAGTTATCCTTTTTTGGCTTCATAGATTGATTCATCTTGCTTAATCCATAAATCACCCTCTTCTCAACTTTGTTTATTTTTCATTCTTTACAGTCAATATTCGATATTTTCATTTACTCTTACGATTTGTGTCAAGTTATACCACATACCTTTAGAACTACGTACAAATTCAACTCTATCTGTTTTTCGGGTAAACAATTTGGCGCCCACCGTGGGGCCAAGGATAACAGTGGTTATTTGGTACAAATTCGCAAAACACGCCATTTTACGCTTGTTTCCGGAAGTGTCTTTGATTTTGGATTAGCAACGACGAGCTATCAATTAAATGGCCTTACTTATCGACAACGAAGCTGGTCTTCAAGGTGAGAACAACAACTTGACGCTCAGGACCGAAAAGCCGCTTGTCGACGCCGTTGAAGCTCGAGTTGAAGTGCCATTAGACGTTAATTCATATGTGGCCATTGAGGAAAACCTACATTCTGAACCTGAAAATAGCATTCATGGTGGCATTCGATCTGCAGCTCGAGATACCCATAACATCAAAGAAAACGGCATCAGCTTGCGCATGATTTTCGAAATGTTGCAAGCTCAACAAGCAGCAATAGCTCAATTACAGAGTCAAACTGAGATACCGAGCAGGTCGGAGCCCAGTCCACCCCGAGAAATTGCCCATAGAACGGAACCAGCTATAATAAGGTCAAATGAGCAAGAATCGGGGACTAATCCCAAAATTGCTAAGATGTTCGAAGAACTGACCAAACGAATAGAATCGGGTGAAAGGAGGATCGAGGCAAACGACAAAAAGGTGGAAACATATAACTCCAGGGTTGATCAGATCCCGGGAGCACCACCGATATTGAAGGGCTTAGATTTGAAAATTTTCGTACAAAAGCCTTTCCCCCCAAGCGCGGCTCCTAAACCGATCCCAAAGAAATTCCAAATGCCCGAGATTCCTAAATATAATGGAACTACCAACCCCAACGAACATGTCACCTCTTACACATGTGCCATCAAAGGGAACGACCTAGAGGACGATGAAATCGAATCCGTATTATTGAAGAAATTCAGTGAAACCCTGTCAAAGGGAGCAATGATATGGTATCATAATTTACCATCTAATTCTATCGATTCTTTTGCTATGCTTGCAGATTCCTTCGTAAAATCACACGCCGGGGCCATAAAGGTCGAGACCAGGACGTCGGACCTGTTCAAGGTAAGACAAAAGGATAACGAGATGCTAAAGGAGTTCGTATCTCGTTTTCAAATGGAACGAATGGATCTTCCACCAGTCACAGATGATTGGGTTGTTCAGGCTTTCGCTCAAGGTTTGAACAAACAGAGTTCGATGGCTTCACGGCGGTTGAAGCATAACCTGATCGAGTACACAGCTATTACTTGGGTCAACGTACATAATCGGTACCAATCAAAAATTAGAATTGAAGACGATCAGTTGGGTTCTGAACCCGCTACTAAAAGGGACATCAATCGAGAACAAGGTCCGATCAGGGACCGATACTGACCATATAGTAGAAGTCACAGAATCAATGAATCGAGACATAACCACGGACAAGGCAACAAAGAAGTGATCGAGGTCAAGGGTCTCGGGGGCTGATGAACAGAAATGGGTTCGACAGGACTTCCGAACCTAAGGAAGCACTACGGTTATCGAAGTATAACTTCAGCATTGATGCATCCGCTATCGTGTCGGCAATCGGACACATCAAAGACACTAAATGGCCTCGACCCATGCAGACCGATCATGCCCAAAGGAATCCCAATCAAATGTGCGAATATCATGGCACCCATAGCCACAGAACGAAAGATTGCAGGCAACTAAGAGAGGAGGTAGCCCGGTTATTCAATAAAGGGCACCTTCGAGAATATTTAAGTGACAGGGCCAAAAACCATTTCAAAAACAGGGATTTTGGCAAACAAAATGAACAGGAAGAACCACAGCACATCATCCACATGATCATCGGCGGTGTCGATACCCCTCAATGGCCGGTGCTTAAACGCACTAAGACATCGGTTATGAGAGAAAAGCAACCTCGAACTCAGGATTGCTCACCCATAGGAACCTTGTCCTTTAATGATGAAGATGCAGAAGGAGTCATGCAACCTCATAATGATGCACTGGTAATATCTGTACTTATGAATAAAACTAAAGTTAAGCATATGTTAATTGATCCAGGTAGCTCGGCCAACATTATTAGATCGAAGGTTGTAGAACAACTCGGTCTACAGGACCAGGTTGTACCCGCAACCCTGGTTCTAAACGGATTCAATATGGCATGTGAAATGACCAAAGGCGAGATAATTCTGCCGATAAACGTGGTCGGGACCATCCAAGAAATGAAGTTCCACGTAATCGAAGGTGACATGAGGTACAACGCACTTTTTACAAGGCCATGGATCCACAATATGAGAGTTGTACATTCGCCCCTCCACCAGGTTCTTAAATTCCCAACATCGGAGGGAGTTAAAATAGTGTATGGAGAACAACCAGCCGCAAGAGAAATGTTTGCCATCGAAGAAGAAATTCTGATATCCTCACCTTCATCAACAAAGGGGTCGGACTCAAAATGGGAACGAGATGCCAAATAGAAATCACAGACGTCGGCTTCAACCCAGCTGGAAAATCAAAAGATTGACGAAGATGATGATCAAAGGATCCTTCGATCCTTTGTGGTCCCTGATGATTCCGACGCTACCCAATCAACGTTTGAAGAACTGGAGCAAGTCATACTGATCGAGCATTTGCCCGAACGAAAGGTATACCTGGGAACGAGATTAAACCCCGAACTCAGGAAAAGGCTTATTCAATTTCTTATCGATAATGTAGATTATTTTTCTTGGTCCCATTTAGATATAACAGGGATCCCACCAGATATAACGATGCATCAGCTAAGTTTGGACCCTAGGTTCAAACCGGTGAAGCAAAAGAGAAGACCCCAGTCCAAGATAAAGCACGCATTCATAAAGGACGAGGTAACTAAACTTCTCAAAATAGGGTCCATTCGGGAGGTGAATACCCCGAATGGTTAGCCAATGTAGTTGTAGTCCCTAAAAAGGGAACAAACTTAGAATATGTGTAGATTATAAGGATTTAAACAAGGCGTGCCCCAAAGATTCTTTTCCGCTGCCCAACATCGATCGCATGACCGATGCCACGGCCGGCCATGAGATCCTTACTTTTCTCGATGCCTATTCCGGGTATAATCAAATCCAAATGAACCCGGAAGACCGAGAAAAAACTTTATTTATCACCAAGTATGGAACATATTGTTATAATGTAATGCCCTTCGGGCTAAAAATTGCAGGAGCTACTTACCAACGCATAGTAAATAAAATATTTGAAGATAAAATAGGTAAATTGATGGAAGTTTATATTGATGACATGCTAGTTAAGTCCCTAGTCCCAGAGGACCATTTAACTCATTTGCAGGAAACGTTCGAACTCTTAAGGAAATAAAACATGAAGCTCAACCCCAAGAAATGTGCTTTCGGGGTCGGTTCGGGCAAGTTCCTTGGCTTCATGGTATCGAATCGGGGGATCGAGATCAACCCCGATAAAATTAAGGCCATCGAAGACATCGCCGTCGTGGACAGTGTAAAAGTCGTGCAGAGGCTAACGGGACAGATTGCTGCCTTAGGCCAATTCATTCAAGGTCGTCGGATCGAAGTCAGAGATTTTTCTCTCTACTCAAAAGAAGAACGATTTCGCCTGGACCCCGGAATGCGAGCAGGCGTTAGAGGAATTGAAGCAATATATATCTAGCCCACCAATGATGCACACTCCGAAGGCAGATGAGAAACTTTACTTGTACTTGGCGGTATCGGAAATAGCGGTAAGTGGTGTCCTAGTTCGAGAAGAGCAAGGTACGCAATTTCCCATTTATTATATAAGTCGAACCTTAGGGGAAGCAGAAACTAGATATCCACACTTAGAGAAATTGGCAATAGCACTGATAAGTGCCTCTAGAAAGTTAAGACCATACTTTCAATGTCACCCCATATGCGTATTAACCACTTACCCACTTCGTAATATCTTTCACAAGCCCGAACTATCAGGCTGATTGGCCAAATGGGCCGTCGAACTCAGTGGGTACGATATCGAATATCAACCCCGGATGGCCATCAAGTCTCAAATTTTAGCGGACTTCGTGGCCGATTTCATGCCAACCCTCATACCCGAAGTCGAAAAGGAACTCTTGTTGAAATCGGGTACATCATCAAGGGTAACGACCCTTTTTACAGACGGGGCTTCGAACGTGAAGGGGTTCGGGCTAGGCATTATTTTAAAGTTTCCTACGGGTAGCACTATTAGGCAATCTATCAAAACTACTAGGTTGACTAATAACGAAGCCGAGTATGAGGCCATGATTGCAAATCTCGAGCTAGCTAAAAGCTTGGGAGCAGAAATTATTGAAGCCAAGTATGACTCTTTACTGGTGGTAAATCAAGTAAACAAAACCTTTGAAGTTCGAGAGGATAGAATACAAAGGTATTTAGACAAATTGAAGGTAACTTTGCACCATTTAAAAGAGTGGACTTTACAACATGTACCTCGAGAACAAAACAGTGAGACCGATGCACTTGCAAATTTGGGATCATCGGTCAAGAAAGATGAGATTAGCTCGGGGACTGTCGTTCAACTCTCGAGATTCGTGATCGAGGATGGTCATGCCGAGATAAATTCTACAAGCTTAACCTGGGATTGGAGGAATAAGTATATTGAATACTTGGAGAACGGAAAGCTTTCATCGAACCCTAAATATTCAAGGGCCCTACGAACCAAAGCTGCTCGATTCACACTGACTGCAGATGGAACATTATACCGAATGACATTCGATGGACCATTGGCAGTATGCTTAGGTCCATGAGACACCGACTACATCCTACGTGAGATTCACGAGGGTACTTGTGGAAATTATTCTGGTGCCGATTCATTAGTCCAAAAAATAATCAGAGCAGGATATTATTGGATCGATATGGACAAAGATGCAAAGGAGTTTGTTCGAAAATATGATAAATGTCAAAGGTTTGCATTGATGATCCATCAGTCCGGAGAGCAACTTCACTCAGTCCTATCCCCATGGCCATTCATGAAATGGGGAATGGATATTGTCTGCCCTCTACCATCGGCCCCAGGTAAAGCTAAGTTCATTTTATTTATGACTGACGATTTCTCTAAATGGGTTGAAGCACAGGCGTTCGAAAAAATAAGGGAGAAAGAGGTTATAGACTTCATTTGGGATCATATCGTATGTCGATTTGGGATACCGCCGAAATAGTGTGAGACAATGGTAAACAATTTATCGGCAGCAAAGTGACGAAATTCCTCAAAGACCACAAAATAAAAAGGATATTATCAACACCGTATCACCCTAGTGGGAACGGACGGGCCGAATCGACGAACAAGACTATCATTCAAAACCTAAAGAAAAGGTTGAACGACGCTAAGAGAAAATGGAGAGAAATTCTACCCGAAGTTCTTTGGGCATATCGAACCACATCAAAATCTAGTACAGGGGCAACCCCATTCTCCTTAGTATATGGCTCCAAAGCCTTGATTCCAGTCGAAGTCGGGAACCTAGTGCAAGGTTTCGATATACAACAGAAGAGTCAAATCACGAGGCTATGAATACTAGCCTCGAATTATTGGATGAAAAATGAGAAGCTGCTCTCGTCCAATTGGCCGCCCAAAAGCAGCGGATCGAAAGATACTATAATCGAAGAACCAATCTTCGCCATTTTAAAATCGGGGACTTAGTGCTAAGGAAAGTCACCCTCAGCACTCGAAATCCAAATGAAGGAAAACCGGGTCCAAACTGGGAAGGACCGTATCAGGTACTCGAAAATGTCGGTAAAGGATCCTACAAGCTCGGTATTATAAACGGCAAACAACTACCAAGAAATTAGAACGTGTCACACCTAAAACGATACTACTACTAAGGTAAAACCCTCCCATGTTCGTTTATATTTTGAAACTAACCCTTGCAGGAGTTCAATCAGGAACAAGGATGGATCATTCAACACGAAACCTTAGGTCTAAAAGTATGCATTGCACTCTTTTCCCTTAGACCGATTTTATCCCAAATAGGTTTTTCGGTAAGGTTTTTAATGAGGCAACCATTGATCGTGTTAACTTAGAACAATTCAACAGTATCCGAGGCCTCTTTACAATCGACCTCGAATATTGGGGGCATTATCCCTCAAATATATCAAGTTCGATGCATATATTCGATGCAGGAAAGTTACTTCATAACAATAGGGTTCCGATAGGAAAAATTGTAAGAGCCAAATGGTCAAAACAAACCATGCTCATGTAGTTGGCACGAGCCTTGACACAAAACATGAACACATGTATAATGACTTACAAAGAAAAATTTCCTCTTTACCGATATCTTATATCCAAGAAATATTCCTCTATTTCGAGATTTATTATGCAAACAGGCTTAAGGGCCGACCATTACCCTATAAATCGGAGACTGCCAACCTTAAAATCAACGAGTTCGAGCAACACTCAATCAACTATTAAGTCTACGGGCTACATTACTTCGATTTCGAGCAAGCACCCACTCGACTACTAAGCCTACGGGCTGCTCTTATTTCGAGTTTGAGCAATCACTCACTCGACCATTAAGCCTACGGGCTACATTACTTCGAGTTCGAGCAAGTACTCACTCAACTACTAAGCCTACGGGCTACTCTTATTTCGAGTTCGAGCAATCACTCACTCGATCATTAAGCCTGAGCAATCACTCACTCGATCATTAAGCCTACAGGCTACATTACTTCGAGTTCGAGCAAGCACTCACTCGACTACTAAGCCTACAGGCTATTCTCATTTTGAGTTCGAGAAATCACTCACTCAACCATTAAGCCTATGGGATACATTACTTCGAGTTCGAGCAAGCACTCACTCGACTACTAAGCCTACGGGCTATTCTTATTTTAAGTTCGAGAAATCACTCACTCAACCACTAAGCCTACGTGCTATTCTTATTTTGAGTTCGAGAAATCACTCACTCAACCATTAAACCTACGGGCGTCATTACTTTGAGTTCGAGCAAGCACTCACTCGACTACTAAGCCTACGGGAAATTCTTATTTTGAGTTCGAGAAATCACTCACTCAACCATTAAGCCTACGGGCTACATTACTTCGAGTTCGAGCAAGAACTCACTCGACTACTAAGCCTACGGGCTACTCTTATTTTGAGTTCGAGCAATCACTCACTCGATCATTAAGCGTACGGGCTACTTTACTTCAAGTTCAAGCAAGCACTCATTCGACTACTAAGCCTATGGGCTACTCTTATTTCGAGTTCGAGCAATCCCTCAATCGACCATTAAGCCTACGGGCTATATTACTTCGAGTTTGAGTAATTACTCACTCGACTACTAAGCCTACGGGCTATTCTTAGTTTGAGTTCGAGAAATCACTCACTCAACCATTAAGCCTACGGGCTACATTACTTCGAGTTCAAGCAAGCACTCACTCGACTACTAAGCCTACGAGCTACTCTTATTTCGAGTTCGAGCAATCACTCACTCGACCATTAAGCCTACGGGCTACATTACTTCGAGTTCGAATCACTCACTCGACCATTAAGCCTATGGCTACATTACTTTGAGTTCGAGCAAGCACTCACTCAACTACTAAGCCTACGAGCTATTCTTATTTTGAGTTCGAGAAATCACTCACTCAACCATTAAGCCTACGGGCTACATTACTTTGAGTTCGAGCAAGAACTCACTCGACTACTAAGCCTACGGGCTACTCTTATTTCAAGTTCGAGAAAGCACTCACTCGACTACTAAGCCTATGGGCTACTCTTATTTCGAGTTCGAGCAAGCACTCACTCGACTACTAAGCCTACGGGCTACTCTTATTTTGAGTTCGAGAAATCACTCACTCAACCATTAAGCCTACGGGCTACATTACTTCGAGTTCGAGCAAGCACTCACTCGACTACTAAGCCTACGTGCTACTCTTATTTTGAGTTCAAAATCACTCATTTGACTATTAAGCCTACGGGCTACATTACTTCGAGTTCGAGCAAGAACTCACTCGACTACTAAGCCTACGAGCTACTCTTATTTCGAGTTCGAGCAATCACTCACTCGACCATTAAGCCTACGGGCTACATTACTTCAAGTTCGAATCAATCACTTGACCATAAAGGCTACATGGTTCAAATTCGATCAAATTACCTAAAGCGTTATGAAAACCTTCATAAGGCATGAATAAAACAAAATCTTCACAAGGCAGAGAATAAAACAGAGGCAAGTCAGGAAAAGAAAAGATCTTTATATGTATACAAGAATGTTTACAATGTCTGAACAGGACCTTACATAAAAAAACAAAACGAAAACTAAGGGCTAAGTTTCTTGGTTATCTGTGGGGGCAGTCTCTTCTCCATCGGACCCACTCTTTCTCCCATCATCGCCATCATCATCATCATCACCATCATCATCATCGGAAGCCAAGGCTTCAGCATCGGCTTCGAGCTCTTTAGCCCTTTTTATCTCTTCAAAGAGATCGAAACCTTGAGCATGGATCTCCTCGAGGGTCTCCCTCCGAGATCGGTATTTAGAAAGTTCAGCAACCCAATGTGCTCGAGTGTTGGTGGTCTCGGTTGCCTCTCTTGCTTGTACCAGAGCAGCATCAGCATCAGCCCGATAGACGGCCATGAATGCATCCGCATCGGCCTTTGCCTTTTTGGAGTTAGATTTGGCCTTGGCAAGTTCGGAGGCCAGCCGAGCCTCGAGCTCCTCTATTCTTATTGCTTGCACTAAGCCTTTCTCCTACATGCTTCGAAGTTGGTTTTTGGCCGACGATAATTGGGCTCGAGCAATTTCTTTTTCTGCGGCATGACGGTCCATGTCATCTTTCCATCCTAAGGCCCCCGCCCTTATCATATCGACCTCCTCACGAAGCTTCCCAATAACGTCAAGCTTCTGCTGCAGCTATGAGATCAAAATATTAGCCATCGTTCCAGAATCGAGCCCATGGGTTTTCAAGATCATCATTACCTGCTTGGTCAGGTCGATCTGGTCTTGTTGAGCCTTGGCCAATTCAGCTTGGAGGTCCTTGATTTCTTCTTCCCTTTGACCGAAGAGGAGTCTAAGGGCGTTCCTCTCCTCCGTGACCCATCGGAGGTCGGCCCTATACCGACGCAGCTCAGCTCGAAACCGAGAACATGCTTCTCGATGAACGGTTGAGGCCTACGAAGAAAGAAGAAAAGAAGTTAGAAAAGAACAACAAACATGAAAGTAGTATCAACGAAGGGAGTTAGAGCTTACCCGATTTAGAGTTTGTCGCACTTTACAGAAAAGGCCCGACACATCACTAGGGCCAGCAACATCCTCGACACCAGTAAACAAATCACCGAAGGAGTCCTCCCCTTCATGAGATCAGTTTATCTCGAGGGCCCTTAAAGCTTGGGCTTCCCGAATCGCCCCTTTGGAAAAGGAAGGAAGAGTGGGCGAGTCTCCGATTACTATTACCCCAAGCGACTCGCTTGGGGCATTCTCCTCAGTTCCGAGAGCTTCAGGACCGGCCCCTTCCGATATACCCACCGTTTGTTGACTTCGGTAGGAAGCATCCTCGATCTCTAATGATTCGGGGACTCTACCCGAACCTTCCTCTGATATCTCCTCAGTCCGAGGCGGAGCTTTATAAATCACCATCAATTCAGCTACCTTTGGGGCATCGATGGTTTTCTTCATTCGGGCCACCAGCACGGACCCTTCATTTTCTTCTTCTTCGTCTTCATCCCTTAGACGCAGAACTGATTCTACGGTCAAAAGAATGGTATTCTTCCTCGGTTTACGAGCCATCCTCGTTTTCGATTTTGGATCTTCGGAAGCGGAGGCCCTTTTTCTCTTATTATCTTCACCGGCTTCAGAACAGAGGCCGAAGCCTCTTTCTCGACGGACGAGGGCCTCAAAACCGCATCTTTGCGCACACCTATATACATGAAAATTGATTTAAGTATATGGAAAGCATCTCGTTCGAACAATCAAAGATACGAGAAAAGGGCTTAACATGATTTTTGGCCTCCCATCGGCCCTTTGACAAATCACGCCATGAGCGTTCGACGTATGTGGAGGTTGAAGCTAGATCTCGTACGTAGTTCTTGAGGTCGGGAACTGCACCGGGCATCTAGGGAACCGCTACATCAGAAAAAGGGGATATCGGTGAGAAAAGAAATGAAAGGGAAAAATAGTAGGAGATAACAACAGAATTACACTTACGCGTCATGTACCACTCCTCGGGAAAAGGCATCTTTTCAGTCGAAATCAGGTCCGAAGTCCTTACTCGAACGAACCTTCCCATCCATCTTCGATCCCTGTCCTCGTCTATGCTCAAGAACAGAACCTTGGTAGCCCGACACTGAAGTTTTATTAACCCGCCTCAAAATAGGCGAGGGTAGTATAATCGGATGAGATGGTCGAGGGTGAAAGGCATCCCCTCGATTTTGTTTACGAAGTAACGGATCAAAATAATGATCCACCAAAAAGAAGGATGGATATGGCCTAGGGTTATTAAGCATTGATGGTAGAAATCAATAATAACGGGGTCGAGGGGACCTAACGTGAAAGGGTAAGTATACACACTTAAAACCCCTTTCATATAAGTGGTGATATCTTTTTCAGAAGACGGAATTACTGTTTCTTTGTTCTCCCAATTGTAATCTTTCTTTAGCTATTCGAGGTGCCTCTCGGTTATCAAACAGATATACCTCGATACTGGCTCACATCGGCCGGGAACCGACAAGCCTTTGTCGACCTTAAAATCAGAAGTAAGATTACACGCCCCAGGAATGCACTCCTCAGGTCGTGGCTCTACCGGTGTTTTGTCGGCGGCAGGCTGTGAAGAAGAAGCTTTCTCTTTCGGAGGAATGGTTTTTGATGTTTTCACCATTTTTGGATTTAAAGATCGAGAATAGAAGGAGGTAACAAAGATTTGGTGTTTTTGAAGAAGGATTTGTAGAGAAGAATCACAGATTTGCGAATGAACTTAGAAGATACGAAAAAAAACTTGGAAAATTTGGAAGATTGAAGATGTAAAAGTGATAAATGGTAAAAGGAGGGGCTATTTATAGATTGAAGCAATGGCGGTTCAATATCAGCGGTAGCCGACCACCGTCTGACACGCATAAAATACCTTGGTAAACTAAACCGACGGGACAGCTATCACGTACGTCATGGTCGGGCTCAATGTAAACGTCAGTGCATATTCAATCGAGCCGTTGAGAAATCATATCATTTCTTGCCACATCCTTCTTGAGAAACGAGGGGATTATATGTATACGGTCGAAATTGATTTCGTCCTTCGTACGTTTGATCGAGATGGGATCATAATAGATTGAAGGAAGTCTTCATAATGTTGAGATGGGACCCGAAGATAGCACAAACGAGCTTCAAATTTTAGGTACAGATCAAATACCGAGTCTGAAGTCATTATCGAGCGCGGGTCCGAATCGAACTATGATGATGGAATCGAGCCTTAGGGCTAGAGGCCAACCGATACCGAGCCCAAGTCATTACCGGACCCCGAGTCGGCATTGACCTCAAACCCGCATCGAGCTCTAAAACTGGAAACTGACCAATACCGACCAATGCTGAGTCCGATCAAGATCGATCTCATAGATAAGAGTCGTTGTAGCCGCACTAAGGGAGAGAATCTCGGCGGGAATTAAGGAAAAGATGATTTATCATGGGTTTCCCACTATGTATTTTTTATTATATCTAAAGTAGAATCCCCCACTATAAAAGGGATGACTATACTTCTTGTAAAGGATCAAGTTTTACATACATTATAACTGAGATATCATACACTCCTATATTGAAGAGTTATCCTTTTTTGGCTTCATAGATTGATTCATCTTGCTTAGTCCATAAATCACCCTCTTCTCAACTTTGTTTATTTTTCATTCTTTACAGTCAATATTCGATATTTCCATTTACTCTTACGATTTGTGTCAAGTTATACCACATACCCTTATAACTGCGTACAAATTCAACCCAAAGTGCATTACCATAACCACGGAGAAGTAAATGACACAATATCACACAAAACCTGAAAGAACATAACCAATACTCCATCAACCAAGCAATACCCAATACTCTTCTCGCTCAAATTTCGCTATAAGGCCCCAATAGAACCGCACCATATGTGCATATAACCAACGAATCACAACTCCTCGTAGCATAGAAGAGTAACTCATAGATCATCTCAGAACATGAATAAGCTCAACAACAACAACTGAATGGCACATCCCTTAACAATAGCAGTATGGAGCCAACCAATCCGGCTCGGTGTAGAATACACATCCTAATTGGGCCTACCAATGGACCCCCAAATCAGCTCTAGTAACCTACATATCATAACACATACTATCATCTGGCCATATCATAACACATACTATCATCTGGCTAGCCTCTGCCACAACTTTATAGTCCACAACCATGAAACAATCTGCTCCTGAGAACTTCCAATATCCAAATCCATAGAACACACGAATCACCATATTTGATCCCAACTCCACCGCCCGAATGCCTAACATATCTCCCATACACGATCATCCCACGAGGAATACTTCTATAATTCTTCCGTGCCACAAGGCAAAATTTGAATATCAGCAGTCGATCAACCAGGAGAGTACCACAATACCAATGAAGTATCCATAAATCAAAACACATTACCCCTTCTGAAATGTATACTCTCATCAAGCCATACCGATTAGTAATATCAGCTACCTAGTCATCTGAAACCGTGCATGCTGCCTACGAATCTATGCCCTTCCCTTCCAAACTGACCTGTGACCTTGCACATGCAAATCTCAATCCCACACAACACCGCATCTACCATTCCATCCTGTGAAGAGTACAAGAATCTTATAATCAACTCTGAGTCACAAGCAGAATACATACCCGATCAGTTAGAAACCTTCCATTTGATCTCATCCCGGAGAAAATCTCAATACGCCACATATTCCTCACGCCGGTAGGAAATATACTCCTCGAACCGTGGTAAAAACCATTGAGAACTCTTTGAAACCCATTTGCACACAACCAAGCTATTAGAATCGAATCTTTCTAACTCAACCCTGCCACGCAGATCGCCAAAATCCAAGAGCATTGTCACGAAACACCTGTGGTGACTAGCCACATCATAAGTACCCAAAGAACCGATTATATCCATTATTGTGCTGATCCAACCTACTACCACGTTGTCCTATTTCTCCAAGTCCCTTCCAAATTACCTTCAAAGTGATACTTCTCCTTGCTGGAACACCACGATCCTAAACCAAAATTCACCACACAAGAGACCCTACTATAAAACCACAATGCCATAAGGCCCATAAGCCGCTGACTTCCCTCTCAGGCACCAATACCGAGACACCTACTCTAAAGAGACCTTATGTGAACCTAAAATTATTTCCTTCACCTTCTTGATACTGAAATGCACAATCCACAATGATATAAAAATGCCACATGTCTCGACACCATCCAATGAAACTCCCAGTTTCTAGCCATATACAAATCTTGAAAATTCCAAATCGCTACATCTAAATCTTGAATCCATTAGAACCATTCTCGAGAGTCAACCACTCTACTCAAATCTCAATTAAACCGACCAAACGGACCGAACGACCTGTGCCCCATTAGCACACCAACACCCAAGGGAGTAAAGAGTAACCCATACTCCTAAGCAACCGAGCAAATTCCTACTCCATGTACACTACATCCTTCGCGAATAACCACTCAATTATTTTATGATTCCCATATACCCATAGAGTGTAATACAACCTATATCCAGAAATCCCTTTACCCGAGTCATACTCAATCTCGACCTCTGCAAGTCATAACTGATTCCCTGGTATACCCCGAACCGAAATCAATACAATACATAATCGTGCAATCAACTCGTCGATGGCAGACTCCCCCACTTGGTTCAAAGCTATGGAGTAAAACATCTGACTACTTACAATAACCATAACCCATTACTACCATAATACCACAGTGAGATTCCCTTAAATCCTTCATCCGCTCATGCAACACAAACCATGCAGTACCTCAAGTCATCTGCAAATCTTGCCTTCATCCTCGTGATGGTTAAGCCAACTTCCACAAGTGATCCGAACTCAAATTGCAATATATATCATTCACTGGTAAAAGAGAACTCTCTACAAAACATCTTAGGGATCACACAACCTTAGGACACCTCACAGGGAATAACCCACCTGTTTTGCCTCAAACTGACATCTCCTTATACCCTTCCACAGTCACGACTACTACGCAATCACTTAATCTTCTCGATTCTGAACTCATCAACACGACATGAGAATTTACTTTACTTCACAACTAAACAACATGAGAGATCCCTCAACACACCCATAACTCGAGACCATACGCCAAATCAAGACAGAAATCAAACACCCCATGGTCCTTGCTACATCACAAGTAAGCTCTTCTCGTCACATTTGTACAATCTGAACACATCTCGCAGTTACATCATACTCACCACATAGTCATCCAATCACAAATTTCACTAATATGGACACCAACGGACTTATAAGTCCTAAAGCACGTGCTCACATAATCGAAATCTCCGTGCCCAAGCTACCGTCAAAACCCGGACTCAAGTCCTCCAGACTGGCCCATCATCAGCACGCCAAAATCAAATCTCGCACCTCAACCATGGAATCACAAACCGCCGGCGCACAGCCGATACCGAGTGCTCACATGCGCATACGAATGCATGGAAGGAATTTAAAGAGTTACGCTTCAAGCTAAATCAATGCCGCACGATAAGGAAAGAAAGATGGGAAGTATATCCTAAATGTCCTGTAGCCTCTCGAAGATAGATGTAGACGTCATCATACCGATCCGAAAGACTCTAATAGACACTTGCTCATGACTTGTAGAACCTATGAACCTAGAGCTCTAATACCACCTGTCACGACCCCAAATCCACTAGTCGTGATGGCACCTAACCCAACCCACTAGGTAAGCCAATTAACCACTAACCAATCCCAATAACAATTAATAAAGTAATTAAGTAAAGAAATATCTGAATCTGATACGTTTCCCAAGAACTAATAGTACAAATCATGAGCTTCTAAGAATAGAATTTACAAAGCTGAAATGAAATAAATACATCGTCTATTTGAAAAGTACATAAACGGAATTTTTATAGATCTAAGGCTACCACTAACAAGAGGCAGCTACAACCGGGACGCATGTACATCTTCAAATCCAGCTCCCATCGAACACAGCAACATCAGCAGCCAACATCTGCACGCAAGGTGCAGAAGTGTAGTATGAGTACAACCGACCACATGTACTCAATAAGTAACAAACCTAACCTTAGGTTGAAAGTAGTGATGAGCTAACATAAAGGGTCGGGTCCAACACCAATATTCCACAATAGTTCATAACAGCATAGTGCAAGTAACAAAAGAGTATCTCAGAAATAAAAGGCTCAGTTCATTCACAGTTCCAGAAAAATAGGCATTTCTTTTCAAGTATCTCAGTGAACATCCAAATCTTTTACCGAAAAGCCAAAGTACAAGTAAGTTTGAAAACTGTGATTTTTCCCAAAACTCCTTTCAACAAATAGTAAGATGTTTCATTTTCAGATAGCATGAGGAAAGTACTTCTCTATGCCTACATGTCAAAATATAAGTAAAATCATAAATGTCCCCAAAACCGGGTAGCAGAAGGAAATGCACCTCTATGCATGTATCTCAAGTACGCACGTCAAATGCAATGCATCTCGATGATGAGCTCATGTACTCACAATCTCAGAGTACTCAATCCCACTGTCTCGCATTCTTTCTCACTATGCTCAGCACACTCAATCACTCATCGATGTACAATACCTATTGCGGCGTGCAGCCCGATCCCTATTTATAGTCAACTGTGCTCACTGGGGGTGTGAAGACTCCGGAGGGGCTCCTTTTAGCCCAAGCGCTTTAATCCGCATGGACAACTCACTGCCATAATATCAATATCTAGAATTGCACGAACAACTCACGTGCCACACGGACAACTCACATGCTATAATATCAACATCTGGAATTGCACGGACAACTCACATGCTATAGTGACAACATCCTCACAAACAGGCTCCTGACCTCACTTAGTTATCAATCTCTCCAGTCTCACTCATGGGCTCACAATGTCATGAAACCAGCCCGACAATAATGATATGATGTATCAATAAATAACTGCGACTGAGATATGATATGAATTCATGAATATGATTGAGTACAAAATATCAATAAAATTAGTGAGATGACAGTAAGAAACGACTACTATGGGTCCAAACAATATCGGCATAATGCCTAAACATGATATCTAGCATGATTGACAGCTTAACTATTTTATCACATGGTGAAAACACGGATATCAACAAAGTAGGACCACTACACAGTGCCATGGAAACAACAGAGTCCCAATTCACATGGTGCACGCCCACACGCCCCTCACCTATCATGTGCGTCACCTCAACACTAATCACATAACATATATTTCATGGTTTCATTCCCTCAGCACAAAGATTAGAAGAGTTACTTACCTCGAACAAGCCAATACCAATGTCGAGCAAGCCAAGCGGTGCTCCAAAGATGCCATCCCGCGCGTTCGACCTTCGAACAGCTTGAAACTAGCCAAAAACAACTCAAATACATCAAACAATGCTAAAGGAACCAACCCCGATCGAAAAAGACCAAATCTTGAATCAAAAGCCCAAAATCGGCCAAAAGCCCAACCCAGGCCCACACCTCGGAACCCGACAAAACAAAAAAAATCAAAAAATCCATTCAATTACGAGTCCAACAATACTAGTTTCACTTAAATCTGACTCCAATTCGATGTTCAAAACTCAAAAATTTACATTATGAAACTTTAGGCCAAAACCCCCAATTTTCTCTTTAAAATTCACAATCCAATTACCAAAAACGAAGATAGACTAAGGAAATATAACCAAAACCGAGTAGAGAACACTTACCCCAATTCATATGGTGAAAATTGCTTCAAGAATTGCCTCAATTCGAGCTCCATAGCTCCCAAAATGAAGAAAGAACCAAAACCCTCGATAATATAGCTTCTGCCAGGGATTCTACATTTGCGGACAATTCGTCGCATCTACGACCACCGCTTTTTCGGTAAAAACTTCGCTTTTGCGAAAACAACTGACCCAGCAATCCCTTGCACCTGCGGTCTTGAAGTCGCTTCTGCGATCGCGGTTCTGCGCACTTGAACCGCATCTGTGGTTGCGCAGGTGCGTCCAAGCACCCACACTTGCGATCCTCACGCCCAGCTCCCCTTCACGCTTCTGCGACTCATCTGTCGCTTCTGCGACCATCGCACCTGTGCAAACCAGTTATAGGTATGATCACACCAGAACCAGCAGCTAGCAAAAATCCAAAAATGCAATGAAATGATCCGAGCCTCGTCCAAAACTCACCTGAGCCCCTCGGGACCCCATCCGAATATGCCAACAAGTTCCATCAACACAATGAATCACACCTCAACTCGAAATCAATGAACTTTGAGACTTCAAACTTCCACAACCGATGTCGAAACCTATCAAATCACGTCCGATTGACCTCAAATTTTGGACACAAGTCACATTCGACATTACGGACCTGCTCCAACTTCCGAAAATTGGAGTTTAAAACTAATTTCTTTGGCTTGTTCCCATCGCTAAGCCTGAAATTCAACTAATCTTCTACTTAGAGAACGTACTCACCCAGAGCTTATTTCTAATTTGAAATGCCTATACACGTGATGGGAGCATGGCAGAGTAGACTTCATAACATTAGAGTGACCCTCTTCAGTTCTGTGGTTAAGAGTGGTAACTTCAATTGAAAAAACCCTAAATTTGTTTTTCTAATTCCTACTCACTTTCTTTGATGATAGTTTTGTTGATTTTAGTTGTTCTGAGATTAATGTTATCAGTTTAATGTTCAATAATTATAGTTGCAGCCTTGCAGGTTAAAGTTATGTGAAGGTTTTAAATATTAGTTTCGAGTCATAAAAAATGCTTTACACACTCTTGATGTAAGTAATATTTAGTTAAGAAGAGCTTATTAAGAAAGGCAAACTAAATGAGATTTTCATATTTCCTAGGTTTACTTAAATATCATCTGTTCTTTTTTCTGGTACAAATTACCATTTGAAGTTAAAACTTATCTTTCACTCTATGAGTAAAACATCCTGCCTGCTGCACTCTTTTTGGCATTCAAAATATGACTTTGCGTATTACTGAACCAAGTGCTTAGGAGATAACTATCTATGGTTGGTTTGGATGTTTCTGCACTTATTCGCTTATTTATGTACTGCCTTCCTCTACTATAAACATGTTGTAAGTGATGTCTTCTCATATGACTAAGTGTACTACGTTTCTGTATGAAATTAGTATGTTTGATATACTATTGTGTTTTGAATTGTTTATTTGTCAATAAAATGATATGCCATCAACTAGATTATACAAAAAAATGATTGAGTAAATCTTCACTAATAGGGAAGTATGTCCTTAATCTTTGTCATATTTTTGAAAGTAGAAACTTTCTGGTTTCTACGCTTAAACAGTTAAATAGTAGTATACATGTTTGAACAGTGTCAAATGTGCTAGATGTTAGGGTCATTAGTGTAAATCTCATTATCTTCAAGAATCAACATGTGTGAACTGTTGAGTTGTAACTTCTCTGAAGTTGCTATATTTTGTTGTTCTGGTATGACATATATCTTGACAAGTTATTTCAGTTTCCACAAAGGAATAGAGATTATAGAATGCGCGAAGCAAGGAATTCCAGCACTCTGAAATGTAGTGATTAAAAAATCCAGATCCAACTTTCACAAGGAATTCCTAACTATTGGAAAAAATTTCAACTGTATTTTACGTATATTTGCTGCATCATATTTATAATGTGGGGTGATTTGTTCTTGCAATTTTACGATTATTAATATGCAAGTTATATTGATAAAATGGAAGAAATACTTAGCGTCAGTAAAATTACACCACTAACTACAGAATGGACTTGCAAAGTCCAGGCTGTAGACAAATTTCGGCCGCGAGACAGCAGAGATCAGCGAGTTCGTTTTCAGACAATAATTGTCTAGGATGAAAACGTAAGTCAAGTTATAACTATAACTGTAATAGAAGATCTTCTCACTTGTACTCTTCCAGTAATTAGTGCATTATCGTTCTTAATAACATTGTAGGAGGAACAAATTTGTGTAATACTCTATGGTGACGACATTAGACGATGTGATAACTTGTTCGAACTTTTTGAGACGTATCTGGTTTCAACTGCCAAGGTTAGAAATCCGTAGCCTTATTCACTACATGTCGGCTAGTTTGAATGGGTCATCGACAGGTTCATTATTGTGGAGTCTAATCCAAAGAATAATGAAAAGGAAGCATTGTTACCTCCTCCGTCGAGACTGAGTACGATTTCGTTCTTCGATGTTGAACAACAACTTGCGGTGTTGAATTTGGTATGTTTCAAATTAGCCTATGCCTTATAATAACTTAATTGCTTGGAACTCATGGTCAATGCAAAAATATTGATTTTACCTACATTTGTTTTTTGTTTATAACAACAGATCTATTAGCTGTGGTTTCAAACTGTGGGGCAATGCAATACACCGCTGATCAGACTATGAGATTTCAAGACACCATAGTTATGGACAACAGGTGAGTCATTTAATCTTCTATTACATAACAAAATCTCTAGATGACACTTACAAATGTACAGGAAGAAATCTCTTTTCTTCACTATATGGGAAGACTTGGCAAACAATGAAGGAACTGAGTTACTGAGACAAGTGAGGCAACTGCAAGAATGCCCAGTTATTCTCGTGAAGCAGATAGCTACCACAAAATACAATGGTGGTAATCTCATGAATGGATAATGCTTCCACGTTGTTTATTAACAAAATTTGCATACACAATTTCCCGTTTGGCAACAAGATACAACTCGATAATCTTAATCAATCCCCTGAATGTGCAAGCAACTGAATTACGTAATTGGTACAATACAAATTGTGCTTAAAATATACCACATCATTATTTCATTATTGTTACTTCTATGAAAAAACAATTGCCTGGCATTTCCTGTGCGAATTACAGGGAAAATAAGAACAAACAAATGCTAATGGAATACACAGTGAAGAGTTCAACGGAGTCAGCTTCATCACTTAATCTTGTAGCTGTTGACGATGAAATATTATCTGTTTCAGCTATTGCTATGCAAACCTCCACTGTGAGTTCATTAAATTACAAAATAAAATGTCGATAACTACCACACCATATCTGTCGTTGCGTATCTTTTATACGATATGGATAACTGTTTAATATGTTCCAATATGCTACTGTTCATGTCGGCCCAGTAACAGTATGGTCTAAACAATATTAAAGTATAAATTTTTGGAATAAACTCTTATGTTAAATTTCAACTATAAAAACTCCTAAAGAAAAAAATATCAAACAAGCTAAATTTGTTCATTCAAGTTATATATCATTCGCTTTAAAATTAAATTTATTTTAAAATTTTTTTTAAAAGTTTGATCACTATATTACATCCTATTTGTATCCTACGTCATCTTAATATTTGGGAAAGAGGTTGTTGATTCAAACCAATCTATTCTAATATCAAACAAAATAGTTTTCACAATTTAGTTTTACATAAAATTAGTTAACTAATTTTTACATTTTACTGTCACAACACACTACTCATGAGGTTTTACTAACTATGCAACTTTGTATTATTTTGCTGCTGAAAATTATATGCAATAAACAATTGATGATTTAGCAGGTTCCACTGCTTATGTTATGAACATAAAGCTAACGACCTGTTTACATTTTGCAGGCAGAAACATTTTACATCGAAGGAGAAATTTCACTACCTAAGCATTTCCAACGATTTTATCTTCTAGGCTGTTCTGAATGTAACCATCTTGTTCGGATCAAAATAAAAAGAGAGGTTCAATGCATAAACTGCAGGCTACAACGAATGTTAATTCCAAGGTAACAACTACTACTAATAAGATGATGCCATTGATAATATTTGATATTGTGTACCATCCATTCTACCTCAACTAAAATAATTTACAACATACCACATCATAGGTGTCACTTTGAGGTGGAAATTATAGACGAAACTAGCACAACTACAGCAATAGTGTCTGAATGCTTGGCCGAAAGAATGTTGTCAATGAGAGCTGAACAGATATATGATATCGTCAATGTTAAGGTACATACACATACAACGATGCAGTTAACATAAGCCAACAAAGTTAATATAATACTCTCATGGTTAACACATAAACGTAAGCTTTGACAAGTCCATTGTTTTTACTATCTCTTTGCAGAATGAGTTATTCCCTGTTACCCATATCAATCGACAACTTGCAGATAAACTGTTCAGGGTTCAGCTATAGAGGTCATCATCTAGAACACCAGACAAAAATGTAGGTACTCTGGTCCTTTTATCATATACTGAAAAACCAACCATGTTTCTACCAGAAGAGTCAACATCTGTGGCTGGTACCGAGGGAACTATGGAAGAAGAATCAATACTTGTGACTGATGCAAAAGCAACTAAGAAACCAAAAATGGAACCAAGTACTCTACCAAAGACACAGTCAAGGTTAGAAATTCAAATACCATATTTTACCATGTACTAATTTTCTTAAAATGAATATTTTATTTGTACAGTTTGTCGAGGTAGTGATGTTCGCGCAGATGGTATGCGATGTACAAACGCATTTTGATAGATCGTTCTAATCTTTTAACAAGGTTTAGATAGTTGGCTACATTAACAAGGTGTTCCATATTTTTTGCGTAAATAGTTGTAAGTAGTGTGTGCCTATGTTTGTGAAGGCAATTGGTATTACTTTTTGGATATTGGAGCGGCCTCCAGATGTTGTGCAATGACATCTTATAATTAGAATACATGTATGATCACGCCCAACTATGCCTTATAAAAAAGACTAAGTGGTCGTTGCAAATATAATCCGGTTTACAAGTCCGGAGTCGAATCCCACAGAGAACTAAGGCTTAGCTACAGCTGTTCAATATTGCAAAGAAACACAAGTTCAAGTAATTTTCTAGTTATAAAGATTTGATTTTTATTTCTACTAATTAACTAGCAAATATTATAAAGCAGTAAAATTATCAACTAACATGGCTGAAATTATAGACAAGACTAAGGAGGTCTAGAGTTATGATTTTCTCAATTGTCGGAATCCTTTCCGCTACGTTTCCTATAAATTTGCTTAAGTTTTCTCTATCGACCATGAGCACTCTAACTGTCGTAACTCTTTCCCGAGTAATTATCACAATTTACTAGACATATCCTCCCGAATTATGCTAGCTGGCATTAAGTACAACTCACTCGGATCGCATCAAGGTTTCGTTATCCCTAAACCCACCTTTAAACCTCCGTATTGATCCCTCATATACGTTTAGGAGTGATGTTATTCAATAACTACCTAAATATGCACTCTCTCCCGAGTAATACATACTAAATAGGTACAGCTAACTGAGGACCCTTCAATCAACCACAAGAATAATATAGTTGAACAAATAGAGAAAATACTACGGCAAATCTATATTAACATAACAAGAAAATCATCCTTCAATAGGTTCCATCAAAACCCTAGATTAGGAAGTTAGCTACTCATACTCAGTAACAATATCCTAAATATTTTGCATAATTAAAATACAGAGTAAAGATAAAAAGATGTAGAAATAGATGATTCTAACTCCCAAGAGGTGATTCCACCAGCTCTCCTTGCCTCTAGCTGCCCAAAAACGTGGTTGCTGAAAAAACCCTTCCAAGTGGTGTTTTTAGGTCTATTTATATGTGTAGAAGAAATCATAAACGTGTGGGCCGAGTCTTAGTCAAATTCGGAATGAATTAAGTCTTAAAAAGTCGGATTGGACTTGGCCTCAGGCCTGGCGTCGCCAGCCTAACGCCTGGAATTTGGCTGGCCTCGCCAGGCTAAAGCCTGGTCCTGCCTGGCCTTAGGCTGGCCTCACCAGGCTAAAGCCTGGTCCAGCCTGGCCTTTGGCTGGCCTCTCCAGGTCTCTCCTTTTCACTATTCTCGAGCACACTTTCAACGTTTAAGTATTCATTTTGCTCTACTTTCATCTCTAATTCACCTACACATAAAATAGACTTTATTATGCACTAATAAAGTATAATTTATCATTAAAGCATGTAAAATGCAAGGCACATAATGTACGAAACTATGGAATTATAGCCACACATCAATACCCCACACTTAAACATTGCTCGTCCTCGAGCAATCAAACTACACTTATTGATATGGCCTTATTAAGCAATTCTCCTAACTCATTACACCAAGAATTTTTGAAATAGTTTAAGCACATAAGTGTGGCATCCTCGCCTCAAGATTCGACTCACAAATACCATGCCTTATTCACAATTCACTTACTTTCTCTGACATGGATGTCAACAATATTACCTTTTATTTATGAATCATGTGCCCTCACCCAATCAAAGAGATTAGTTCCACACACAATACATTTTAAGACCGTTGGAACTCAAGATAGGAAGAATTCACTCGCTCTCAGAAATAACATTCATATGCTACAAAAGATGCACCATAGGCTTGTCCGTAGTGTAATACTCTACTAATCGAGTTCATTCAGTCTAAGATCAAGTAGGACTTTCATTGGTTGTAATGTAGGCTGCGAGTCGGGTAGGATATATTTGGATATGAGTGACTACACCTCCCTTAAGCACTTTAATACATATACTTTAACACACATCCCATACTTATGTCAAACCATAACTCCACCTTCACCTCAATATATATTAACTCCATATTTCTTTAAGCACAATTACATCAAGAGTCACCACTATCAAGGGATATTTTTCACAGCAATACAACTAATTTTTCGTTTCTTTCCTTTTCAATTCAAGTGGCTCTTACTTTTTCAAAACAGTGCACCTTTCTCTTTATTTCATTAGTTCCACACCAAAGCCGAACCAACCACCCCACACTTTAACTTTTACATAGTTTATAACAATTTAAGTGCTCATGAGAGGTAAAAAGATTCAAATATATGGTCGATTAAAACAAAGGGGTACAACTTGTAATGTGGTTACCAAAGAAACAAGATTATAGGCTCAACGGGGTTAACTACGGTACATAACATTTAGGTGGGTAAACTTTATATATCTGGCTTAACAAAGAAATGCCTATATCACTTCTTAGACTGAATAATACTACTATTTCGCTTTGCAAACACACGGGGCAAGTTCTAGACATCAAATGCAATGCATAGAATACATACAAAACCTCACACATACATGGCACATAACTCACTCAGGATTGGTTTCATCGTGACATTCCAGTCAAAGCAGTTAAGCAAATTAGGAATCTACGATTTAAGGTACTTATGCGAGAGTCAAAACCCGAGCCTAACATCACAACCATAGTACTAACTATTCTCAAGGCATAACAAAGCTAAGAGATATTGCTTCAATTCAATTCATGGCACAATGGTTCCTATTCCTAAAAATAAATAAAACTAACTACACCCGGTTCAAACAAAACCCTTGGAAAAGAACCGCGGTACAAAGAAAAACCAAGGGAGAATTGATACACTACCTAACAAAAGAAAATCTTTTTATCTTTTTTCTTTTGACTTAAATCCCTCAAGAAAATTGTTTAATAGATCCATCGTCAGGAAAAGTCCAATCTTTTCTATTTCTATTCTCTAAAAAAAAAATCAATTAAACTAACATAATTTAAATAGCATAGAAAGTCACCTAGACAATCTCCTCACCCCACACTTAAAATTGTGCATTGTCCCCAATGCACACCATAACTAATAAGAGGGTAAAAGAGACTCCTTGATAGGCCAAAGGCCGAAGCACTAGCAACTCATGGGGTACTCAGACTTCAAAGAGACTCTCTGATAGGCCAAAGGCCGAAGCACTAGCAACTCATGGGGTACTCAGACTTCTCCCAGGCATGGTCCTTCGTGCGAGTACCTCACACTTAGTTCCAACCATCTGGTTTGCTGTTGTATCCTTCCAATAGCTTTGCTTTCCATGCTCCTAGAAAAGCAAAAATCGACACTACAAAAATAAAAAATAAAAAATAAAATAAAGCAGTAAAACTGGGTTTCCTCCCAACAAGCGCTTGATTTAACGTCGCGGCACGACACGAATTACTTTTTACCTCTACTTTGAACATATGAATTGGACCCCAAGTTTTGATTCTGCTCTATGATCATGCTCCTGGGGTGGTGGAATGAATCTGACTGGCCCAATAAAACAATATAGTATTCTGCACTTCTTGGCCTTTAGATGAGACGTGTATTCCCGACTTTCTGGCAAGAAGTATTTCAAAATATAGGCGCCTTGTTCCTCATTCCTTGACTCCTCAAGTGGCTCGGATGACTCTATTTCTATATCATCATCCAAACACAATGTGGAAGAATGCTTGGAGTGTGGACCAATGCGTTCAACTACATGAACATTGGGACTGTCTACATCCTAAAAACTAATAACACTAGAGTCAACTAAATATGTATCATCAATGTCCTTGCTTGACTCTAGTATCTCTTCTACAACATCGGCATCATCAAATTCTAGTTTGTTGGTTTGGTCAAATTCTACTCTCAACTCCTCCATTATAATGGCAATTTCTGCAGCCCATTCATACTCTTCTTGGCTATTATCCACAATGGAAGCTTGTTGCACTTTACAAGGTTCAATTAGTTTATTAGCTTGAACCTCCAAGTTGTGAATAGTTGCCTCTTGCCTTTGTATCTGTAGTAATTTCTCATCATATTGTTCCACGAGGCCCTTTAACATATCTTTGATCTCCTTCAGGTCAGCTTCCCAAGATTCTTTGTTCTTATTCACTTCACATGAAAATGTAGAACCATCAAAGTAAGGGGTTGGGGGAGGATAAGACATATAAGCACAACCATGAAAGTGACCATCTTGACCACCACACAAATCACACACATTCCACACATAAGATTGAGTTGGTGCACATAACTCGCTCTCAGGAATATTTTGATAATTTTGCCATGGGTGGTTTTCTCCATAATATGCATAAGGAGGATCAATAGTAGAATTACCAACATCAAAACTGTCATAATTCCAAGATGCCATATTTCTAAAATCAACAAGTAAAACAAAAATAAAAAAAATTCAAATACAAGAAAAGAAAAAAAAAAGTTCAAACTTGCAACCTAACAATATGTACACCTACATCTACACCGTTAGTTCCCCGGCAACGGCGCCAAAATTTGATCACGCCCAACTATGCCTTATAAAAAGGACTAAGCGGTCGTTGCAAATATAATCCGGTTTACAAGTCCGAAGTCGAATCCCACAGAGAACTAAGGCTTAGTTACAGTTGTTCAATATTGCAAAGAAACACAAGTTTAAGTAATTTTCTAGTTATAAAGATTTGATTTTTTATTTCTACTAATTAACTAGCAAATATTATAAAGCAGTAAAATTATCAACTAACATGGCTGAAATTATAGACAAGACTAAGGAGGTCTAGAGTAATGATTTTTTCAATTGTCGGAATCCTTTCCGCTAGGTTTCCTATAAATTTGCCTAAGTCTTCTCTATCGACCATGAGCACTCTAACTGTCGTAACTCTCTCCCGAGTAATTACCATAATTTACTAGACATATTCTCCCGAATTACGTAGCTAGCATTAAGTATAGCTCACTCGGATCGCATCAAGGTTTCGTTATCCTTAAACCCACATTTAAACCTCCGTATTGATCCCCCATATACGTTTAGGAGTGATGTTGTTCAACAACTACCTAAATATGCACTCTCTCCCGAGTAATACATACTAAATAGGCACAGCTAATTGAGGGCCCTTCAATCAACCACAAGAATAATATAGTTGAACAAATAGAGAAAATACTACGGCAAATCTATATTAACATAACAAGAAAATCATCCTTCAATAGGTTCCATCAAAACCCTAGATTAGGAAGTTAGCTACTCATACTCAGTAACAATATCCTAAATATTTTGCATAATTAAAATACAGAGTAAAGATAAAAAGATGTAGAAATAGATAATTCTAACTCCCATGAGGTGATTCCACCAACTCTCCTTGTCTCTAGCTGCCAAAAACGTGGTTGCTGAAAAAACCCTTCCAAAGGGTATTTTTAGGTCTATTTATATTTGTAGAAGAAACCTTAAACGTGTGGGCCGAGTCTTAGTCAAACCCGGAACGAATTAAGTCTTCAAAAGTCGGATTGGACTTGGCCTCAGGCCTGGCGTCACCAGCCTAACGCCTGGAATTTGGCTGACCTCGCCAGGCTAAAGCCTGGTTCAGCCTGGCCTTAGGCTGGCCTCGCCAGTCTAAAGCCTGGTCCAGCCTAACCTTAGGCTGGCCTCACCAGGCTAAAGCCTGGTCCAGCCTGGCCTTTGGCTGGCCTCGCCAGGTCTCTCCTTTTCACTGTTCTCGAGCACACTTTCAACGTTTAAGTATCCATTTTGCTCTACTTTCATCTCCAATTCACCTACACATAAAATAGACTCCATTATGCACAAATAAAGTGTAATTTATCATTAAAGCATGTAAAATGTAAGGCACATAATGTACGAAACTATGGAATTATAGCCACACATCAATGTACATTTCTGAAAGTTTACTACGTTTATCGCATGGTGTTTTTCTTTATACTACTGATGTCTACTCTTACTATTTAACAAAAAAATTACACATGTATCATTTACATAATTTTAATTTTAGTTCAGTTATAAAAATCTGTGGCGGCGTTTAAACACAAGTCACCACCACTAAAATGTTGATAAATAAGAATTTTTTCTTAGCTGAAGTATTTATTATTGAGCATCAGTAAATACTTTAAAGTTTATGTTATATAAACTACGTCATTGTGCGTGGGCTATACATGAGCAACGACCAGCTAGACTATATTAGAAATGCAAATTAACAAGTGAGACAAGCGGTCACTTTTCCTTCGGATTTAGCTACCTTGGTTTTTTATTTGTATAATATTTGTGTGTTTGTCAAAACTATATTTCCAGACAGAAGCTAAAGGCCAAAGAGCTTCAACGCATCTTATGATAACTTATGATGGAGTAAAGGTAATGTCCAATAGATTGCCTTTATCTCAGATTTGCTGAGAAAGTAAATTACTTTCTTAAATTATGTTACGACCAAGGTTTGTTAGCTATAATTATAATTATATTTATCAGTATGATATAAATATTTGCTGAATTTCTATGCTATTCAGATGAAGAACAAAATTTAGGTGGACTCATTTGGTCATCTTTTTGCAATTTTGGTAATATCATCTTCCGCCAGCTGCGCTTTCACTCTGTCAAGGTAAGTATATGAGTTTTAAAAAAAATCACGATGCTATGTTCTGTCTACTACTAAAATAAAAACAGACATAAATTTCTTTGTGCACTAAAAAGAAGTGAATTCAAACGTAATATTGCTTCCCAGTAAAAATCAATACAAATAAAAAGTCTTTTTCCTAGTTTGGGATCATTGATATGAAAAAGTTTTTGGTTGCTATCATACTAGAGGTACAATGGAAGTAACCGACTTCCAATATGCTAAATTGTTTCCCACCTCTGTTGCATTTCTTAATTTTCTATTGAAGTATCTCAGTATATTTTAATGCTCTGATCAATCTTACTAATAGGATATTAGAAAGTATCTCAAACAGTTGCCGAAATTATTGCTATTCATGTTATATGTATTAGTTTCCTTGAGTTCCTTACTTACCTTAATAAATTACACGTGCTTCTGATAAAAAGCTTATGATTTTTACAAGCTTTTATATATATATATCAGTTAAATTTCTTTACATAAATATTACTGTGAGCTAAATGTTTAGTTGTTGAAACGTTATAAAAGATATACAAAAATGATTTCATTTCAATCTGTGCCTTCTTTACCTTAGCAACCAAGAAAGAATATTTTGGTTTTGAATTGTCATGCTTCCATGGAAAAGTTAAAACTAAAATAACACAGTTGCGGCCTAAGCCTTAGCTGCCTTTTAAATCCAACATAAACTGAAAGAGTCATATCATCTTTAATGTTGCTTTAGGGATATGTGATGGTTTCTGTGACCACTTTTAGTCGTAGACTTTCTATTGTCGTTTGACTCATATTTTTTCTTTAAAATATTTCTAAAACATAATAATTAGATCAACGTTTCCCGCATACCTAATCCGAAAGTGCTTGTATCATCTCAGGAGCAGATATTAATTAGAATCTCGGCAAATCATACACCTCTCCACAGGTAACTAAAGTAACAACTATTATGAATACATACTAATAATTGGTCTCATATATATTTGACAGATGCTAAAATTACAGTATTCTTTGTTGAATCATTAAAAGTTGCTTATTCTTTCTCGAGTTGAATAAGTATCTTTATTAGTTCAATTTAATCAACTCTTTTGGCATTTAGTACGAACACGTATTGTAATCTATTATATTTTTTTGTCAATCTTACTTATCTTTCAGGACATCATAGGTAAGACATGTAAATATTTTAGACTACTGCTGATATAAAAGAATCTCAAGTCCTCAAGAAAAAAGCATTTGCAACATAAAATACAGTCAAAGAGAGAAATTACATCTGACACTATATGTTGAACTTATCTCCGGAGAGACAATAGAGACCAATGTTGTAACTTATATATGAATAGAAATAACTGATCAGGTGAAGTTAAAGTTTTTACCAGTAAGTCTTGTTGGTATTGATTGTAATTTCTCCAACAAACTTTTAAACACTCATTACTATTTTGTATTAACATATCTATCTAAATGTTCGTATTTGAAAATACATTTGATGACTAACAGAACCTTTTTGGTCAGAATCTTATTCATAGTTTGAACCTTCAAGCCATTATTGATGGTGGAAGGAAGATTGCAAATGCAATAAGCGACGCACAAGCTATATCAGACTCCGGTCTCTTCAAATCCTTTGATGTTTTGCCTTGGAGGAACATATTCCCAAATTGAGTAAACTTTTTCTCCCAATATTTGAAGCTTTTTTAGTGCTTCTATTGCTGGACCCTAATAATCACTTCATGAGCCACATCTGGTATAGACCATTTTTCCTCAGATGCTTCAGAGCATTGTATCTTATGCATTCTGATAAATGTGTATTGTGCTACTGATACAAATCATTTCACTTACATATTACAACTTTAAAATAGGTTATTCTGTTTTCTTAAAGCAACTCTAAGGATGAAGATGAGGAGATAAAAGAATTGTTGGCAAAATACAGTAGCAGCCCGGATTCACAATCCCGTTTGAAGTCGCTTTTACCCACAATAAGTTCTACTTTTGCTGGTAACAAGTTTATTAGAGAGATAATAGAGGAGCTAGAAAATCATAACCAAAGTGCTGATACATTGGGTAAGGTTATTTGCTTCTCCATAAAAATAAATCCTATAATTTATTTTCCAATCGATGAGTATATTTTAGAGCCATGCTTTATTTTCATTTTCATGTGTGAGTTCATCTTCTTGACATTGGCAAAATGGACCAATGATACTCTGCAAGGGCTCAGAAAGCGAGACCCTTTCTCTCTCTTGTCACGATCCAAAATCCCAACCTGTCGTGATGGTGTCTATCTTGTTACTAGGCAAGCCGAAAATCTCAATAAACCACAATCTCTCTTAAGTTTAAAAATATAATACTTAAATACAATACAAAATTCCACAAATACTGATACGAACAGTCCCCCAAAATCTAGTGTCACTGAGTACATGAGCATCTAATATGGATACAAGTCTGGAACATAAGGTCTATAATAGTCTAAGACCAAAATACAGTAAACAAGGAGGTAGGGAAAGAGATACAGGGTCTGCGAAACACGACAGCTACCTCTAAATTTCCGGAAGATCAACTGCATGAGAGAATCAACACCTGCTATGTCCAGAAGTACCTGGATCTGCACACGAAGTGTAGGATGTAGTATGAGTACAACCAACTCAGCAAGTAACAATAATAAATAAGGAACTGAAAATAGTGACGAGCTATAGAATTATAATTCATTTTCAGTAATTCCAGCAAAGAATAGACATGCTTTCAAATCCGGCAGTTTAAGTCAAATCAATTTTATACAATTCAAGTTCATGTAATCCGGATATAGAATTCTTCAGAAATTTCACCACATCAAGAGATAGCAACTAAGTACATCAACCAATGAAAAATAAGTACAACCTCTCAGGACAACAATCATTCACTGGGCTCCCAGCCCTCAGCACTCACACTCAATGGGTACCCGCGCTCACTTGGGGTGTACAGACTTCGAAGGCGCTCCTACAGCCCAAGCGTTATAATCTGCACGGACAACTCACGTGCTGCACGGATAACTCATGTGCTATAATATAATTATCTGGATCCGCACGGCCAACTCACGTGCTATTGTATAATATAAGGATCCGCACGGCCAACTCACGTGCTGCACAGCTAACTCACGTGCTGCACAGCCAACTCACGTGCTATAGTATAATATAAGGATCCGCACGGCCAACTCACGTGTTGCACGGCCAACTCACCTGCTATAGTATAACATCTCACAATCAGGGCCTCGGCCTCACTCAGTCATAAAGATCTCCAGTCTCTTGGGCTCTCAACATGTTATAAAAACAGCCCAAACAACAATGATATGATACATCAATAATGAACAAATAGAGACTGAGATAAAATAATTAAGTAAGTTGTGACTGAGTACAAAACAATAATTTAAGCAGATAATTTAACATGTACACGAGCTCTGTGGGTCCCAACAATTCCAACATATAGCCTAAGCATGGTATCTAGCATAACTTATAGTCAAATTTATACAACACATAGAGAGCATATGACTATCAACAAGTTATTCAGTTTTACAGTTTTCATGGGACGGACCAAGTCACAATCTCCTCGGTGCACGCCCACATGCCCGTCACCTAGCATGTCTGTCACCTCCAAAGTAATCACATGATATGAAATTCCGGGGTTTCAAACTCTCAGGACCAGATTTAAAACTGTTACTTACCTCAAAGCATGAAATTCTTTACTCTGCTATGCCTTTGCCTCGAAAATCGGCCTCCGAATGCCTCGAATCTAGTCATAAATAATTCGTTTCAGTCAATAAAATTTATAGGAACTAATTCCATAAGAAAATACAATTTTTTCATAAAATAGAATTTTAGCTCAAAAATCGCCTGTGGGGGCCACGTATCAGAACCCTACAAAAGTTACAAAATCTGAAAGCCCATTCAACCACGAGTCTACCTATACCAATTTTACCAAAATCCGATCTCAACTCGACCCTCAAATCTACAAATCTTATTTCCAAATTTCTAAGTTCAAATCTCAGATTTACACCTCAAAATCATGTAATCTAGTCGAATTACTCGATGATAATTCAATATTATGGAGTAAAAATAATCACAAGGGACTTACCTCAAGTTTTCCTTGAAAATCTATCAAAAATCGCCTCTCCTCAAGCTCCAATTTGTCAAAAATGGCGAAGGGAACGAAGTCCCTACTTTATAATTCTGCCCAGACAACCCTCGATCTTGGGCCTTCGATCGTGTTCCTCGATCCTGGGCCTCGATCCTGGGCCTCGATCTTGGGACTCGATTCTGACCCTCAATCCTGGCCCTCGATCCTGGCCCTCGATCATGGTCCTCGACCCAAGCCTTCGATCTTGCCTTCAATCGTGGCTTCAATCCTGGGCCCTAGATCCTTGCCCTCGATCATGGCCCTCGACCCTGGTCTTCGATCCTGCCTTCGATCGTGGCTTCGATCCTGGGCTCGATCATGGCCCTTTTCTGGGCACGATTCAAGGCTCTATTCTGGGAAATTTTGGGCTCGATTCTGGGCGAAGGAATTTGCAGCAAAAGAAAATTGCAGCAGCTATTTTAGTCCACTTTTTGATTCGTTAACCATCCGAAACTCACCTGAGGCCCTCGGGGCCTCAACCAAATATACCAACAAGTCCTAAAACATCATACGAAGTTAGTCAAGTCTTCAAATCACATCCAACAATATTAAAAACACGAATCACACATAGATTCAAGCCTAATGAACTTTGAAACTTTCTATTTCTACAAACAACGCCGAAACCTATCTAATCACGTCCGATTGACCTCAAATTTTGCACACAAGTCATAAATGACATAACGGAGGTATTCCAATTTTCAGAATCGGATTCCGACCCCGAGATAAAAAAGTCAACCCCCCGGTCAAACTTTTCAAAATTCAACTTTCGGCATTTCAAGCCTAATTTCACTACGGACCTCCAAATAATTTTCCGGATACGCTCCTAACTCCAAAATCATCATACGAAGCAATTGGAATCATCAGAATTAAATTCCGAGGTCGTTTACATATAAGTTAATATCCGGTCAACTATTTCAACTTAAGCTTCCAATATGAAAATTCATTCTTCCAAGCTAACTCCGGAATATCTTAAAACGAAAACCAACAATTCACACAAGTCATAATACCTCGTAGGAAGTTATTCAAGACTTCAAATAGTTGAAAGGAGCGTAAATTCTCAAAATGACTGATCGGGTCATTATAATCTTCCCCACTTAAACATACGTTCGTCCTCAAACGTGCCAAAAATTATTTTTAACCTTCAAATCTCTATTCCACCTTACCACGCACATACCCGGGTATGATCTCACGTCACCCTATTCTATATAGGCCTGACCACACAACATAACTGAAAATCATTAATTTAACCTTAGGCCAAAAACCTTGGAGCCAAAATTTCTAACATCCAGAATTCTTTTCAAGACCCGAATCTCACATCTACACACTGTATAAGCCTGAACAAGCTGTATCCAGCCATGACCATAATCCCAGATATAATTCCATAACATACTACACAACTCGCATACTCGTAACACCATTTCTGATCACAGTAACTACTCAAAACCAACCAAGTACTAGTGTAATACCTCATATCAAGCCAAACCTCGTTCCAAAAACCTTCGTACACTGTTGATAATAAAAGAAACATGCAGAAATCTCATGACCCCTTATCAGAGCAACAAGTCACGGAGCTCTCTCGCCCCAACCAGAACCATAATCACTTTCTAAGCCGACTTTCAATATTATCCTCCCGAATATACCGTAATCAAACCTGATAGTACCCATTCTAGGTCCAATGACCTTATATTATTAAACACAACTATCCCATAGACACGCCACATCAATATAACTCAAGCCACAACTGCGCAATCTGTGTACCCAAATATGGGAGATGTCTCAAGGAAGAGAACCGTATTGTAAGTTCAACAAGCACCACTACAACTGCAATGTTACAACCAACTCCTCAAATTTTGTGAAGAGGATAACCATAGGCGCATATGCACAATTGTAGAGGAAGGAAATTAATAAATTAGATAAATAATCATAGAAATAAAATTCCCACACACGGCACGGATAACTCACGTGCCAATATTATGAATCGCCCGGCATGGTCACAGGCCTCCAGTCCCAGCATATCATACAGGAGAAATTAAAAAAATACACTTGTATATGATAATGAAATAAGATTCTCATGCTCTTGGACTGGTATAAAGAGCACGCCATAGTGTAAGCATGTGCAAAGTCTGCTATCACACTTCAAATCGGTAATTTTTAACGCAGAATTAGTAGCTACCTCATTAATTTAGGGAATCCTCTTCTTTGTAACCTCAAGTATAGCCCAGATAGTTCTCAACAAAGGTACGAATACGGGAAACATTATAACTTTACGCTTAACAGTCAACTCTAGGCATATAATAGCCTAAGCATTCTTCCGAATATGAATACTTGCCCTAATGCCCGCACATGGGCTCAAACCTCACATATATGCGCACTCATAGCGCATAACTATCACAAATAATTAACGTAACTAGTGCCTCCACCGAGTTTTAAATAAAATAGTCACCTCAAATAGGTCGCAACCCCGAAACAATATACTTCTGAGAACTCCCAGTCTCCAAATTCATCGAACACATGAATCACCGTAACTGATCCCAACTCCAGCACTCGAATGACTAACACATTTTTCATGCACGATCATCCCACGAGGAATAGTTTCATAATTCTTCCGTGCCACATAGCATTAATTTGAATGTCATCAGTCTATCAATCAGGTGAGTACCGCAATACTAACAAAATATTTGTAAGTCAAAATACAATGCGCCTTCTGAAATGCGCTCCCTTCTTAGGAATTATCGAGCAGTTATAACATTCATCAAAATATCTGAAACCGACCATGCTGTCCAACATTCGTTAACTTCTCTTCAAGACTGAACTGTCACCTTGTACATGTAAATTCTAATCCCGCACACAACACAACATCTATTATGCCATCATGTGACAAGCACAAGAATCCCACTATCAACTCTGAGTCAACCAGCAAATTACATACTCGGTTAGTTAGAAACCTTCCTTTTGCTTCCTTCCAGGAGGGAATCACAATACACAACACATTTCCCACACCAGTAGAAAATATCCAGTTCAAACCATGGTAGAAACAATCAAGAACACTTTGAAATCCATCTGCACATAACCAAGCTATTAGAACTAAATTCCTCTAACTCGACTAAACCACGTAGGTCACCAAAACCCAAGAATATTGCCACCAAAATATCTGTAGAGTCTCACCACATCATAATTACCCCTATAAATACCACAACCGAAACACACTCTGAAAATATCTCATTTGAGTCTAAGGTCGTTTCATTCACCTTCCTGATACCGAAATATAAAATCCATAATGATATACAAAAATGCCACAAGTCTCGACACCATCCAACTTAAATCTCAGATTTTAGCCATAAACAAATCCGCCAAAAATTCTCAATTGTTACATATTAATCTCGAATCCATTAGAGCTTTCTTGAGAGTCACCCCCTTTGTTCAAATCCACATTACACCGCCCGAATGGGCCAAAAGACACGTTCCTCATTAGCAAAACAACACTCAAAGAAGTAACTCTACTTTAATACCACCTATCAAATTCATACTCCGTGCGTACTACATCATTCACAAATAACAACTCACTCATCCCACGATTTTCATATACTCATAAAGCGCAATATAACCCGTATCTAGAAATTTCCTTACTCGAGTCATTCTCGAACTCTACCTCTGCAAGTCATCACCAATTTCCAAGTATACTTCAGACCAAAACAAAAATATTTGACACATAACCATGAATTGAATTGTCAATAGTAGGCTCCCCTACTTGGTTCAAAGCTATAGATTAAAATATTTGATAACTCACAATACTCATACTTTATTACTGCCTTAATACCGCAGTCAGTTCAACGAAAAATTTTCTCAAGCTCAAGACACACCAACCATAAAATACCCCAATCATCCGCTAATCTCGCATTCATTCTCTTAACACTCAAGTCATCTTTCTCAACCAGATTCAAATTCAAGTCTCAACACATACGCCCTGCCGGCAGAAAAGAAACTCTCTATTTACATCATAAGGAACACACCTACATAGATTACTCCGCAGGAGATAATCCACCTGCTTAGTCTCAAATTGGCATCTTGTTATACCCTTTCGCAGCTACAATTACTATGAAATCACTTAATCTTTTTGAGTCCAAAACTCATTAACCAGACACGAGAATTTAATTTGCCCCAAAATTTAACAACGTGAAAGATCTTTCAAAATATTCACACTCGAGATTGTACGTCACATCAAAACGAAAATAAAGCATCCAATGGCATTCCTTTACATTTCAAGGAAACACTTCTCGTCATATTCAAATCATCTTAACACATCCCGCAGTTACATCATACTCATCACAAAGCCATTCTGCCGCTCATCGAGCCACAAATTCCACTCGTAGGGACATAAACAAAAATAAAGCATCCAATGGCCTTCCTTTACATTTCAAGGAAACACTTCTTATCACATTCAAATCATCTTAACACATCCCGCAGTTACATCATACTCATCACAAAGCCATTCTGCCGCTCATCGAGCCACAAATTCCACTTGTAGGGACATTATCGGACATATGAGTCCAAATGTACAGGTTACAACTGAAGCTACTGAGCTTAAGCTGCGGTCTAACCCTGGCCTCATGTCCTCCAAACTGGCCCATCAACAGAACACGGAATACACATCTCAATCATCATTCATGAAATCACAAGCCGGCGATGCACAGCTGATACCGAGCGCTCATGTGCGCATACGAATGCGCGGAAGGAGTTCAAAGAGTTATGTTTCAAGTTGAATCAATTCTGCACGATAGAAAACAAGAAAGTAAAATTTTTCTAAGGGTTCGGCAGCCTCTCGAAGATAAGTATAGACGTCTCCGTACCGATCCGCAAGACTCTACTAAACCTGTTCATGACTCATGAGACCTATGTTACCTAAAGCTCTGATACCAACTTGTCACGACCCAAAATCCCAACCTATCGTGATGGTGCCTATCTCGTTACTAGGCAAGCCGAAAATTTCAATAAACCACAATCTCTCTTAAGTTTGAAAATATAATATTTAAATACAATACAAAATCCCACAAATACTAATACGAACACTCCCCAAAATCTGGTGTCACTGAGTACATGAGCATCTAATATGGATACAAGTCTGGAACATAAGATCTATAATAGTCTAAGAGCAAAATACAGTAAACAAGGAGGTAGGGAAAGAGAGACAAGGTCTGCCAAATACGACAGCTACCTCTGAATCTCCGAAAGATCAACTACACGAGAGAATCAACACCCGCTATGTCCAGAAGCACGTGGATCTGCACACGAAGTGCAGGGTGTAGTATGAGTACAACTAACTCAGCAAGTAACAATAATAAATAAGGAACTGAAAATAGTGACGAGCTATACAATTATAATTCATTTCCAGTAATTCCAGCAAAGAATAGACATGCTTTCAAATCCGGCAGTTTAAGTCAAATCAATTTTATACAATTCAAGTTCATGTAATCCGGATATAGAATTCTTCAGAAATTTCACCACAACAAGAGATAGCAACTAAGTGCATCAACCAATGAAAAACAAGTACAACCTCTCAGGACAACAATCACTCACTGGGCTCCCAGCCCTCAGCACTCACACTCAATAGGTACCCGCACTCACTGGGGGTGTACAGACTCCGGAGGCGCTCCTACAGCCCAAGCGCTATAATGTGCACGGACAACTCACGTGCTATAATATAAAAATCGGATCCGCACGACCAACTCACTTGCTGCACGGCCAACTCACGTGCGATAATATAATATAAGGATCTGCACGGACAACTCACGTGCTGCACGACCAACTCATGTGCTATAGTATAATATAAGGATCCGCACAGCCAGCTCACGTGCTGCACGGCCAACTCACATGCTATAGTATAATATCTCACAATCAGGCCTTGTTCGGCCTCACTCAGTGATAAAGCTCTCCAGTCTCTTGGGATCTCAACATGTTATAAAAACAGCCCAAACAACAATGATATGATACATCAATAATGAACAAATAAAGACTGAGATAAAATAATTAAGTAAGCTGTGAGTGAGTACAAAACAACAATTTAAGCAGATAATTCCAATATGTACACGACCTCTATGGGTCCCAACAATTCCAACATATAGCCTAAGCATGGTTTCTAGCATGACTTATAGTCAAATTTCCACAACACATAGAGAGCACATGACTATCAACAAGTTATTAGGTTTTACAGTTTCCACGGGACGGACCAAGTCACAATCCCCTCGGTGCACGCCCACACGCCCGTCACCTAGCATGTGCGTCACCTCCAAAGTAATCACATGATACGAAATTTCGGTGTTTCATACCCTCAGGACCAGATTTAAAACTGTTAGATACCTCAGAGCGTGAAATTCTTTACTTTGATATGCCTTTGCCATGCAAATCAGCCTCCGAATGCCTCGAATCTAGTCATAAATAATTCGTTTCAGTCAATAAAATTTATTGGAATTAATTCCATAAGAAAATATAATTTTTCCATAAAAATCATAATTTTAGCTCAAAACTCGTCTGTGGGGCCCACGCCTCAGAACCCGACAAAAGTTACAAAATCCGAAAGCTCATTCAACCACGAGTCTACCCATACCAATTTTACCAAAATCCGACCTCAATTCGATCCTCAAATCTACAAATCTTATTTTCAAATTTCTAAGTTCAAATCTTAGATTTACACCTCAAAATCATGTAATCTAGTCGGATTACTCGATGATAATTCAATATTATGGAGTAGAAATGATCACAAGGGACTTACCTCAAGTTTTCCTTGAAAATCTATCAAAAATCGCCTCTCCTCAAGCTCCAATGGCGAAGGGAACGAAGTCCCTGCTTTATAATTCTGCCGAGACAGCTCTCGATCCTGGGCCTTCGAACGAGTTCCTCGATCCTGGGCCTCGATTCTAACCCTCGATCATGGCCCTCGATCATGGCCCTCGACTCTGGTCTTCGATCCTGCCTTCGATCGTGGCCTCGATCTTGGGCTCGATCATGGCCCTATTCTGGGCACGATTCAGGGCGAAGGAATTTGCAGCAGAAGAAAATTGCAGAAGCTATTTTAGTCCACTTTTTGATTCGTTAACCATCTGAAACTCACCCGAGGCCCTCGGGACCTCAACCAAATATACCAACAAGTCCTAAAATATCATACGAATTTAGTCGAGTCTTCAAATCACATCCAACAATACTAAAAACACGAATCACACATAGATTCAAGTCTAATGAACTTTGAAACTTTCCATTTCTACAAACAACGCCTCTACAAACAACGCCGAAACCTATCTAATCACGTCCGATTGACCTCAAATTTTGCACACAAGTCATAAATGACATAACGGAGGTATTTCAATTTTCAGAATCGTATTTCGATCCCGATATCAAAAAGTCAACCCCCGGTCAAACTTCCAAAAATTCAACTTTCGGCATTTCAAGCCTAATTCCACTTCGTACCTCCAAATAATTTTTCGGACATGCTCCTAATTCCAAAATCACCATACGGAGCTATTGGAATCATCAGAATTAAATTCCGAAGTCGTTTACATATAAGTCAATATCCGGTCAACTATTTCAACTTAAGCTTCCAACATGAAAATTCATTCTTCCAAACTAACTCTGAAATACCTTAAAACCAAAACCAACAATTCACACAAGTCATAATACCTCCTAGGAAGTTATTCAAGACTTCAAATAGTTGAAAGGAGCGTAAATGTTCAAAACGACCAGTCGGGTCGTTACATCTCTGTTTCACCCAAAAGCTTGTTTCTGCAGTTGCATCTGCACGTAGTAAAAATGAGAATCATTTGTCCACTGTGAGCTTCTCCCTAAGTTGTGAATTTTTCCTACTACTTTTCTTCCTACAGATTCTTTCCTTTTCACGAACGTTATAATCTTCCCTCTCTGTTGTTCGCAGGTCAATGGTGTCATGAGAACTGAATATCGCATCGCTATAAAGTCTGCTCAACGGAGCAACTTTGCTGAAGATGTCCGAGCAGTCTTACTGCACAAGGAACAGGTTTGTTTCTTGCATTGCAAACGCATGATACTGTAACTGCATAACTGTTGGGTTTGTGGTTTCTTTAGTGTAGTGCATTTTTTGCTAAGGATTTTCGACTGAACTTAGTTGAGGCGTAGTGTCATCTTCTTAAAGATTGAATTAAGTTCCTAGTTTATTTATTCTTTTTTTCCCAATAATGCAGCTTCATTGTCCTGTTAGACCCACCATATTGTATTGTCGATAGAGACAATCCATCTTACTCGGAGGAAGTTAACCTTAGCGAGGTGGAAGCTCTTTTTTTACCTTGCAGTCCGGAAGTTAAAGATTTCAATGTCTGAGTGTGCCCGAATATCCTGTATTTTTCCAGCAGTTAGCATTAACAAATACTTCTCTTTTGGTCAGTTAAAATACATGTTTATGTGTCTAATCCCAAATGATGCTTACTCAGATGTTGGCATTATCTCTAAAATATAATTTATGAGGAAATAAAGTGCAGTTGGTAGTCTATTCTTCACGTAACTTCTCTCATTATTAACACCATGTTTGGTGCATTCCTGGTGTTTATTGAGTTTGTGTAATTTGTTTATATCTTTGTTTATTGTTTTGAAGAAAATGAGTGGGGATCAACACATAGATATGCATGACATAAACAATATGGATTTTATTCCGCTACCCTTAATATAAAATGCTGATTCTTTGCGCTGAAATAGTATTTGTAACGTTTTGTCTCTTCTCTTCATAGACTACTCTTTATCTTATGCATCACCTTTTATACCATGTATTATTAGCTTCTTCTTCTTTTTCTTCCGCAAACAATGAAGTTTTTCAACATTACTCTAGATACATGATGAAATTTCTAATTTCTTAACCATGTAATCTCAAGACAGATGTAAACACAATTGTCATTCTTGCAGCAGCTTTGCCCTTATTCATTACTACAAACACATTGCACGCCAAGTTGCAACTCTTTCACTACTACACAAATAGAGACCACTGATAGCATCAGCAAAATCATTTGCTAATCTTTTGTGACAAATAAAAATAAGTTTAGACTACAAATCGCATGGGCAAAATTATCTAGTTAAGTATAGACGTGTACTAGTTACAATTAGCTTATAGATATTGATAATTACACTAAGTAGAAGTGTGCGTACTAAGGATATATCCTTAAGTAATGTTAGTATTCACTAGCCTATACATTGTTAATTATACACTAAGTAGAAGTTTATTAATGGTATACGTAAAAAATCTTAGTGATTATTTAATTATCTTAAATTGATAATTAAAGTAAGTAGAAATATATTAGTGGCATCCTTAATTAGTATTAATAATTAATTAGCTAATTTATTGAAAATTACACAAAGTAAAGTGTAAGCCTAAGATATGTTAAAGATATCATTAGCTTGTGATTTGTTCTAAATTTGAGAATTATATTAATGGATTTTTGTGAAATATTACACTAAGCAGAATTATATTATACAATTATATGTTAGATTTTTGTAAAATATTAGTTTGATTTTTATTGATTCATAGTAATTTGTTAGTTAGAATTTAATTAATTGTCAATTTGATATTTTATATAATAATACTTATAAGTAATTGATATATTAGCTTGAATAAGACCTGCACATTGGATGTAAACGTGTTATTAATATAATTCATACAATTAGCAGAAATACACTTTCGGTTACATAAAGAAACCCTAACCTTAAGTATTTTTTCTTTTCTCCCTATTCTTTCTCTTTTCCTCCCTCTAACGGCGTCCAATCCTCAGCCATCGTCTCTCTGTTCCTCCTTCCGACCAGCCATCATCTCTCTCTTCCTCCTTCTGGCCAGCCATCGTCTCTCTCTTCCTCCGCTCCCCAGCGATGACCAGCCCGAGGGACAGGTAATTTTTCTTTTCTCCCAATTTTGTTTCGATTGTTGTTGCTTCTTTTAGATTTTCGTCCCAATTTTGTTTAGGTTGTTGCTGCTTCTTTCAATGGTTGCATTTTGTTTGCCTTTTTCTCTATTATTTTCTGAATTATTTAGAGGAATTTAAAACACTGATAGCTCAAGTGTTGGTTATAAATCCTGCTTTGAATGAAGTAGTAGTACTAGTAAGGGGAAAAGATTCGTGGAGAACATTAGAAATCTTGGTTAGATTCGTGGAGTGCACATTTGTGTTCTCTCGTTTTTAATTTTTTTTTCTTTCTAATTTTCCAGTTTTCTCTCGTGGAGTGCACATCGTCTCTCTCTTCCTCCTTCCGACCAGCCATCGAAACTGAAGGAGTCCAAGAATAGGTACGGTTTTGAATACTCAATTAGTTAAAATGCATTTAGTCGGTTCATATGTCAAACATGGTCAAACTTTTGAATCACATTAATATTTACTATCTAAATAATATAAATATAATCCGTTAACACTTTATTTTGTAATACAAATAATGAATACACTAACATATACTATAACAAGCTATATATAGTTAAAATGCATTCCTCTCGTCCTCCCCGTGATCGTTCCTCTAGTCCGACCCGTGATCGTTCTTCACGTCCTCCACAAGGCCGTTCTCTATACCGTCTTGTAGATGAAAGTTCATCAAATGGTGATGATGTTGTAGAAAACACCCCTTGACCAATACTTTGATATACTTTGAACTAGAGTAACAGAACTAGTTTTGAATTAGATTGAACAATTTTGAACTTGTTGTACGTACTTAGTTTTTGCTTGCTTTTGGATTGTGATGTTTAATTGAACTTTAATTTGTTAGTTTTAAAGTATTAATTGGATGTTTGGTTGTTGTTGTTGGATATTTGGTTGGATTTGTGGTGAATTAGGGGTTGTATGTGATGAATTGGTGGTTATTAGATGTGAATTGGGGGTATTGGTATGCTGTTTTTATTTGGCAGGTGGTGTAGCTACCAAAACAGGCATTTTCTGCCAAAATTAATCCCAGAAAACTGACCAACCTTGGTCGGTGACTAATAAAAAAAAAATTTAAATTGTAAATTACCGACCAATATTGGTCGGTTAATGCACATTGAATTTTCAGAAATTCAACATTACCGACCAACTTTGGTCGGTAAGTTGTCTGCCCTGTCCAGATTACCGACCAACGTTGGTCGGTATTTTTAAATTTTAATTATTTATAAAAAAATATAAAATTAATAAATTTAAAACGCCTACCAACGTTGGTCGGTAAAATTAAATTATTAAAATAATATTCCGACCAATATTGGTCGGTAAGTCAATTAAATCGTCAGATGGTCGTGTAGAGCATACCGACCAATGTTGGTCGGTAATTTCCGATCAACTTTGGTCGGTATGCTCTTCCGACCTTCAAACTACCGACCACACGTTAATGGTCGCGTTTTAGATGGTTATTGGCCATTACCGACCGACTTTGATCGGTTTTTCCGAATTTGTAGTAGTGTTAGATTAACCATAATAATAACTATCTAAACAAAAGTTTCCAACATGCTTCCTAGAACAATGTTATGATAAACCCAAGTATCATAACATCCACTAAAGACCATTCACTCAATAAATTAAATATTCACCTGGCAAGAAATACACACGAGGATTTGAAAAAACCAATATGTTTAAGGAGTAAAACTCATATGTGCAAATCGATTTTATCAACAAAGTATTCCAATCCACCTTGCAAATCAAGACTCAATATTCTGCATGATAAAGGAAATACGAAAGGTTGACCAAACATTCATTAAGCCCAAGTATCTCTAGAGCATGCATCAAATTGAACACTCGATCTTGTGGTAGAGCCAAGCATATCCAAAATCAAGAAAGAGCATCTCTCCAAATGAAGTAGCAATTACTTGGTTCAAAAGAAAACTGTCACGACCCAAAATCTCACCTGTCGTGGTGGCGCCTATCTCAATACTAGGCAAGCCGATAATCTTAATAAACCACCATATCTTTTAAGTTTGAAAACATGATAATTAAATTCAGCGGAAGAAATCTCACAAATACAAATATAACACTCGCAAAACCCGCTGTCACAGAGTACATGAGCATCTAATATAAATACAATGTCTGACTGATAAAAACCACTGTCTGAAAGTGTAGAACAGTACAATAACTGAAGGAAAGAGAGACAAGGTCAGCAGACGCCAGGTAGCTACCCTGATAGTCTCCAACTGGTAACACACTGAGGTCCAACAGCCGCCGTGTCCGGAAGCACCTGGAACTGCACACAAGGTGCAGAGTGTAGTATGAGTACAACCAACTCAATAAGTAACAAAACTAACCTCTGGGCTGAAAGTAGTGACGATCTCCGCAGGTACAGTCTGGTATAAATAATGGTACAAAAATGTAGGCATGCTTTCAAGTTCAACAGTAAAATTCAGTACAAGTGAAATAGATCAATATTGCATGATATGAGGAATATGACATCTCAGTAAAAAGACCTCATGTAAATACTGGTCACAAATTATTCGGTCACTCGGTATAGTTTATGGCCAATCCAGCCCAGGGGTGTTCCAACCCGTATGTAAATACACATCGACTAACAGTCAGTCACTCAGTACCGTATAAGGCCAATCCAGCCCTGGGATAATTTTATCCCCAAATATAACTGATACGGACAAGATCCATGTCCAGGTAAACTCATTACAATACAAATAAGTAAGGCAAGTCCATGCCCTGGGAAATCCATCCCGAATATATATAATCATCTAAGTAAGGCAAGCCCATGCCCTGGGAAGTTCATCCCGAATATATATAATCATCTACGCTCACTGGGGGTGTACAGACTCCGGAGGGGCTCCTTCAGCCCAAGCGCTATATAAAGCCAATATGGCCTACTGCAGGCGGGCAGTCCTGATACGTATAATAGTAAAGCCTATAAGGCCTGCTGCAGGTGGGCAACCCCGATCCATAAAACAGTAAAGCCTATAAGGCCTGCTGCAGGTGGGTAGCCCCGATCCATATAATAGTAATGTATAAAGCCATTATGGCCTGCTGCGTCGCGCAGCTCAATCCCATAAATATCCTCACAATGGATAAATATTACTGAGTGTGAAATGTATATTTTTGAACAATTAATTCAACAGCAACACGACCCCATGGGTCCCAAAATATTGGTATGTAGCCTAAACATGATCTTTAATAGGAGCCTCAGCTCAATTTCTCTAACACGTGGAGAATGTTCAGATAATAACATGATTCATTAATCTTACAACTGTACAGGATTTATTCAAGACACAATTTATATGGTGCACGTCCACATGCTCGTCACCTATAGTGTGTGTCACCTCCAAACAATTTATATCATACCAAATTCAGGGATTCATACCCTCAGAACCAAGTTTAGAAGTGTTACTTACCTCAAACCGTGTAATTCTTTACTCCGATATGCCTTTGCCTTGTGAATTGGCCTCCAAACCCCTCGAATCTAGCCACAATTAATTCGATTCAGTCAATAAAATTTATTGAAATTAATTCCATAAGAAAATACTAATTTTCCATAAAAATCTGAAAATTATCTCAAAAATCGCCTGTAGGGCCCACATCTCGGAACTCGACAAAAGTTACAAAATCCGAAAGCCCATTCAACCACGAGTCTAACCATACCAATTTTACCAAAATCCGACCTCAACTCAACTATCAAATCTTCAATTTAAACTAAAAGGGTTTTCTAAATGTTTCAACTTAATTCACCCATTAAATGATGGATTCAAAGACATAATCATGAAAATTAATCAAAACTGGATAAGAATCACTTACCCCAAACACCCACGCAAGAATCTCTTCAAAAATCGCCTTCTACCGAGCTCCCAATTTGATTTTGTGTTATGAACTCAAAACCTCCGTTTTGGAACTTTTAATTCTGCCCAGAAATTCCTGCATCGCATTCGCGAAGCACAAAAAAATGTGCTGCCAAGATTCCTTCTTCGCGTTCGCGATATCCTCATCGCGTTCGCGATGCCTTCAGACCTCTGCCCTTCGCGTTTGCGAGACACGAGATGCGTTCGCGAAGGCTTAATTCCAGGCAGGCCCCTAACTCCCTTTCCTCTTCGCGTTTGCGTCTGCCCACTCGCGTTCGCGTAGGCTTTCCCCAGTTCCCTTCTTCGCGTTCGCGTCTTCTTCATCGCGTTCGCGATGGGCAAATCTCAGTCTTCAGAAATCCTTCTTCGCGAACGCGTGAGACCCTTCGCGTTCGCGAGGAACAATACCATATATCAGTTCCAGCAATTGCAAAACAAGGAAAAATGATCTGAAACCGTCCCAGAACTCACCCGAGGCCCCTGGGACCTCAACTAAATATACCAACAAGTCCTAAAACATCATACGAACTTAGTCGAACCCTCAAATCACTTCAAATAATGCTAAAACTCTAAATTACACCCCAATTCAAGCCTAATGAACTTTGAAATTTCTAATTTCTACAAACGACGCCGGAACCTATCAAATCATGTCCGATTGACCTCAAATTTTACACACAAGTCATAAATGACATAACGGAGGTATTCAAATTTTGAGAATTGGATTCTGACCCCGATATAAAAAAGTCGACCCCTGGTCAAACTTTTCAAAAATTCAAATTCGGCATTTCAAGCCTAATTCCACTACGAACCTCCAATTAATTTTTCGGACACGTTCCTAAGTCCAAAATCACCATACGGAGCTATTGGAATCATCCGAATTCAATTCCGAGGTCGTTTACTTATAAGTTAATATCCGGTTAACTTTTCCAACTTAAGTTTTCATTTATGAGACTAAGTGTCTCATTTCACTCCGAAATCCTTCCGGGCCCGAACCAACTAATCCGATAAGTCATAAATCAATTGTAAGGCATAAATTGAGCAGTAAATAGGGGAACGGAGATGAAATACTCAAAACGATCAGTCGGGTCGTTATATTCTCCCCCACTTAAACATGCGTTCGTCCTCGAACGTGTCAAGAGTTGTTTCCAAGCCACCAAATCACTATTCCATCTTACCACGCACGTACCCGGGGTGATCCCATGTTATCATATTCTGTGTAAATTGTATAGGCCTGACAACACAACATAATTGAAAATCATTACTTCAATCTTAGCCCATAAACCTTGGAATTCAATTTCCAACATTCAGAATTTCTTTTCAAGACCTGAATCTCACATCAACACACTGTATGAGTCTGAACAAGCTGTACCATGCCATAACCCTAGCCCCAGATATAATCACTTAACATACTACACAACTTGCATACTTGCAGCACCATTTTCGATCATATTAACTACTCCAAAGTAACCCGGTAATAGTATTAAACCCCATATCAAACAAAACCTAGTTCTAAAACCTTCGTACACTGCTAATAATGAAAGAAACACGAGAAATCTCATAACATCTTATCAGATCGACAAGTCATGGAGCTCTCCCGCCCCAACCAGAACCATAATCACTTTCTAAGTCGACCTTCAATAATATCCTCCCTATATACCGTAATGAAACCTGATAGTATCCATTCTAGGTCCAATAACCTTATATTATTAAACACAACTATCCCATTGACATGCCACACCAATACAACTCAATCCATAACTGCGCAACCTTGTACCCATAATGGAAGATGTCTCAAAGTAGAGAATCGTATTGTAAGTTCAACAAGCACCACCACAACTGTAATGCTATAAGCTCATTATATATAGTAGAACCAAGACACACAAATTTAATAACAGTAACCAACTCTTTTAGAGCTCACATTAACATCACTCGCACGGACAACTCACGTGCTATAGTATCAATATCTGAACCCGCACGGAGAACTTACGTGCCAATAATATCAATAATTTGAATATCAACAGTCTATCAACCAGGAGAGTACCGTAATACCAATGCACATCCGTAAATCAAAACACAATGTCCCTTTCAACCGCACACCCTTATCAGGGATTACCGAGCAACTATAACATTCATCTAAATATATAACACTAACCATTCCGTCCAGAATTTGTGATCTTCCTTTCAAGAATGAACTGCCACCTCGCGCATATAAATCTAAATCCCGCACAACACACCACATCTATCACGTGAAAAGCACAAGAATCTCATTATAAACTCTGAGTCACCAGCAAATTACATACCCTATTAGTTGGAAACTTTTCTCTTGCTTCTTTCCCGGAGGAAATCACAATGCACAACACGTTCCCCACACCGGTAGAAAATATCTTGTTCCAACCATGGTAGAAACCATTAAGAACACTTTGAAATCCATTTTCACCAAATCAAGCTATCAGAACTAATTTCTTCTATCTCATCCAAGCCACGCTGGTCACCAAAACCCAAAAATACTGCCATCAAAACATCTATAAAGCCTCCACATCATTATTACCCAAAAGAACTGAGCATGCCATTACCATACTGGTCTAGCCTACAACCCCGTGGTCCTATTTCCTCCGAGGTTCTCCTGGATTACCTTCAAGTTGACATTTCTCCTTATCAGAACACTACTATCCTTACCCAAAGCTCACTATAAGACATCCCAACATAAAACCACACCGTCCTAAGGTCCATAAGTCATCGTATTCTTCTTAAGCACCACAAAAGTACCACAACCGTAACACTCACTCTGAAAATACCTTATATGAATTTAAAATTGTTCTTTTTCCCTTCTTATACTGGAATGTGGAATCCATAGTCATACAGAATTACTGCAAGTCCCGTACCATCTAGTGTAATAACCAATTCTGGCGATATACAAATTCCGAAAAATTTTCAATTGACACATATACATTTTGAATCCATTATATCCCTTTCGAAAGTCACCCACTATGCTCAAATCTAAATTGCACCGTCCGAAAGAGCCACAAGACATAAGCCCCCATTAGCACAACAACCCCCAAAGAGTAACCCTATCTTAACACCACCAATCAAATTCATACTCTGTGCGTACTACATCCTTCAAAATAACAATTTAATCATCTCATGATTTTTTTCCCATAAAGTGCAATATAACCCGCATTCAAGAAATTTTCTTACTCAAGTCATCCTCGATCTCAACCTCTGCAAGTCATAACTAATCCACAAGTGTACCTCGGAACGAAACCAATACAGTACATAATCGCGCAATCAAATCGTAGATAGCAGACTCCCCCACTTGGTCCAAATCCATATAACAAAATATCTGATATCTCACCATACCCAGATAATATCCAAATTGACCATACTAAGCAATAAAAGATCAACTCTGGTTTCGTCCCCCAATAATTTCCACACACGACCGATACACCCGGTACACAATTATAGTATCGCCCACCGGTGTAGATACATGAACAGGTGAAACTAAGGACTCACGAGACATATCCAGAAAATGAACAAAATATGATGAAACATACGAATATGTGGAACCAGGGTCAAATAATATAGATGCCTCCCTGTAGCACACTGAGACAATACATGTGATCTCTACATCTGAAGCAACAACATCTGGTCTGGCAGGAAAAGCATAGAATCGGCCCTGACCGCCACTGGATCGGCCTCCCTCTCTTGGGCGACCTCTAGCTGATTGAGTCCCACCCCGAGCTGGCTGAGCGGGTGGTGGAGCAACTGATGCAGATGTAGTAGCCTGACTCCTCTGTTGAAATGGACCTCGCGTATGGCGGGGGCAATATTTCCTCACATGGCCCAGCTCTCCACACTCATGGCACTCCATCTCGAAGAATGATGGTGAGTTCTGAGGCGGACCTCGGGAACCAGAATAACTACCAGAAGGACCTGTTACATATGATCCCTAAATTGATGGTGCACGGAGCGTACTCGAGGCTGGAAGGGCATTGAGAGCTGACTTACTCTGATGAGAACTGTATGAACCACGGCTGGATGATGCACCACGGTGAACTGGACGACCCCTGTTGTGGTAGAACTGCCCTCCAGAAGGTACCCCACCAAAACTGCCCGAACCTCGAGGCCTCTTAGCCTCCCGGTCCCCACGCTCCTGGCTATGGACTATCTCTATCTGTCGAGCAATGTCAACCACCTCGTCAAAAGTGGCACCGGATACCCTCTCCCTAGTCATAAGCAACCACAACTGATACGTGAGGCCATCAATGAACCTCCTAATCCTATCCCTATCAGTGGAAACCAACCAAAAAGCGTGACGAGCCAACTCAGAAAATCTCATCTCGTAATGCATCACGGACATGCCATCTTGACGTAACTGCTCAAACTGTCTGTGCAGCTCCTCTCTACGAGACTGTGGCACAAACTTCTCTAAAAAGAGAATGGAGAACTCCCGCCATATAAGTGGTACTGCACCAATCGGCATGCGCCTCTCATAAGCCTTCCACCTTCTGAAGGCAACCCCAAAAAACTAAAAAGTAGTGAACGAGACTCCACTGGTCTCTAGAATACCTGTTGTCCGAAGCATCCACTGGCACTTATCCAGAAAACCCTGAGTATCCTCTGACTCAGCACCGCTAAATGATGGAGGTCGAAGCCTCCAAAATCTCTCAAGTCTTCTCTGCTCATCATCTGCCTTAACAGGGATTACCGGGGCCTGAGCGACTGCAACTGGCTGGGCTGGTAGTGCCCCCGGTATCTGAAGTCCCTGTACTACCTGGTCTGGAGTACGGGCAACAGGGGTATGAGTACCTCCCCCGGCCTGAGAAGTGGCAGGTGCGGCCTGAGCCGAAACCTCCTGAGCAAGGCCAGTACAAACTCTCAATATATGGGCTAGAGCCTCCTGAAGGCCTGGAATCACAATAGGTGTAGCTGGTGCCTGAGCTGGTCCCGCCGGCTCAACTGTATCCGAAATATGCTCCTGAACTGGAGCAACTGGTGGTACTACAGGTGCTGCTTCAACTGCTGCACGAGCTATACCTCGACCTCTACCTCGGCCACGACCTCTACCACGGCCCCGGCCTCTCGCGTCCCTAACTGGTGGCACTAGTGGCTGACCGTCCAATCCAGTAATACGTGTCCTCACCATCTGTGAGAGAATAGAATAACAGGACTTTTAGTTTCCGGAATCAACAAGTTCGCATGACTGAATACAATAAAGTAAAATTTTCTAAGGGTCCGGCAGCCTCTCGTAGATAAGTACAGACGTCTCTGCACCGATCCGCAAGACCCTACTAAACCTTCTCATGACTCGTGAGACCTATGTAACCTAGGCTTTGATACCAACTTGTCACGACCCAAAATCTCACCTGTCGTGATGGCGCCTATCTCAATACTAGGCAAGCCGACAATCTCAATAAACCACCATATCTTTTAAGTTTGAAAACATGATAATTAAATTCAGCGGAAGAAATCTCACAAATACAAATATAACACTCTCAAAACCCGGTGTCACTGAGTACAGGAGCATCTAATATGAATACAATGTCTGACTGATAAAAATCACTGTCTGAAAGTATAGAACAGTACAATAACTGAAGGAAAGAGAGACAAAGTCAGCGGACGCCAGGCAGCTACCCTGATAGTCTCCAACTGGTAACATACTAAGGTCTAATAGCCGCCGTGTCCGGAAGCACCTGGATCTGCACACAAGGTACAGAGTGTAGTATGAGTACAACCAACTCAATAAGTAACAAGACTAACCTCTGGGCTGAAAGTAGTGACGAGCTCCGCAGGGACAGTCCAGTATAAATAATGGTACTAAAATGTAGACATGCTTTCAAGTGCAACAGTAAAACTCAGTACAAGTGAAATAGATCAATACTGCATGATATGAGGAATATGACATCTCAGTAGAAAGACCTCATGTAAATACTGGTCACAAATTACTCGGTCACTCGGTACTGTTTATGGCCAATCCAGCCCAGGGGTGTTCCAACCCGTATGTAAATACACATCGACTAACAGTCAGTCACTCAATACCGTATAAGGCCAATCCAGCCCTGGGATAATTTTATCCCCAAATATAATTGATACGGACAAGATCCATGTCCAGGTAAACTCATTATAATACAAATAAGTAAGGCAAGTCCATGCCCTGGGAAATCCATCCCGAATATATATAATCATCTAAGTAAGGCAAGTCCATGCCCTTGGAAGTCCATCCCGAATATATATAATCATCTACGCTCACTAGGGGTGTACAGACTCCGGAGGGGCTCCATCAGCCCAAACGCTATATAAAGCCAATATGGCCTACTGCAAGCGGGCAGTCCCGATCCGTATAATAATAAAGCCTAAAGGTCTGCTACAGGCGGGCATCCCTGATTCATAAAATAGTAAAGCCTATAAGGCCTGCTGCAGGCGGGTAGTCCCGGTCCATATAATAATAATGTATAAAGTTATTATGGCCTGCTGCGTCGCGCAGCTCAATCCCATAAATATCCTCACAATGGACAAATATTACTGAGTGTGAAATATATACTTTTGAACAATTAATTCAACAGCAACACGACCCCATGGGTCCCAAAATATTGGCACGTAGCCTAAACATGATCTTTAGTAGGAGCCTCAGCTCAATTTCTCTAACACGTGGAGAATGTTCAGATAATAATATGATTCATTAATCTTACAACTGCACAGGATTTATTCAAGGCACAATTTATATGGTGCACGTCCACATGCTCGTCACCTATCATGTGTGTCACCTCCAAACAATTTATATCATACCAAATTCGGGGATTCATACCCTCAGAACCAAGTTTAGAAGTGTTACTTACCTCAAACCGTGTAATTCTTTACTCCGGTATGCCTTTGCCTCGTGAATTGGCCTCCAAACCCCTCGAATCTAGTCACAATTAATTCGATTCAGTCAATAAAATTTATTGGAATTAATTCCATAAGAAAATACTAATTTTCCATAAAAATTCGAAAATTAGCTCAAAAATTGCTTGTGGGACCCACGTCTCGGAACTCGATAAAAGTTATAAAATCCGAAAGCCCATTCAACCACGAGTCTAACCATACCAATTTTACCAAAATCCGACCTCAACTCGACCCAAAAATCTTCAATTTAAACCAAGAGGGTTTTCTAAATGTTTCAACTTAATTCACCCATTAAATGATGGATTCAAAGACATAATCATGGAAATTAATCAAAACTCGATAAAAATCACTTACCCCAAACACCCACGCAAGAATCTCTCCAAAAATCGCCTTCTACCGAGCTCCCAATTTGATTCCCCGTTTTGGAACTTTTAATTCTGCCCAGAATTTCCTTCATCGCGTTCGCGACCATAGATTCGCGTTCGCGAAGCACAAAAAAAATGTCCTGCCAAGATTCCTTCGCGTTCGCGATATCCTCATTGCGTTCCCGATGCCTTCCGATCTCTGCCCTTCGCGTTCGCGAGACACGAGACGTGTTCGCGAAGGCTTAACGCCAGGTAGGCCCCCAACTCCCTTTCCTCTTCGCGTGTGCATCTGTCCACTCACGTTCGCGTAGGCTTTCCCCAGCTCCCTTCTTCGCGTTCGCGTCTTCTTCATCGCGTTCGCGATGGGCAAATCTCAACCGTCCAAAATCCTCCTTCACGAACGTGTGAGACCCTTCGTGTTCACGAAGAACAATACCAGATATGAGTTCCAGCAGTTGCAAAACAAGGAAAAATGATCCGAAACCGTCTCGGAACTCACCCGAGGCCCCCGGGACCTCAACCAAATATACCAACAAGTCCTAAAACATTAGATGAACTTAGTTGAACCCTCAAATCGCCTCAAACAATGCTAAAACCATGAATTACACCCCAATTCAAGCCTAATGAACTTTGAAATTTCTAATTTCTACAAACGACGCCGGAATCTATCAAATCATGTCCGATTGACCTCAAATTTTGTACACAAGTCATAAATGACATAACAGAGGTATTCAAATTTTGAGAATCGGATTCCGACCCTGATATCAAAAATTCAACTTTCGGCATTTCAAGCCTAATTCCATTACGAACCTTCAATTAATTTTTCGAACACGCTCCTAAGTCCAAAATCACCATACGGAGCTATTGGAATTATCAGAATTCAATTCCGAGGTCGTTTACTCATAAGTCAATATCCGGTCAACTTTTTCAACTTAAGTTTTCAATTATGAGACTAAGTGTTTCATTTCACTCCGAAATCCTTCCGGGTCCGAACCAACTAACCGATAAGTCATAAATCAATTTTAAGGCATAAATTGAACAGTAAATAGGGGAACGAGGATGAAATACCCAAAATAACCGGCCGGGTCGTTACAAAAACCATTAAACTAATAGATCTAAATATTAACGGCTAACTAATTAATATTTTTTTTTCATTCAACCCTTCTGAATTGCACATATACTTCAGTTGGAAATCAATTACACAAGAAGTTAAGAGTACATTATACAAGGCAAAAAGTTAAGATCCTTGAAATAGCAAATATCTTTCATTCACCAAGTGAGGTTTTTTCCCGGTAAATGCAGATGTCTACAATATGTTTTAGGAGCTAATACAACTATCACTATTAAATGCTTAGCTGATGAAACCTTTATGGGTTTAACCTAGCTAGAATATCCAAATAATTCCTCCATGGTCCACCATATAGCTTTAAATTCTGCAAGCAACCAGTTGATTATCGAAAATACTTACGAATCTACAAAACTATACACATAGGGTGTAAAATAAATTACTCAGTCAATTCAGACTCTAATGCATTGTCTGTGAGCATAAAGTATCGGCAATACCTGTATCGGCCAGAGGCATTATCTCAAAACATCTCATAGTTCACGTAGAATGATACAACAATGGGCACCACATAGGGTTCAGTCTCTTTCATGTCCCTCCTCCCCCTGCATATTATTCTCATTGTCATCCTCAATCCCTTCATACGACCCTATTCCTTCACCCACAAAAGAAATTCAAGTGAAAATTTTTTAAGTGGTTTATAGTCCCATTCGTAAAGCCATATAATTTTGCATTCAGTTGAAGATTAATTACTTTATTGTGTCTTGGTACTTTATTTCGTTTCCCAAGCACAGTCCTTCCCCGTTGATTCTCTAGATCATTCTGAAAAATTCAGTAAATCTTTCATCTTTTCTTTTCTATTAAATATGTGAAAAACTATAAAGTGTGGCAAGAGAATGATATGAATTACCAGATTTCGGAATCAAAAAGAATGAACAAAAAACTTCAGAGTAATATTGCACAAAAGAGAAGTACGGTGTATGTTCTACCATGTCTCTAACCGCCACCCTCAATAGCCACCAACGCGAATATAACCCATACCCTATATTGATTATCGAAACACCATTATATAATGGCTTAGAGTAACGATCAAGTACACTATGGAATGGTTGCAACTGTTAATATTGCATATTAAAAGCACAAACAATTATGTATATGCTTTAATCATCTATAGATGGAAACTTTTTAGTTTTTGTAACTGATGAACCAAACATACAACCAAGAGATCATGCATAATAGTATGGTAACATGATCTATGATACAATAACAGTGTAATTTAGAACTTACGGTGCAAATGTATGAAGATACCATGCTTTTTGTAGAAAAAGACAGACTTTTGCTTTTTCTTTTTTAATAAGATAAATAAAGATAAAGACACATACTTTCAATACATTAAGTGATGAATTGAATATAACGACTACAGATCATGCAGAACACTATATTAACTTCAGCTTTAATGGAGAACATTGTTACCCAGGATATACAGTGAAAAGAAATAAAGAACAGTGCAGTAATGTAACGACCCGATCGATCGTTTTACTTTGTCTATCCATGTTCCCCTAATTAAGACTCGCCGTATGTTCTTTTACTATTTTATGACTTACGGGGATGGTTGGTTTGGGTTTGAAAGGGTTCAGGTTGAAATCAGAACACTTAATTCCTTAATAGTGGCCTAAGATGGCCAAGTTTGACTTGAGTCAACATTTTGAGTAAATGACCTCGGAACCGGGATTTGATGGTTCCAATAGCTTCGTATGATAATGTTGGACTTGGACGTACGTTCGGATCGAGTTCTGGGTGATCTGGGACCATTTCGATGCCTAATGTTGAAAGTTGGCGCATTGAAGGTTTTCTAGTTCTTTGAATTTGGTTTGAAGTAGACTTCATTGTTATCGAGGCCTGTTTGGGATTTCGAGCCTAGGAATAGGTACATATGGTGAATTATGACTTGTACGCAAAATTTGGTATCATTCCGAGTTGTCTAAGTAAGATTCGACTCTTTCGGAGCTAATTGAAAAGTTCGAAGTTCATAAGTTGATTTAATTTGGTTTTGGGGTGTGATTCTTAGTTTCGATGTTATTTTAAGTATTTCGAGAGTTCGATCAGGTCCGTATTATGTTTATGGACTTATTGGTGAAGCTGGACAGGGTCTCGAGTGGCTCGAGTGAATTTCGGACCACCCGGAGCTAACTCTGAAATTCTGCTGCTGATGGTTCTGGTTTCCTTCTTCGCAAACACGGAGGTGGAGTCGCGTTCACGGAGAAGGAATTGGGGGACTAGACATTTTGCTCTTCGCGTTCGCAATCCACAGGTCACGTTCGTGAAGGTCTGGGACATGTGGCATTCGCGTTCCCGTGAGTGCGCCCGCGTTCGCGTAGAGGAAAGGGGCCTAGGAGGGGTCAACAACCATTACCCTTCGTGTTCGTGAAGGTATCATCGTGTTTGCGATGCTCAGGCGGGGCAAGCCTTCGCGATCGCGATACCGCTCTCGCGTTCACAATGAAGATTTTCAGGGCCTGGACAAGATTTGCCTTCGCGATTGCGAGGCCCTTTTCGCTATCGCGAAGAAGGGTCAACTGGGCAGAACCTTGTTTTAAATCAGGACTTAGGCTTATTTTCTCTCATTTCACTTTGGGTTAGCCGATTTTGGAGCTCTTGGAGATGGGTTTTACACCTAGCATTGTAAGGTAAGTAATTACTACTTAATATGAGTTTAATACACGGATTATGAGTAGATTTTAACATGTAGATTGTGGAAATTATACGATTTTGTTGAAAACCCTAGGTTTTGATAAAAATGGGATTAGACCACAAAAATGATTATGGAATTGGATAGAAATTATATATTTGTGTTCGTGAGGTTATATGGGTAACATTTATTTACGAAAATTTCTGAAATCCGGGCATGTGGGCCCCGGGGGCGAATATTAGGAATCTTCCAATTTGGGTTGGGTAATTACTCTAATAGTTAAATTATAAACTTTTAAGCATATATTGATTAGTTTGTAAAAGCTTTGGCTAGTTTCGAATTGCTCGACACCGATTTTAGTCTATTAGTGTGAATTGTGGACCGGAAAGAGGACTCGGAAACGAGGTAAGTCTCTTGCCTAACCTTGTAAGAGGGAATTATCCCTGAAAGTGTTTTAAATGGTTATTTGCTAATAATTGTGGGTGCTACGTGCACACGATGTGACGAGAGTCCGTACGTAGCTAAAATCATGCTTATGTCCGGGCAGATTTAGAACTCTACTATGTATTACTTGTATTGTTTGTACCCAACTTGTTGGTTTATTTACCTAAATTTATAATTGAAATTGGATAAAGGATTTTAAAGGACTGAGCTTTATTACTTTGAGTTTTGGCGGAATACTTGATTGTTAGTGGAAATTATGCCTTCTTTGAGTATTAATCCTTTGTAGTAGTCATTGATCAAAGTTTGTAGAGTTTTCTTTATTCCTGTGGATCGGGCCGAATGCCTCGACAGTATATATGATGCATCTATGGTTCGCGCTAGTCGAACCTAGACAGTGTACAGATTATTCTGGATCGAGTCGTACGATCTCGGCATAAACCGTGTGTGATATTGCTCGGAGTCCGATTATACTTGATAGTTCTTCTTGATCTGAGGCTAGAAAATTACTTGGTGGTTCTTATGTGTTAAATACTTGACTTGTGATAGTTAGACACTTTAAATTGATATTATGTTTAAGAATTATAAATTACTGTTTCTTATCTCACTATTATTGTTGTATTTCATGCCTAATTATGATTTATATACTTTATTAATTGACCCTTAGTAAGTGTCGATGTCGACCCTCCGTCACTACTTCCTCGAGGTAAGATTAGATACTTACTGGGTACATGTTGTTTATGTACTCACGCTACACTTCTGCAGTAATCGTGCAAGATCTGAAGCAGGTGCATCTGGTGGCCAGTCAGGCGCGTACCCCCGCTACCCGAAGACTTAGTGGTGAGCTGCTCCCTATGCTCCGTTCTGCAGCACCCGTAGTCTCTTCCTTGTTGTATTTGTTTTTCCGTCTATCTTACTCTAGACAGTAGTATAGGAGGTTTTGTATATTCTACTAGTTTGCTCGTGCACTTGTGACATCAGGTTTTTGGAAAATTCTAAGAGATATTTATGGTTTTTGATTATTAAATTCACTACTTCACTCTTATGTTTATTTTACGCTTTATATTACTACGGTCACCTACTATTTGTTTCTTTATTACATAAAATCAATGACTTTTGAAATATTAAAATGAATAATTAAAATGAATAAGAAAGGTGGATGTTGAGGCACCTACACTTGAGTTCGTGCCGGTTGTGAATGAATTTCCGGAGGTCTTTCCGGATGAGCTCCCTCGCATCCCACCAGACATGGAGATTGATTTTGGAATTGATGTGATGCCAGACATGCATCCTATATCTATTCCGCCCTACAGAATGGCATTGACAAAATTGAAAGAGCTAAAGGAACAATTGAAAGATTTGTTAGAGAAGGGTTTCATCCGGCCGAGTGTGTCGCCTTGGGGTGCACCGGTCCTCTTTGTAAGAAAGAAAGATGGGTCATTAAGGATGTGTATTGACTATCGGTAGCTCAACAAGGTTATGATCAAGAATAAATACCCACTGCCAAGGATAGATGACTTGTTTGATCAATTGCAGGGTGCTAAGTACTTCTCCAAGATCGATTTAAGATCCGGGTATCGCCAATTAAAGATCAGGGAGCAGGATATTCCGAGAACAGTTTTCAGGACCCGGTATGGGCACTTTAAATTTTTGGTACTGTCTTTTGGGCTAACAAATGCCCCGGCACCTTTCATAGATCTTATGAATCGAGTCTTCAAGCCTTTTCTTGACTCATTCGTGATAGTGTTTATTGACGATATATCCTTGTATATTCGCGAAGTCGAGAGTACCATGCCGGTCATCTCAGGGCAGTTCTACAAACCCTATATCAGCACAGGTTGTATGCGAAGTTTTCGAAATGTGAATTTTGGCTTGAATCTGTCACTTTCTTGGTTCATGTCGTCTCTAGAGAAGGAATTGAGGTTGGTCCTCAGAAGATTGCAGCTGTGAAGAATTGGCCTAGACCTATAACTCCGATAGAGATTCGCAGTTTCTTAGGCTTAGCTGGGTATTACAAAAAGTTTGTGGAGGGATTCTCTACTCTTGTCTCTCCGTTGACTAAATTGACGCAGAAGGCAATTAAGTTCCAATGGTTCGATGCTTGTGAAAGGAGCTTCCAGGAGTTGAAAGCAAGATTAACTACGACACCGGTGTTGACCCTACCAGAGGGTACAAATGGGTTTGTGGTATATTGTGATGCTTCAAGAATCGGACTTTGGTGTGTATTAATGCAATATGGCAAGGTGATAGCCTATGCTTCTAGGCAACTCAAGAATCATGAAAAGAACTATCCAACACATGACTTAGAGCTTGCAGCGGTGGTCTTTGCGTTGAAGATTTGGCGTCATTATTTATATGGGGTCCATGTGAATATTCACGGACCATAAGAGTCTTCAATATATTTTCAAGCAGAATGAATTGAATCTGAGGCATAGAAGATGGCTTGAGTTACTCAAGGACTACGATATTGATATTCTATATCATCCAGGGAAGGCTAATGTTGTGACGGATTCTCTTAGCCGGAAATCTATGGGTAGTTTAGCACACTTGGAGGCATATCAAAGGCCATTGGCTAAGGAAGTTCACCGATTGGTTAGTTTGGGAGTTCGTCTTTCGGACTCTAGTGAAGGAGGGGTGATTGTACAAAATATGGCTGAATCATCACTTGTTGTGAAAGTCAAGGAGAAGCAATACCCATTGTTGGTACAATTGAAGGAGGGGATTCATAAACATAAGACCATGGCCATTTCTCTTGGCATGGATGATGGTACACTAAGGTACCAAGGGCGACTATGTGTTCCAAATGTGAATGGTCTCCGGGAAAGAATCATGACCGAAGCTCACACTTCTAGGTATTCCATGCACCCGGGTTCTACAAAAATGTATCATGATCTTAAGGAACTCTATTGGTGGAATGATATGAAGAGGAATGTAGCGGACTTTGTGGCGAGATGTCCAAATTGTCAGCAAGTAAAGGCCGAACACCAAAGGCCCGGTGGGTTGGCACAGACATAGAAATTCCAATGTGGAAGTGAGAAATGATTAATATGGACTTTGTAGTAGGACTACCTCGCACTCATCGTAAGTTTGACTCGATTTGGGTGATTGTGGATCGACTCACGAAATCAGCACACTTCTTTCCGATTAAGGCTACCGACACAACAAAACAGTATGCTCAGTTGTATATCAAAGAAATAGTCAGCTTATAAGGCACTCCAGTTTCTATTATTTCTGATCGGGGGGCACAATTCACTGCTAATTTTTGGAAGAAATTTCAGCAAGGTTTGGGTACTCAGGTGAATCTTAGTACAGCCTTTCACCCGCAGACTGACGGGCAGGCAGAGCGGACTATTTAGACGCTTGAGGATATATTGCGCACTTGTGTTATAGACTTCAAAGGTAACTGGGACGATCATTTGCCACTCATAGAATTTGCATACAACAATAGTTATCATGCTAGCATTCAAATGGCACCGTTCAAGACTTTATATGGTAGGAGATGTAGATCTCCCATTGGGTGGTTCGAGATTGGAAAAGCAGAGTTGATAGGACCGGACCTCGTGCATCAGGCTATAGAGAAGGTTAAGATCATTAAGGAGCGGTTGAAAACTGCTCAGAGTCGTCAGAAGTCCTATTCGGATGTTCGTCGTAGGGATTTGGAGTTCAAAGAAAATGATTGGGTATTTTTGAAGGTTTCCCCCATGAAGGGTGTAATACGATTTGGTAAGAAAGGGAAATTGAGTCCGAGCTATGTCAGACCGTACAGAATCATTCAGAGGATTGGTGAGGTGACGTACAAGCTCGAGCTACCACCTGAGATGTCTTTAGTGCACCCGATATTTCATGTGTCTATGTTGAAGAAAGTAGTTGGAGACCCGACACTCATTGTTCCGGTTGAGACTATTGAGGTTAATGAGGAATTGACTTATGAAGAGATTACAGTTTCTATTATTGATCGGCAAGTCCGAAAGTTGAGAAATAAAGAAATTGCCTCCGTAAAAGTGTTGTGGCGAAACCAGCAGATTGAAGAGGCCACCTGGGAGGCCGAGGAAGAAATGAAGAAGAAGTACCCTTATTTGTTTGAATAGCCATGTATTTATAAAGTTGTAATCTATGAAAAATATTCTAAGAGTTGCTTTCTATGAATTTTGTATCATTTGTACAATTGGCGTTAAGGGTGTTCCTTTTTCCGGAAATATATTGCTTGTGAGGCCACAATTGGTGTTATTTTGTATTATGTTACGTCGTTGGATTATGTATATGCTGTTAGGATGTGTTTCTGGGGGCCTCTGACAGGTGGATAGGCCTAGTTACAAGGTAAACTCTGCCGAAATTTTTGAAAATTTAGGGAGTTCGTCAAATTTGGTGTTGCTGGTGTGTGGTATGAAAATTGAGTTGCATAAGATGCTAATAGCATGCTTTGACCCTCATTCGAGGACGAATGATCCTAAGTGAGGGAGAATGTAAGGCCCCGTAGAATTTTGCAAAAGAAAATAATATTTCGTAGCACCGAATTGGTTTTACGTGTTGAGGATTATATAAATGCACGTAAATGAAAAGGAAAAGTTTTGGCAGAAAATTATAATTTTGCGGTCCATTATGCGACCGCAGAATCGCTCTGCGGGCCGCATAATGGCCGCAAAAGAAGGGCCAGTCTGGGGGCAATTATTCGGTCGACTGTGCGACCGCATAACTGTTATGCGGTGCATTATGCGATCGCATAACAGTTATGCAGACCGCATAATGACCACATACATAGACAATTTTTTTGGTCGTTTGATCTGTAATTATGCGACCATTTTGCGGTCCGCATATCCGTTATGAGGTCGCATATGCGACCACAGAATCGTTCCGCAGCTCCATTTCTGGGTTTTTAAAACCCGACCCTATTTCGTTAAATACACTCTTTGGGCCATTTTTGAGCGATAATCTGATATTTTAGAGGGAGAGAGAGTGCCCTAGAGTGAGAATGAGTTCTTCAATAATTGTTCTTCAATTCTTGCTCATGTTTTGGAAGATTAAGAAGGGAAACTCACTAGGTCTTCATCCTAGAGGTAAGATTCTACACCCTAATCCTCAATTTTGAATTTTATGTAGAAATGGATAATTAGCAAGATAATTTCTGGGCAGGAGGGTTGTTTATTTTGCATGCATGTGTTATCAAAGGGTGTAGGAAGATTGTTGAGATAAAAATGGTAAAGATTGGGTTGTGGGATGATGGAATCCTCCATAAAAGAGCCTTGAACCTTAATCCACACTTAGTGTTTGATAAAATGCTCAAATGAGCTAGAACCATGAACATCTCCCTAATTTTGGTTCAATTTATTATATTTCTGCAATAGATCGAAGTTGCTAAGAATTTCGGAACATTTAGAGTGTAAGGAAGCTCAAGTGAGGTATGTTGGCTAAACTCTTCTTTTAGAATTGGAATTCCCATTATCCTTGTAAGTTCCAAGATGTTGATTACAAATCGAGTATTCCGATAAGTTTTGTGATAAATATATATGTTCAATTCGTGTTTCAAATGCTCTTATCATATTGCATTATAAATTGAGGATGTGTTCCAAACTAAGGATTGTGTATCCACATGTTATAAATTTCAAGTCATGATTTATGTGAAAGTTATTATGCCAAGTTGTGTAGAGATTGTGATTGTGATACACCTCCACCCGCATATATTGGGGTGAGGCGGCATGACCGCTTTGTGTGGGGATTATGGTACAGAGACTGTAATTATAATACACCTCCACCCGCATATATTGGGGTGAGGCAGCATGACCGCTTTGTGTAGGGATTATGGTATTGTGGGACTGCACCTCCACCCGCTTACATTGGGGTAAGGCGGTATGACCGCTTTGTGCATAGTTTTGGTATTGTTGTGGCACCACCACCCGCATACATTGGGGTGAGGCGGCATAGCCGCATTGTGTTGGTATCGGTATCGTTGATGCATTTCCACCCGCATACATTGGGGTGAGGCGGCATAGACGCTTTGTGTAGGTTCTTGGTACTGTAGTTATATATCCACCCGCATACATTGGGGTGAGGCGGCATGGCCGCTTGATTAGAGTTGTGGTATTGTACGTACACCTCCACCTGCATACATTGGGTGAGGCGGCGGGGCCGTTTTGTGTGAAGATGGTTACAGAGGATCTTATCTTAAATCCTATAAATGTTATTGATAGCTTTTAATAAGCTTTCTATGGTTTAAACGATTATCTATATTATTCTATTGCTGTACTGGTTCATTATATTCATCTTGTATTTTTGAATTCTTAAATTAGTGTTTAGTTTTCATACTAGTACTATTTGACGGTACTAACGTCCCTTTTTGCCGGGGGCGCTGCATCTTTAAATGGATGTAGGTGGTTCCACAGCAGGAGGTATTGATCAGTGATAGCAACACACCTTCTTCCCAGCTGACTTGGTGAGCCCCACTTCATCCTGGGTCATGTATCTTTTGTTCTTTGTGTATTCTGTTTGAGGTATAGACGGGGCCTTATTGTCGGCATTATCATTGTACTCATCTTTATCTATAGAGGATCCGTAGATATAGTGTGGGTTGTATAATGGTGCTGGGGAAGTCAAACTCGTGTGTTGTGCTTGAATTATTATTTCCACTTCAGATTATGAAAAATGTGTTTGGAATTGAGACTTTAAAATAAAGTAACTGATGGTAAGAAATTGGTATTGCAACATGATCACTTTATTGGTTGATTAACGAAAACATATATATTCTCTTTATTCATAAATGAGTTTGGATAGAAGGAAATCTAATAGGCTTGCTCGACCGGGTTCACTGGGTTGAGCGTCGGTCGTGCTCCTCGGTTTTGGGGCGTGACAATTATTCGATCCATTATGCGACCGCATAATCATTTCGCAGACCGCACAACCCATCGCAGATTCAACATGAAATTTTTCAGAGGGGAGTTCTGCGGTGCATTATGTGACCGCAGAATAGGTTTGCGGACCGCTGACCGGTCACAGTGTGGGGCAGAATTGCCCAGTTCCGAAGGCCATTTTGCTGTCCATTTTTCGGACCGCATAAGTATTATGCGGTCGCATATGCGATCGCAGATCTGTGACGAAGCTCCATTTTTTGATTTTTATAATCCGGCCCTATTTTGATATAAGGCCTTTGGGGATTATTTGAAGGTAAAAATCTGATATTTATAGAGAGAAGTGAGAGAAGGAAACCCTAGGCTAATTGTTCATGAATCCTTGCTCAAGACTTGGAGAATTCACAAGGAAAACTCACAAGGTCTTCATCTAAGAGGTAAGGTTCTAACCCTAATCTTCAATTTCGAGTTTGAGTTAAAAGATGGGTGATTGAGAGTATGATTCTTGGGTGTGAGAGTATTATGTATACATGCATGTACCAATAAGGTTTGTGGGAAGATTGCTGAGCCCAAATGGGTAAAGATTGGGTTGTGAAGTGAAAGAAATCTTGTGGAAGAACCTTGTAACTAATTTGCACATCTAGTGTTTGATAAAATACTCAAATGAGCTGAAACCATAAATCTCTCCCTAATTATGGTTCAATTTTATTATATCTCTAGTTGATTGGAATTGCTAGAAGTGTTGGGACATTGTGGTAATTTAAGGAAAGCTCAAGAAAGGTATGTTGGCTAAACTCCTCTCTTAAAATTGAATCCCACGGTATTCATGTAATTTATGTAAGTCCCGAGTTGTTCATTATAAAATTGGCTATTCCGAATAAGCTTGTGTTGAAAGATATATGTTCAATATGTATCCCAAATGCTTTTATCATGTTATGTTATTATTTGAGAATGTGTTCAAATTATGGGCTGTGCATTAAAAATGTTTCGACTTCAAGTCAAGTTCAAACGAAGGCTATTATGCCAAATTTTGTGAAAAATCTCTGCGCCTAAGACTCTTAATTGCTCACATGTGTACTAAAACCCTTGATTTGTAACGCCTTGTTGTTGTTGTTGATGATAATGTTTGAAAGTGAAAAAGGTGAGCATGAAATACTAAATACGGTCGACGTGCCAATAATGATTTTATAATTGTGGCCAGTAGTGCCAATGTAATGAAGAGATATGAAAGAAGTATGAAACTAGATGATTGGTAGAAATTGATGATGTCGATCCACACATCATTGTGGTGAGACGGCCTAGCCGATCGAGTCGTGATCGGACGCCATTCCGCACACATGGTGGTGATTGTGCTGAAAATTGTAATTAAAATTGTGATTGTGGTTAATGTCTCGGATGAGACGGCCTAGCCGATCAGGTCGTGATCGGACTCCATGCTAAAAGTACGGTGGTATTGTGAACGGTGGCATATTGATACTAAAGATCTCCCAACTTAAAATATGAAAATCTATTTGAACACTGTCTTGGTCCTAACTTGAGGTTTGATGTTGTTTGAGGCTTCCACTAATATTATGATTGTTTTTGCTTGTATTATTAATCGTTCTATTGAGTGGGTGTTTTGTCATTCATACTAGTACTATTCCATATGTACTAATGTCCCTTTTGCCGGGGCGCTGCATCTTCAATGGATACAGGTGGTTCCACATCATGAGACATTGATCAGTGATAGCGGTACACCCTCTTCCCAGCTGACTTGGTGAGCCCCACTTCATTTCAGGGTCATGTATCTTTTGTTCCTTGTGTATTGTGTTTGAGGTATAGTCGTAGCCTTGTTGCCGGCACTATCATAATACTCTTTTATATCTAATAGAGGCTCCGTAGATAGTGTGGGTTGTATATTAGTGCTGGGGAAGTCAAACATGTTATGTTGTGTTTGAAATTACTTGTTCCACTTCAGACCATGATAATGTGTGTAATTTGAGACTTTAAAATGAAGTGACCAAGGGTAATGAATTGGTATTGTCTACATGATCTCCTTATGGTCTAATTAACGAAAATATGTATTCTCTTTATTCATAAGTGAGTTTGGGTAGAAAGTATCTAATAGGCTTGCTTGACCAGGTTCACTCGGTTGAGCGTCGGTCGCGCTCCCCGAGTTCGGAGCGTGACGGTACAATTGATGTTGTGCTAAGTATCTTTCTCTTATTCTCTCACAGATGGTGCTAATGCGCGCGGTAGATGTACCCAGCAGTGGAGGAGCTACTCCTCCTGTTGCTAGAGGTCGAGGAAGAGGCTGAGGGAGGGCTCTAGCTCCTGCTAGAGGACGAGGGCGTCCTAGAGTTGCTCCTGTTGTGCCACCAGCGGATCCAGTGAAGGATCTTGTTATTGAGGACCAGGATGAGGTACCTGCAGTTGAGCTGGCCCAGACAGATTTCATGTCCGCACCAGGATTTTAGGAGGCCATATGATGTGGTTCATGGACTCTATGACGTAGGCTAGTTTATTTCCAGTAGACCCAGCCACATCTCAGGCGGGAAGGGGAGCACAAAACTCTATCGCTCAGGCTCTAGGGCACGCTGCTACCGTATATCAGACTCTTGGTGCACTACCTGCGGGCGGGGCTCAGCCAGTTATAACGGCTATACCAGAGCCCAGACCGGCCACGACTCATGAGCCGCATAAGCTGTTGGATAGATGACCAGGCTACATCTTCTTACCTTTGGCGGCGAGTGACATGTTGACTCCTAGGACTTTATTGATCGTTGTAGGGATAAACTGCATAACATGAGAGTACTGGAGTCCCACGGGGTGGACTTCACCACATTTCAGTTGGAGGGCAGGGTCCGTAGATGATGGCAGTCCTATCTTCTCAGCAAACCAGCAGGTTTTCCTCCCTTGACTTGGGACCAGTTCACACGTCTCTTTTTGGAGAGATATATCCCATCCTATCATAGGGAAGAGTTACGGGGTCAGTTCGAGCAGCTCCAGCGGGGTCAGATAATTGTGACCGATTATGAGGCGAGATTCTTTGAGTTGTTGATAGTAGGCTATATTTATGCAATTTAGACACTAGTTACACTCTAATTTGGCCGCACTTTATTGATATTTGAATGTTAAAAGATAACAAAATGCCCTAATTAAGAATTTGATGCTTTGCAGGAGCTACTCCGAGCTAGGAGGGAGCTAACGAGTGTTTTGGAGTCAACATGGAGTGTGAAAGGCCAATCGAAGGTTAGCCCGGTCGAAAAGGAGCGAGAAAAGCAAGCGAGACGACCCCTCCAGGTGCGCGGCCGCGAATTGGTCCGCGAACTCAAGGCAGTGAGGCAGTGAGATTATAGCTAAAGAGTTAAGAATTAATCCGGCAATTGGGGAAATCAATAGCCCTAGATCCTTTTACCCTTGAATTTAATTTTAGTCTTGATTATTGCTAATTTTATTGTCATTTTTCCTTAGCTAAATAAATTCCACTGATTATTCATAAAACATATCATTAGCATTATTTAAAGTTATAGTAAATAGGTTAGTTCCCTGTGGGATTCGACTCCGGACTTGAACCGGGTTATATTTACAGCGACCGCTTAGTCCTTTTTACAAGGCATAGTTGGGCGTGATCAAATTTTGGTATCGTTGCCGGGGAACTAACAATGTTATTTATTACAACTTAGAAGAATTGCTAGTATTCTTAGTTTAGATCAATTTCTTACGGTGTTTAAATTTTTCCATTAAAATTCTCACGTTTGAATTCTCCTGTGACTCAGGTGTATGCCTAGAAGCTCTTCTAGGACTGGTGAACTTTTTGAAGGACTCTCAGACCCCTAGAAAGCATTTAGGGCATTAAATCGGGACAACAAGAAAAACAAATAGTTACAATAAAAACACACACTCGAAATTGAAATGGACAACGTGGACGATGTCAACGAAAACAATCGGAATAATCGGGTTGACCCAAACAATGGAGTGGTGGCACCTCTTGTGCCAGAAGCTGCTCTTTATGATTGGGCACAACCAACTGTTGATAACTTAGCCACCGCCGTTTGTATACCTCAGATACAAGCGGAGACATTCCAGATCACCAACAACATGCTGCATCTATTGCAAAATAAGGGACTGTTCTTCGGGTCATACATTAAAGACCCACAACAATATCTGAAGAATTTCCTATCAATATGTGTGACCCAAAGATAGCCGAATGTGACTCCTGAAGCCATCAAGCTATTACTGTTTCCATTCTCTATGATCGGAGAGGCTCAAACTTGGCTGAATTCGCTCCCAATAAACTCCATTGCCACTTGGGAAGAATTAATCAAACAGTTCTTAAACAAGTTTTATCCTCCCAACAAGACTGCAAGGCAGATTGATGAGATAGCAGTTCAGGCATAAACCAATTGAGACCTTGCAAGAAACCTGTGAGAGGTTCAAGGAAATGCTAGTGAAGTGTCCACAACATTGCATTCCTGATCAGATGCTGGGACAGAGATTCTACATGGGTTTAGCAGATAGTTTGAAGGCCAATATAGATGCTTCAGCTGTGGTGCATTTTTAGCAAGACATTCACAGAGTGCAAGATTCTTCTTGACAAGATGGCTCAAAATTCAGGCTGGATGGTTAGAGGTACGACACTTACGCCAATAGTGCATTCTGTTGCTCTTGACCTAAACAATTCCCATGCAGAGAACATATCCACTCTCATGACTCAGATGAGCATACTGACAAAGAAGATTGATGAGATGGGTACAAAGCAAGCGCACATTGTTGATACAACAAATATAGGATTGTACACTCCTTGCATAAACCAGTCATATGTGTGCTCGTGGAGTGGAGAGAATGACAACTAGGGCTTCAGAGATGACATGAATTATGCCAATAATTTTGGAGGTCAGAGGCAAGGTGGGCAACAATGGGGACCAGCACCAAACCAGCAGTACAGATCCAACCTACCACAACACAACCCCAATTCTGGAGGCGCACGACCACAAGGTCAAGTTGTGCCTTATCAAAGGCAGCAGGGCTATAATCAACAACACCGGCAACAGTTGACCTACCAAACACCTCATCAACAACAGGACAACAACATGGTAGAAATCAGGGGTATACTGCAACAACTCATTGGAACAAATGGTAAGATGCAAGAAAAGTTAGCAGCACATGATTCAACAATCAAAGGCATTGAAACTCAACTGGGACATCTGTCTATGGCCTTGAACAATCGCCCCCAAGGAACATTGCCTGCAGATACAAATATTAACCCAAAGGAACAGAACCCAAATCAGCTAAAGGCAGTGAGTCTCAGGAATGGAAGAGATAGCAAGAAGTTGCTCAATTTATGAGAGAGACTACGCCAACTACGCCAGTTACATTAGAGGCAGATGAGTCAGCAGAGCTCACCGAGGTTGTAATTGAACAAGCACAGGTTGACAAGGGTAAGGAGAAGGATGATGAACAAGTCTCAGAACAGGTGGCACCTCTTGTGCCAGAAGCTTCCAACAAAGAAAAGACATCAAGTAGTGGACAGAGGTTGACTCCTGCACCATTCCCTCAGAGATTGGAAAAACAAAAGAAAGATGATCAATACAGGAAATTCATGGAAATGCTTTGACAGGTTCAATTGAATATTCCACTGATGGATGCTTTGAGGGAAATGCCAGGGTATGCAAAAATGATGAAGGACCTGATGTCGTGGAAATTTGACTTCCAGGACCTGTCCAGTGTAACTCTGACACAGACCTGCAGCGTGGTAGTGACAAGACCTATGGCCCAAAAGGTGTCTGATACAGGTAGCTTCACTATCCCATGCACTATTGGGAGTTATGCTTTTGCTAAAGCATTGTGTGACATCAGGGGTATGCTGCAACAACTCATTGGAACAAATGGTAAGATGCAAGAAAAGTTAGCAACACATGATTCAGCAATCAAAGGCATTGAAACTCAACTGGGACAGCTGTCTATGGTCTTGAACAATCGCCCCCAAGGAACATTGCCTGCAGATACAAATATTAACCCAAAGGAACAGAACCCAAATCAGCTAAAGGCAGTGAGTCTCAGGAATGGAAGAGATAGCAAGAAGTTGCTCAATTTATGAGAGAGACTACGCCAACTATGCCAGTTACATTAGAGGCAGATGAGTCAGCAGAGCTCACCGAGGTTGTAATTGAACAAGCACAGGTTGACAAGGGTAAGGAGAAGGATGATGAACAAGTCTCAGAACAGGTGGCACCTCTTGTGCCAGAAGCTTCCAACAAAGAAAAGACATCAAGTAGTGGACAGAGGTTGACTCCTGCACCATTCCCTCAGAGATTGGAAAAACAAAAGAAAGATGATCAATACAGGAAATTCATGGAAATGCTTTGACAGGTTCAATTGAATATTCCACTGATGGATGCTTTGAGGGAAATGCCAGGGTATGCAAAAATGATGAAGGACCTGATGTCGTGGAAATTTGACTTCCAGGACCTGTCCAGTGTAACTCTGACATAGACCTGCAGCGTGGTAGTGACAAGACCTATGGCCCAAAAGGTGTCTGATACAGGTAGCTTCACTATCCCATGCACTATTGGGAGTTATGATTTTGCTAAAGCATTGTGTGACATCAGGGGTATGCTGCAACAACTCATTGGAACAAATGGTAAGATGCAAGAAAAGTTAGCAGCACATGATTCAGCAATCAAAGGCATTGAAACTCAACTGGGACATCTGTCTATGGCCTTGAACAATCGCCCCCAAGGAACATTGCCTGCAGATACAAATATTAACCCAAAGGAACAGAACCCAAATCAGCTAAAGGCAGTGAGTCTCAGGAATGGAAGAGATAGCAAGAAGTTGCTCAATTTATGAGAGAGACTACGCCAACTACGCCAGTTACATTAGAGGCAGATGAGTCAGCAGAGCTCACCGAGGTTGTAATTGAACAAGCACAGGTTGACAAGGGTAAGGAGAAGGATGATGAACAAGTCTCAGAACAGGTGGCACCTCTTGTGCCAGAAGCTTCCAACAAAGAAAAGACATCAAGTAGTGGACAGAGGTTGACTCCTGCACCATTCCCTCAGAGATTGGAAAAACAAAAGAAAGATGATCAATACAGGAAATTCATGGAAATGCTTTGACAGGTTCAATTGAATATTCCACTGATGGATGCTTTGAGGGAAATGCCAGGGTATGCAAAAATGATGAAGGACCTGATGTCGTGGAAATTTGACTTCCAGGACCTGTCCAGTGTAACTCTGACACAGACCTGCAGTGTGGTAGTGACAAGACCTATGGCCCAAAAGGTGTCTGATACAGGTAGCTTCACTATCCCATGCACTATTGGGAGTTATGATTTTGCTAAAGCATTGTGTGACATCAGGGGTATGCTGCAACAACTCATTGGAACAAATGGTAAGATGCAAGAAAAGTTAGCAGCACATGATTCAGCAATCAAAGGCATTGAAACTCAACTGGGACAGCTGTCTATGGCCTTGAACAATCGCCCCCAAGGAACATTGCCTGCATATACAAATATTAACCCAAAGGAACAGAACCCAAATCAGCTAAAGACAGTGAGTCTCAAGAATGGAAGAGATTTAGACAGAGAGCAAGAAGTTGCTCAATTTATGAGAGAGACTACGCCAACTACGCCAGTTACATTAGAGGCAGATGAGTCAGCAGAGCTCACCGAGGTTGTAATTGAAAAAGCACAGGTTGACAAGGGTAAGGAGAAGGATGATGAACAAGTCTCAGAACAGGTGGCACCTCTTGTGCCAGAAGCTTCCAACAAAGAAAAGACATCAAGTAGTGGACAGAGGTTGACTCCTGCACCATTCCCTCAGAGATTGGAAAAATAAAAGAAAGATGATCAATACAGGAAATTCATGGAAATGCTTTGACAGGTTCAATTGAATATTCCACTGATGGATGCTTTGAGGAAAATGCCAAGGTATGCAAAAATGATGAAGGACCTGATGTCGTGGAAATTTGACTTCCAGGACCTGTCCAGTGTAACTCTGACACAAACCTGCAGCGCGGTAGTGACAAGACCTATGGCCCAAAAGGTGTCTGATCCAGGTAGCTTCACTATCCCATGCACTATTGGGAGTTATGCTTTTGCTAAAGCATTGTGTGACTTGGGAGCCAGCATAAACTTGATGCCCTTGGCAATCTATACAAAATCGGGCATTGGCAGAACTAAACCGACCTCAATGTTGCTGCAACTAGCCGATCGCACAGTCAGAAGACTGACAAGAATTCTTGATGATGTGCTTGTGCAAGTGGGGAAATTTGTATTTCCTGCATACTTTGTTATTCTTGACTGTCAGGTGGATGAAGAGATACCCATCATTCTGGGAAGGCCATTCTTAGCCACTGGGAGAGCATTAATTGATTGTGAGACTGGAGAGTTAAAAATGAGGTTGAACAATGAAGAAATAATATTCAACGTTCAACAATCCATGAGGAGACCCAGTGAATTTGCAAACTACTCACTAGTGGAGGCTGTGGATGTGATATTGCAAGAAGAGGATGAGACCCTTAATGTCAAGGATCCACTAGAAGCCTGCTTGATGAATTTGGAAGAGATGGACGGTGAAGGGTTGGCAGAGTGGGTCATGGCTCTCGAAGGTCAAGGATTTTGGAAAAGGAACCTCAGTCCGAGCCCTTACGCTTAGAAGAGAGAGCAACACCACCTGCAAAACCATCAATAGAGGAGCCACCACAACTGGACTTGAAACCGCTTCCAGCCCACCTCAGGTACGCTTTCTTGGGGCGTAATTCTACTTTGCCTGTTATTTTATCATCTGTTTTTCTAGCTGTGCAGGTAGAGCAACTATTGCAGGTATTGCAAGAATGTAAGACTGTCATTGGTTAGACCATGGCAGACATAAAGGGTATCAGCCCAGCCTTTTGCATGCACAAGATTCTTCTGGAAGAGGGGCACAAACCTTCCAGGGAGCATTAACGACGGCTGAACCCGAATATGAAGGAAGTAGTAAAGAAGGAAATGATCAAGTGGTTGGATGCGGGTATCATCTTCCCCATCTCTGACAGCAACTGGGTCAGTCCTATCCAATGTGTGCCGAAAAAGGGAGGAATGACGGTCGTACAAAATGAGAATAATGAGTTGATCTCGACTCGTACAGTCACGGGGTGGCGGATTAGCATGGACTATCGAAAACTGAACACAACCACTCGAAAGGACCATTTCCCATTGCCTTTCATTGAGCAAATGCTGGACAGGTTAGCTGGGCGGTCCCACTTCTGTTTCTTGGATGGATACTCGGGGTATAACTAGATCTCAATAACCCCGGAAGACAGAGAGAAAACATCCTTCACTTGTCCATATGGCATCTTTGCCTTTCGGAGAATGCCCTTTGGACTTTGCAATGCACCGGCTACATTCCAGCGGTGTATGTTAGCCATTTTCACTGACATGGTGGAGGATATTATGGAGGTATTTATTGATGATTTCTCCGTGGTGGGGGATTCATTTGAAGATTGTCTTCACAACTTAAGAAGAGTGCTCAAAAGATGTGTAGAGACAAATCTGGTGCTGAATTGGGAAAAGTGCCATTTTATGGCACAAGAAGGAATAGTGTTGGGGCGTCGAGTGTCCAGCAAGGGCGTTGAAGTCGACCATGCCATGGTTGATGTGATTGAGAAGCTTCCACCGCCCACTTCGGTAAAGGCAGTGAGAAGTTTCCTTGGGCACGCCGGGTTCTATAGGTGATTCATTAAAGATTTTTCCAAAATTGCTAATCCCTTATGTACGCTGCTTGAAAAGGATCAGCCCTTTGTGTTTTCTAATGATTGCAGGCTGGTTTTTGAGGAGTTGAAGAAGAGATTGGTGACTGCACCCATCACAGTGGCACCCAACTGGGAGAAACCATTCGAGCTCATGTGCGACGCTAGTGATTATGCTATAGGAGTAGTCGTGGGGCAACGCAAAGACAAAATGATGCACCCGATTTACTATGCAAGCAGGACGCTCAGCGATGCACAACTCAATTACACTGTAACGAAAAAGGAAATGCTGGCTGTAGTGTTTGCCTTCGACAAATTCAGGTCGTACTTAATTGGTTCAAAAGTTATTGTTTATACTGACCATGCAACAATTAGGTACTTGATTGCAAAGAAGTCAAAGCCATGCTTGATTCGCTGGGTTCATTTGCTACAAGAATTCGATCTGGAAATCCGTGGCAGAAAGGGGACGGACAATCAAGTGGCAGACCACCTCTCAAGATTAGAAGGAGCTGAAAAGAGAATGGAGGTTGAAGACATAATAGAGATATTCCCGGATGAAAAGTTACTTGCTGTGACAATGGAGGAGACGCCATGGTATGCTGATATTGCTAACTATTTAGCAAGCGGTATTGTACCTTATGAACTCTCCTCTATTCAAAAGAAAAAGTTCTTCCGCGATTGTCGAGCCCATTATTGGGACGAACCTCTATTGTTTAAAATATGTGTGGATAACATGATCCGGAGGTGTATCCCCGAGAAAGATCAACCTTCTGTTTTGCAGGCTTGCCATGCTTCACCATATGGTGGACACTTTGGAGGAATCCGAATAGCAGCAAAAGTGTTGGAATCGGGATTGTTTTGGCCTACCCTGTTCAAGGATGCCCATGCTTGGGTCAAAAGTTGCGATGAATGCCAAAGGACACGCAATATATCTCGCCGTCACGAGATGCCAATGATCACATATCAAGAGTTGGAGGTTTTTGACATGTGGGGGATCGACTTTATGGGGTCGTTCGTCAGCTCGTATGTTAACAAATATATATTGGTAGCAGTTGACTATGTCTTCAAGTAGGTAGAAGCGGTGGCTCTCCCAACCAATGATGCATAAGGGGTAACAAGTTTCCTAAAGAAAAACATCTTCACACGTTTTGGCACCCCGAGAGCTATAATCAGTGATGGTGGAACCCATTTTTGCAATAGAGCGTTCGCACGTCTGTTGGAAAAGTATGGAGTTCGCCACAAAGTAGCCACACCGTACCACCCACAGACGAGCGGGCAAGTTGAAGTGTCTAATAGAGAAATTAAAAGTGTCCTGACAAAGACAGTGAATGCAATAAGGACTGATTGGGCGAAGAAGCTGGATGATGCATTATGGGCGTACCGCACATCATTCAAAACTCCGATTGGTATGTCACCATACAAGTTGGTGTTTGGAAAGGCATGCCACCTTCCGGTAGAGCTCGAACATAAAGCACTTTGGGCACTACAGCAGTTGAATCTGGATATAGAGACCGCAGGCACCAGCAGAGTCACTGAGTTACATGAGCTCGAGGATTTCAGGTTCCATCCATTTGAGAATGCTAGATTATACAAAGAAAAGATGAAAATGATCCATGATAAGCACATCTTAGATCGGAACTTCAAGCCCGGAGATCTAGTGTTGTTATACAACTCGAGATTGAGATTGTTTCTGGGTAAGTTGAAGTCCCGATGGTGAAGACCCTTCAGAGTGGTGCAAGTGTTCTCAAGTGAAGCTGTAGAGATTGAATCCAAAGATGGGACAACCAAGTTCACGGTAAATGGGCAAAGGTTGAAATATTACCTTGGAATGGTCGAAGAGAAAGGGGATAGAGTGGTGATAACTTTGGAAGAGCCCCAGTAGACGAACGAGGAGTGATAATGAAAACCTACGTCGTGCTGCGACGTTAAATCATGCGTTTCCTGGGAGGCAACCCATGGTTTGTTGTAAATCTTCGTGCCGCGATGCTAACTTAGCCGCTTTTTGGGAGGCAACCCATTATTTTCTTACTTTGGTTGTTGTAATTGATTTTGAATGACTTTGACCGATCTACTAGTGTGTAGGGCAAAATTTATGCGTATCGGAAGGATTCGAGGGTCGAAATTAACCCGAAAATAGGTAAAAATGCGGCAAAGACAAAAATTGGCCGGAGATGGAGATCCGCGGCCGCGAATTAGACCACGGATATGGCCACGGATTTTGGCCTGTGTTTTGTCCCTCATCCGCGGCCGCGGATTGGACCGCAGATTGGGGCACAGATTTTTGGTCCCCCTCTTCCTAGAATCCACGGCCGCGAATTGGACCGCGGATCTGGGCGCGGATATGGGGTGTCTCCAGGTAAGTGTTTTTTAATTTTTAGTCAATTTTTTTTTATGTTCCCTAACTTAAACGCCCATCAACCCCACTTCCCTTCCCACTTCCCCCACTTCTCTTTTTTCCTTCCTAACTTCAAGTCCCCAAACCCTTCTCCTTCCTTCTCTTCTCCACTCAACCAATCTCTAACCTCCGTTCTTCTCAAGATCTCCAAGTAAGTACATGATTTTATTCCTTTCTTAGTATTTTTCTTTTTTTTTCTTTTCAGTGATTTTTTTTTCTTTCAATCTTTTCCCTTGCTATTGTATGTATAGGGTAGTAAAATCATAGGTGCTTTTGTCTGTGATTTGGATTGTGGTTTATATGTGGTATATGGAGGCTATTTGAATTGGTTGATTTGGGGGAAGCCATTGTTGAGTTTGTGAGGAATAGTAGTCTAATTGGGTCTTTGGGTGACTTAGGGGGACATATGCACACTACCTGTTTGTTGATTTGCTTTAATGAGTGTTGAATATAAATTGTGACCAATTGTGCGAGTGAAGTCTGAGTAACCGCCATTAGGTCACATATTCCGCTCTCCACTGATAGTAGTATTTATTGTGTATGTAACATGCAACCTTCAAGGAAGAGACGCGCTACCGGGGCCTCATCAAGTGGTCATGGAGGCTCATCTCAGGGACGGGCACCAGCCAGTGCAGCTCAGTTTGATCATACCAGGATGAGTGCCCTAATATGTATTGGGAGTTGATAAGGCGCAGATTGGACAACTTTTTCGAAGAGCCGGAGGAGGGTAACTTGATGCTTGTTCGGGAGTTCTATGCCAACTGCCCCGAACATGAGGATAGAATATGCACTGTGCGACATACGAGGGTGGATGCCTCTATAGAAGCCATCAGGAGAGTGTATCCATTGCCTGAATTCAATGGGGTGGAGGATTTCTATGATACTTACAGGAGAGAACCCATCACGTGGAATAAGTTTTTCAGAACTATCTGTGCATAAGACAAAGAGGTAGTGTGGGTTGTGCCGGGATCGAAGCTACATTCTGCCTCACTCACTTTTGAAGGAAAGTGCTAGTTGTACATCATTAACAGTCACTTGCTGCCGTCCCATAACACCACGAAGGTAAATGGTCCGAGAGCTGCCTTGATCTGGTGCTTCGTGAATGGCTACGACTTTGATGTGGCCAAGGTTATTTAGTCTGATATGTTCGTCTATTCAACACAGAAGAGGTATGGGTTCTTTTTCCCCTCTCTGATCACTAGATTGTGCCGGGCTACAAGGGTGCCTGAGAACCCAAATTCGGATGGCATGGTAAAGAAAGAAGCAAAGTTCCGGGTAGACAAAGTGACCATCGGGAAAGACCCGGTGGCACCAGAGGCAACTCATAGTGACGATTCTAATGAGTCGGAAGAGGGCGATGAAGGGCAGGAGGAGGTTGAACCTGCCTCACCCCCACAGGAACAAGCTGCAGCGGCTGAAGGACCATCCCAGGTCAGACGGAGTACACGGATGACAGCCTTAGAACTAGACATGGCAGGACTGCGCACTTCCGTCACAGAGTTGGGGGCTAGAGTTGATACTTTGGCCACCCAAAATGCGAAGTCAGAAAAAAAAATCATGGGCTGGCTGCGTGCGCTGGGGAGAGCATGTCATCTCGACCCTGGCACTGTCTTCGATCAAGACTGATCCACCAGGGAAGTTCCTTTACCTCGCATTACTTTACTTTGTATGACATGGGGACATGCCATCTTTTTAAGTGTGGGGTGGGGGATACTTTATTGTATATTATATGTAGATAGTTTCGTAGTTTATTTGTATAAATCAATTTCGACTTGGCCGACGATGGATATCATTCAACGGGTTTCTTGAGGGACTAAAGTCGAAAGGAAAAAAAAAAGAAAAAAAAAACTAAAAAAAAGAATTTCTTTTGTAGTAGTGTATCAATTCCCCCTTGGTTTTTCTTTAAACCACGGTTCTTTTCCAAGGGTTTTATTTGAACCGGGTGTAGTTAGCTTTTTATTTAGGAACTTATAGGCTATGGGCAGAATTAGAATAGGATCCCTTAATTTCGTAATGCCTTGAATATAGCGGTTACTTTAGTGTGACGCTTAGGCTCATTTGTTGACTCTTGTAAGAAGGACTTAAAATGTATGTTCTTAATTTGGCTTAAGTACCTTAATCTGAGTGTTTGATGATCTAATCTGGAATGAGTCATGTGCCATGTGTGTGTGAGGCTTGTTATATTCTGTGCACGACATTTAACGCCTAGAACTTGCCCTGTGTGTCTGCAAAGCGAAATGGTAGTCTTGTTTTGTCTGGGAGGTGATATAGGCATTTCTTTGTTGAACCATATATATATACATACTCCACCCACCTATTTTCTATGTACCATAGTTAACCCCGTTGAGCCTATAATCCTGTTTTCTTGGCAACCACATTACAAGCCCTATCCCTTATTTTGAATTGACCATCTTTTTGAACCATTTACCTCTCATAAGCACTTGAAATACTATGAATTTACAAAGGATAAAGTGTGGGGTAGTTGGTGGAGCTTTTGAGTGGAACTAGGAAAATAAGGGGAAAGGTATATCTTGTTGAAAAAGCCACTTGTGAAAAAAAGAAAAAGAAAAAAAAAGAAGAACATTGTTAATAGTGTATCATGTTGATTGGTAATAATTCTTTGGTGGCTTTTAAGGTGATTGTGCTCAAAGAAGAAGTGTGGGGTGGTATATGTGGTGTTAAAGATAAAAATATTGGTTTAATTTAGATGTGGACTTGAATGTAAAATAAATGTATTAAAGTGCTTAGGGAGGTGTAGTCACTATTATATCCAAATATATCCTACCCAACCTGCAGCCTACATTACATCCAAATAAAGTCCTACTTGATCCTAGACTGAGTGAGCTCAATTAGTAGAGTCGTACACTACGGGCAAGCCTATGGTACGTTTTCGGTGGCACAAGAATGTCATTTTTGAGGGTGAGTGAATTCTGTTCCTTTTAAAGTTCCTCAGTGTATGTGAATTTTACTGATTGTGAAATGAGTCTCTTTTGTTGTGAGCAGGCACTTGATTCATGAAGGAGAGGTAAGTCTGGACCTATGAATTAGAGTAAGTAAGCCGGTTAGGAACATTGCGTGGCTAGAGGGAGTCAACTCTTGAGGTGTAGATGTTGCACTAATGTCCTCAATTTATGTGAAATATTCTTGGTGTGACGAGTAGGGAAGTCGCTCAGTGAAGTTAGGCCTCTTAGAGTGTGGTTTGATTGCTCGGGGACGAGCAATCTTTTAAGTGTGGGATGTTGATAGTAGGCTATATTTATGCAATTTAGACAATAGTTACACTCTAATTTAGCCGCACTTTATTGATATTTGAATGCTAAAAGATAACAAAATGCCCTAATTAAGAATTTGATGCTTTGCAGGAGCTACTCCGAGCTAGGAGGGAGCTAACGAGTGTTTTGGAGTCAACATGGAGTGTGAAAGGCCAATCGAAGGTTAGCCCGGTCGAAAAGGAGCGAGAAAAGCAAGCGAGATGACCCCTCCAGGTGCACGGTCGCGAAGTGGGCCACGAATTGGTCCGCGAACTCAAGGCAGTGAGGCAGTTGAAATCCGCGGCAGGATCCGCGGTTGAATCCGCGGCCGTAGCTGCGGATGAGTGGACGAAAGCCAAACACACAGGGTTAATTATGTAATTTTCTAGGCGACTAACCTAAACCTATATGAAGCCTAAACTCGCCCAGAAGTTGGAGATAACTGGTTTTAGAAGATTTTAGAGGCAAGAACAAGGGAGAGAAGACGGATAATTTCCTAAGAGTTTTCATCTTCTTCTTCATACTTCTATTTGTTGATTATGAATTATTTTAGTGATTTGTTTTCCATTAGTATGAGTAGCTAAATTTATTATCTAGGGTTGATGGAACCAATTGTTGGATGAAGTCTTGGCTCTATTTTGTTATAATTGAGCCGTGTTTGTTCTATGATTGTTCAACTACGTATTGTATTGTGGTTAATTGGAAGGGCCCTTGATTAATCGTGTCTAGTTACCTTGTGTTTCTTGAGAAAGAACACTTGGTTAGATTGTTGTTGAACAACACCACTTTTGGGTAAGTTAAGATATTAATTACTTGAATTTAAAAGTGAGGTTAGAAATAACGAAGCTTTGGTGGGATAATTCTGAGTTGCATAAATTATTAACTAGTGTAGTTCAAGAGAATGCTTCTAGTAAATTATCGTAATTGATCGAGAGGTAATTACGGTAGCCTGGAACTCATAATCCTCATAGAGTATTACGGCGAGATTATAGCTAAAGAGTTAAGAATTAATTCGGCAATTGGGAAAATCAATAACCCTAGATACTTTTACCCTTGAATTCAATTTTATTCTTGATTATTGCTAATTTTATTGTCATTTTTCTTTAGCTAAATAAATTCTACTGATTATTCATAAAACTCTTGCATCCGGAAGTTGTCTGAGCTTATCATTAGCATTATTTAAAGTTGTAGTAAATAGGTTAGTTCCCTGTAGGATTCGACTCCGGACTTGAACCGGGTTATATTTGCAGCGACCGCTTAGTCCTTTTTACAAGGCATAGTTGGGCATGATCAGTTGTCCCGCCATGCACTTATGATACTCCCCACTGATGCAGAGAGAGTGTAGAGGTTTATTGCGGGCTTGCACTATGATATCCAGGTTGCTATGGCCCGAGAGATTGAGATGGGGACTCCTTACGAGCAGGTTGTGCAGATAGCTTGGAGGATTGAGGGTATCCATCAGCAAGGCCAAGAGCATGCGCAAGGGACAAACAGCCTCGATATTCTAGAGGGTTCAGTGGTGCTTCGTCTGCGGCAGAGGTCAGTTTGTGAGGGGCCAGTCTAGCAAGCCCACGTATTCAGCACCACCGCCTTCTCGGGGTGCTCCAGCATGGCCCTATTTCAGCGCCATTCCAGAGAGCCCCTACCATCCACCGGATATTCAGGGTTCTTCCAGTGGGTGTTCAGATCCCCAGGGTCAGATTCAGGGTCAGTCATCTTCCGCACCGAGAGGTTGCTATGAGTGTAGGGAGCTTGGTCATGTGAGGAGATTTTGCCCCAGATTTCGGGGCAAGGAAGTACAGCATGACCATCAGCCCATAATTACTGCACCAGCTGCCGCACCAACCATCTGGCTGACTCGAGACGGAGGGCAGGTGGGTAGGGGTCGTACTAGAGGTAAAGGCCAGTCAGGTGGTGCTCCAGCTAGGTTCTATGCTTTTCCCGCTGTACCAGATGCAGTAGCCTTAGACGCTGTGATCACATGTATTATTTTTGTCTGCGGTAGGGATGCTTCGGTACTATTTGATCCAGGGTCTACGTATTCATATGTTTCATCTCTATTTGCTCATTATCTAGGTGTCTCTCGTGAGTCCTTGGGCGCTCTTGTATATGTGTTAGTCCTGTATTATGACTTTCTGTGGTTATGAGCCCATAACGGATCATCTGTTGCTCGACATGACCAACTTTGAGGTCATCCTAGGCATGGACTGATTGTCTCTGTACCATGTCGTTCTTGATTTACCTTGGCGATGCAGAGTTGCCTAGATTGGAGTGGAGGGGTTCATCTATCAGTATATCTAGCTGGGTTATCTCTTTCTTGAAGGCTCGACATATGGTCGAGAGGGGTTTTTTGGCTTATCTGGATTATGTTAGGGATACAGCTACAGAGACTCCCACGATTGATTCAATGCTCGTGGTGCGGGAGTTCTCTGATGTGTTTCCTTCTAATCTACCAAGCATGCCACTAGATCGCAATATCAATTTCAGTATTGATTTGGCTCCAGGTACCCAACCTATCTTTATTCCACTATACCGCATGACTCCGAAAGAGTTGAAGTAACATCTTGAGGATTTGCCAGCGAAGGGGTTTGTCAGGCCGAGTGTGTCTCATTGGGGTGCACCGGTATTATTTGCGAAAAAGAAGGATAGGAGTATACGGATGTGCATTGATTACCACCAGTTGAACAAAGTTACCATTAAGTACAAGTACCCATTGCCGTGTATTGACGACTTCTTTGACCAGTTACAGGGTGCCAGAGTGTTCTCTAAGATCGACTTGCGGTATGGGTATCATCAGTTGAAGATTCATGCTTCAGATGTTCCGAAGACGGCTTTTCGGACTAGATATGGGCATTATGAGTTTCTAGTGCTGTCATTTGACTTGACCAACACCCTAGCGGCGTTTATGGATTTGATGAACCGGGTGTTCAGGCCATATTCTTGACTCATTTGTCATTGTCTTCATTGATGACATATTGATGTACTCGTGTAGTATGGAGGAGCACGAGCGACATTTGAGAGTTGTGCTTCAGACCTTGCAGGAACAGAAGCTATATACTAAGTTCTCTAAGTGCGAGTTCTAGTTGAATTCTGTGGCATTCTTCTGGCATATTGTATCAGGTGAGGGTATTAAGATAGATCCCAGGAAGATCGAGGCAGTCCAGAGTTGGCCTCGTCCTGCCACAACGATCGAGATCAGGAGCTTCTTGGGGTTAGCAGGTTATTATCGTCGGTTTGTGGAGGGCTTCTCGTCTATTGCAGCACCTTTAACTAGATTGACACAGAAGGGTGTTCCATTCAGATGGTCCAATGATTGCAAGGTGAGCTTTTAGAAGCTCAAGACTGCATTGACTACAACACTAGTGTTAGTGTTGCCCTCCAATTCAGGGATGTATACAGTGTATTGCGACGCTTCACGCATTGACCTGGGTTGTGTATTGATGTTGGAGGGGCGAGTTATTGCATATGTTTCACGTTAGTTGAAACCCCATGAGAAGAATTACCCCGTATATGATTTGGAGTTGGTCGCGATAGTTCATGCTCTCCAGATCTGGAGGCATTATCTTTATGGAGTGTCCTGTGAGGTTTACATCGATCATCGTAGCTTGTAGAATTTGTTTAAGCAGAGGGATCTTAATTTGAGGCAGCGCAGGTGGCTTGAGTTACTGAAGGACTATGATATTACCATCCTTTATCATTCAGGCAAGGCGAATGTGGTTGCGGATGCCTTGAGCAGAAAGGCCAAGAGTATGGGTAGTTTGCCATTCATTTCAATAGAGGAGAGGCCATTGGCTACATACTTGTGAGGTTGGATATTATAAAGCCCAGTCGATTTCTTGCATGTGTTGTGGCCTAGTCTTCATTATTTGAGCGGATCAAGGCTCGTCAGTACGATGATCCGTACTTGCTGGTTCTTAGAGAGATGGTACTACTGGGTGGTGCCAAGGAGGTTACTATCGGTGAGGATGGTGTTCTGCGACTCCATGGTCGCCTATGTGTTCCTATTGTTGATGGCTTGAGGGAGATGATTTTAGATGAGGCACATAGTTCTCAGTATTCTATTCATCCAGGTGCTATGAAGATGTATTGCAACCTGAGGCAACATTACTGGTGGCGGCGGATGAAGAAGTACATAATTGAATATGTCGCGAGATGCCTAAATTGCCAGCAAGTTAAGTATGAGCACCAGAGGCCAGGTGGCCTACTTCAGCAGATGGTTATACCGGAGTGGAAATGGGAGCGCATCACTATGGACTTCGTAGTTGGGATGACGCGGACGTTGAGGAAGTTTGATGCCGTTTGGGTCTTTGTTGACAGGCTGACCAAGTTGGCACACTTTATTCTGGTTGCAACTACTTACATTTCAGAGAGAATGGCCCAGATTTACATTCAGGGGATTGTTCGGTTGCATGGTGTGCTTGTTACCATCATTTCAGATAGAGGCCATCAGTTCACTTCGTATTTTTGGAGAGCAGTACAGAGCGAGTTGGGTAACTGGGTAGAGCTCAGCACAACCTTTCATCCGCAGACCAACGGGCAATCGAAGCAAACAGTTCAGATCCTGGAGAAAATACTCAGAGCGTGTGTGATTGACTTCGAAGGGTAGTGGGATCGGTTCTTGCCCTTGGCTGAGTATGCGTATAACAACAGTTATCAGTCCAACATCGAGATGGATCCATTTGAGGCTTTTTATGGTCGACGATATTGTTCGCCCATCGGATGGTTTGAGCCCGACGAGGCTAGGTTATATGGAACTGATTTAGTGAAGGATGCCTTGGAGAAGGTAAGTTGATTCAGGAGCGACTTCGCACAACACAGTCCAGACATAAAAGTTACGCGGATTAGAAGGCGCGTGATTTATTATTTATGGTGGGCGAGAAGGTTCTGTTGAAAGTCTCGTCGATGAAGGGTATCATGAGGTTCGGGAATAAGGGAAAGCTGAGCCCCAGGTTTATTGGCCCATTTGAGGTGTTGAGGCGAGTTGGGGAGGTTGCTTATGAGATTGCTTTGCCTCCCAGTCTATCAGGAGTTCATCTAGTTTTCCATGTGTCTATGCTCCGGAAGTACCATGCCGATATGTCGCATGTGTTAATTACAACACGGTTCAGTTAGATGAGAGCTTGGGTTATGAGGAACAGCCAATTGCCATTGTTGATAGGCAGGTTCGCCAATTGAGGTCTAAGAAGATTTCTGCGGTAAAGGTTCAGTGGAGGGGTCAACTAGTCGAGGAAGTGACTTGGGAGACCGAAGAGTACATGCTGAGCAGATATCTACACTTATTCAGCACTCCAAGTATAATTTTAGACTCGTTCGAGGACGAACGTTTGTTTAAGAGGTGGAGAATATAACAACCCGATCGATTGTTTTGCTTTCTAGATCCTCGTTCCCCTAATTAAGACTCCTTGTATGTGCTTTTACTATTTTATGACTTGTAGGGATGGTTGGTTTGGGTTTGGAAGGGTTCGGGTTGATATCAGAACATTTAGTTCCTTAATAATGGCATAAGATGGCCAAGTTTGACTCGAGTCAACATTTTGAGTAAACAACCTAGGAACCGGGATTTGATGGTTCCAATAGGTTCGTATGATGATTTTGAACTTGGGCGTACATTCAGATCGAGTTTCGGGTGATCCGGGAGCGTTTCGGCGCCTAATATTGAAAGTTAGCGCATTGAAGGTTTTCTAGTTCTTTGAATTTTGTTTGAAGTAGACTTTGGTGTTATCAAGGTCCATTTGGAATTCCGAACCTGGGAATAGGTACGTACGGTGAATTATGACTTGTACGCAAAATTTGGTGTCATTCCGAGTTGTCTAAGTAAGATTTGACGCTTTCGAAGCTAGTTGAAAAGTTTGAAGTTCATAAGTTGATCTAATTTAGTTTTGGGGTGCGATTCTTAGTTTCGATATTGTTTTACGTGTTCTGAGGGTTCGAGCAGGTTTGTATTATGTTTCTGCACTTGTTGGTGCAGTTAGACGGGGTCTCGGATGGCTCGGGTGAATTTCAGGCCACCCGGAGATAAATTTGAAATTCTACTGTTGTTGGTTCTGGTTTCCTTCTTCGCGAACGCGGAGGTGGAGTCGCGTTCGCGGAGAAAGAATTGGGGGACTGGGCATTTTTCTCTTCGCATTCGCAATCCACAGGTCGCGTTCGCGAAGGTTTGGGACCCGTGGCCTTCGCGTTCGCCTCAGTGCGCCCACGTTCGCATATAGGAAAGGGGCCTGGGAGGGGTCAGCACCCTAATCCCTTCGCGTTCGCGAAGGTATCATCGTGTTGGCAATGCTCAGGCGGGAAAGCCTTCGCAATCACAAGACTACCCTTGCATTCGCGATGAAGATTTTCATGGCCTGGGCAAGCTTTGCCTTCGCGGTCGCGAGGCCCTTTTCACGATCGCGAAGAAGGGTCAACTGGGCAGAACCTTATTTTAAATCGGGACTTACGCTCATTTTCTCTCATTTCACTTTGGGTTAGCCGATTTAGGAGCTCTTGGAGAGGGAGTTTTCACCTAGCATTGTAAGGTAAGTAATTACTACGTAATGTGAGTTTAATACACGAATTATGGGTAGATTTTAACAAGTATATTGTGGAAGTTATAGGATTTTATTGAAAAACCTAGATTTTGATAAAAATGGGATTAGACCATGAAAATGATTATGGAATTGGGTAAAAATTATATATTTGTGTTCGTGAGGTTATATGGGTAATATTTATTTAAGAAAATTTTCGAAATCCGGGCATGTGGGCCCCGGGGGAGAATTTTAGGAATCTTCCAATTTGGGTTAGGTAATTACTCTAATAGTTAAATTATAAACTTTTGAGCACATATTGATTAGTTTATAAAACCTTTGGCTAGTTTCGGATTGCTCGACATCGATTTTAGGCTATTAGTGTGAATTGTGGACCGGAAAGAGGACTTGGAAACGAGGTAAGTCTCTTGCCTAACCTTGTAAGAGGAAATTATCCCCGTAGGTATTTTAAATGGTTAATTGCTAATAATTGTGGGTTCTACGTGCGCACGATGTGACGAGAGTCCATATGTAGCTAAAATTATGCTTATGCCCGGACACATTTTGGACTCTACCATATATTACTTGTATTATTTGCACCCAATTTATTAGTTTAATTACCTAAATTTATAATTGAAATTTGATAAAGGATTTTAAAGGACTGAGCTTTATTACTTTGAGTTTTGGCGGAATATTTGATTGTTAGTGGAAATTATGCCTTCTTTGAGTATTAATCCTTTGTAGTAGTCGTTGATCAAAGTTTGTAGAGTTTCCTTTATTCTTATGGATCAGATCGAACGCCTCGGTAGTATATTATATGCATCTATGGTTCGCGCCGGTCGACCCTCGACAGTGTACATACTATTCTGGATCGGGCCATACGACCTCGGCATAAATCGTGCGTGATATTGCTCGGAATCCGATTATACTTGATATTTCTTCTTGGTCTGAGACTAGAAAATTACTTGGTGGTTCTTATGTGTTAAATACTTGGCATGCGATAGTTTGAGACATTAAATTGATATTATGTTTAAGAATGATAAATTATTGTTTCTTATCTCACTATTATTGCTGTATTTCATGCCTACTTATGATTTCTAAACTTTATTTATTGACCCTTAGTAAGTATCGATATTGACCCCTTGTCATTAATTCTTCGAGGTTAGACTAGATACTTACTCGGTACATGTTATTTATGTACTCACGCTACACTTCTGCACTAATTGTGCATGATCTTATGCATGTGCATCTCGTGGCTAGTCAGGCGCGTACCCCCGCACCCTATGCTCCGTTCTGCAGCACCTGGAGTCTCTTGTTGTATTTATTTTTCTGTCTATCTTACTCTAGACAATAGTATAGGAGATTTTGTATATTCTACTAGTTTGCTCGTGCACTTGTGGCACCGAGTTTTTGAGAAATTCTAGTAGATATTCATGGTTTTTTATTATTAAATTCACTACTTCACTTTTATGTTTATCTTGCGCTTTAAATATTAAATTCACTACTTTACAATTAAAAATATTAAAATGAACAATTAAATGGAGAGACCGACTAAAAATCGATTTGAGAGCTTTGCTTTACTTAGTCGTATTTCCTTCACAAAGAGTAAAGAAACACATAAATTGCTAGAATTAGCACATGTACACCTGCATGGATATGGAGGTCTGAACATCGTTCTTGCCTATATTTGGTAGTTTGCAGAAGAGTCGTTTGGTTTTGATTTCGTGCTTCCCTTGGTCTCGAAATTTAGAAAAGGAAGCCAATTCGGAACATTATTAAGTTATGTGAAGGGTATATCCCTTCAAATAAGCGTTGTTATTTTGATCTCCGTGGCAGAGTGAAGAGTGAGGGAACATTATCATGGGAAAGAAATTTAAACAGTGCAACGCTTGAGAATTTGAAGGAGTCAGACAAGCGTGTATATGTAGGTTTTTAAAAATAAAAAGAAAATTAATTAAACAAGGGTAAGTTTGTAATTTAACTTTCAACTTAACAGCCAAACGCATATTTGAGAAAGATATTAGGGGTTAAATAAAACATATAGAAGTCCGTTTGAACTGAGTTCCCATCCAACAAGCAGCATCTCCGGTGGAAACCCTCCTTCGCATTAGAGTTGAGGCAGGTCTGTCGAGCTCATCCCACTGGTAGCTGGTAGGTTCTCAATATTCTCGCGTTTAATCAGTACTTCAATCCCGATTCTTTTTATTTAATTGAGTTCAATGTATATGTATTTTTCTTTTTTCTTTTGGGGAAAAAGGGAAAGTGAGGACCAGCGAACTTCTCGCTTTTATGCCGATGCCAATGTCTTTTACACATCAACAATTCCTCCACTTTAATCCTCCTCATGTGGCGAGTGTCTCTTCACGTCCTTCGCTTGAATGTTTGACCATTACTGCTGCTGCAGCTTCATTTTTCAATTCGGGAGATTTAAGTGCAGATGCTACTAGTAGTAGCAGTGCCAAAGGGTTGGGAACCACCGCCAGAGGGCGGAGGTTGTTGAAGGTCAGGGAGGAGAAGATGAAACGTGAATATGAACGTCTCCACAACTACCCTGCTTGGGCCAAGTCTTTTTCTTTCTCCCTTGATTTTATTCTATGTTTCATGGATTCCCCGTCGGTGCTTGAAACATTTTTTTTGTCAGAGTGTTAGAAGATGCTTGTAAGCATGACACAGAGCTTCGTGCTGTGCTTGGTGATAGTATTGGCAATCCAGAGCTTATGAGGAAAAGGGTAGGTGCTATTTTATCCATTTCTATATACTCCACTTTTTATTGATTAAATCTAGAATTATAGCTTTCAATTCCTTTTCTCCATTTTGATAGGTCGAAGACAGTTCGAACCAAGGGCCAAAATTTTTACAAGTCTAAAACAGGATCTGTGCTTGCATTCAAAGTCAGCTTTAGAGAGTAATTAAATTCTGACTCTTCGGTCTTCTTAATATTCCCTGGTGTAGTGCAGTTCATTCTGTTAAATATAAAAGCGGAGAAGAAGAATTAGTCCATGTCCTTGTTCTTCTTCTGGAGTTCACTTCTTAAAGTGTCAGACTAAGGTTATTTTGTTTGACAATATAGGGTTCTTGTCAAAATTGTTAATAGTTCATTAAAATTTCTATTTGGGCCTATTGCGTGTCTGATTGTAGCAACACAGGTCCTAAAACTAAAAATAAGATATACATCAGGAAATGCACTGGAGTTAACTTGAATTATTATAATTCAAATACATGGCCTTTTGGTTTGTTATTCATGCTTTATATTTCTTAACATCAGCTGTCACGAAGCTGCAAATGCTTTGCAGATATTTATAGGCCCTTATACAATAAATTGTCCAGCAGTTTTAGTTGAGTGTCTTTGTTGAATGGTAACATGCAGAACGTATATGTTTTTGGTATGAAGGAAAATATTTTCGTCAGAAAATGTTTCTAGTGCCTGATTGGTGAATGAAATATACTGTGTGGAAATAATAATTATTATGGATAAATAGTTTCAAGTATTGGATAGTTTGCTTTTTGAGCAACTACTCTCTTGGGGAAATTTTCGTCTTCTCGACTAAGGGTGTCCCTTTTCTTTACCTTTTTGATGGGTTTATTTTGAATATCCTTTCTCCAAAAACCCATTGAACCAGTCACACCCTTATGCATATTCTATGGCTAGCATCAGGTCTATTAGATGTAGTGGTGCACCCATCCCCATCAAATCCTTGGTTCGGTGCTGTTCGTGAGGTCTGTTGGGCCATGAGCTTGGGCTATGACACTAAGTTAACAATATAATCATTAAACTGAAAATGTTGCCTATTATTGCAATATTCTTTTTTATTCTTTGCTATAATGTTAAGATATATCACTCACTGCATCTAACTTGAATTGACAGTTTTAATCCTCTTGATTCGTACATATGGTTCGAATTATATGGCTCACCATCTGATCGAGACGTTAACCTTCTCGGTAGTGTATGTTGTTTTCTTCTCTGTTCTCACATCACATGACTTACTTTTAGCCTATTGGGTTTGATAACTTGAGGAAAATCTTTTGCTCCTAATGGCAGGTTATCCAGGCATGGTATGTCATCGGCCGATTAGGCGCATTTAACTCATCTAATTTGCAGGTGAACACCTATTATTTCTTTGTCCTGCCGTTGTTTAGTGTTCTGCTTCTTTAGCAAGTAACCAATCATTAAGTGGAGTAGTTACAATCATCGTCCTTTAAGTTTTTAATACCTTAAAACAAGATGGTATTAGGTCAGGTTGTAACTGTATGAAGTTATTAGTTCTATTCTGTGATTGATCATTTTAGTTCATTCAGCCCCTTTTTCTGATTGCAAAGAATTGAAATCTCCCTTAACATGATTGGGTAAGGTTCATATTTGTGTTAAATGAATGCAGCTGGGGGGTTCATCGTTGGAGTTTGATCCTCTTTATGATGCAGACAAAGGCTCCAAGGTGATGCCTTCATCGTTCCATGACATAAGTAATGTTGAATTCCAGGACAATTGGTGCAGAGTTTGGTATGCCTTTCTTTGCACCTTTTTCATTTAAATTTACAAATATTTCGTTAAAGATTCCTTATAATGCTTCTTTTCTTTAGTGTGGAAAAACTTGCTTATTTCAACTTGGTCATGTGTATAATAGGGTGGATCTTGGTACAACTGATTTCTTCTCAATTGACGTACTTCTCAATTACTTGACTGTATTGAGCTCAGAGTAAGCATTTCACTATCAAATTTATGAGAGGTTGACATCATCGATGCTAACATCTGTAATTCAATATCCAGATATTTGGGCATTCAACAAGTGGTTTTTGGTGGTCGTCGGATGGGTGATTGGGAAGAGGGAATGATCAATTCTGGTGACGGATACAAATATTTTGAAATTTGACGGAGGAAATGCAACAAAATCGAGAATCAGCTGGGAGGAAATGGATAGGGATTTATCAAGAAAATGAAATATTTAGCTTTTCAATTTGAAGAGAGATGAAGTTTTGTAGTATTATCCTTATGATACGATAGTATTTGGGATAGGACTCCGTTACTGTATTAATGATAGTAGTGAAGTTAAATGATTAGAACAAGTGATTAATGTGTAGAGCTAATGATAGTATATCTATAATAGCTTTCATACTCAATTTCTAGTCCCCTTGCGTTTGGATGTAGCACATCAATTTTGGGCTACTTCTGACCTGCTTCCTAGAAGCTAGTAGAAATAGGCAACTACCTGTCATGTGAACGGTATCCCCGGCTTGGTTTGGGCTGTAACGCTTGTGTCTTTTTACATAGCCCATTAGCAGCGATATCAGAAGAAACTATTTATATTTGGTAACCGAAAAAGTGTATAAAATTTGTATAATTTTTGTATATATATATATATTTCTTCGGCTATTTTTTTAAGAGCGATTATACAGTGTCATTTTCCCAAAATTTGATGGGTTGATTGCTTTTTTGGGTTGGCTATTGAAGTTTAGTCATTTTTAAAATTGTAATGGCAAAGTACAATTGGTCCTCCTGTTAAATTGATGTTTTTGCCCCAATTAAAACATGGAACACAACTCCCAGCAATCGGCATTAAAGTTCTAAGCTTTGACAAGTGGAACCTTAGTAAATTATGCCGGAATTTAAAGATTTGCTGAATTTTCAAACCAAGGAAGGATTTATAATTTTTGAACCTTTGTTAATGCATAATCAAGAACGATTCTTGGATTTTGAACTTTTACTAGTGCAAAGTTCAGAAACGATTTATGATTTTTAAATTCACATTGTACTTCATTAATTTCGAACGTTTACTAGGGCAAAATTTGAAATTCAGGAACAATTCCTGATTTTTGAACCTTTGCTAGTGCAAAATTCATGAAGGTGGTGCAATTGTCACGCCCCAAAACCGAGGAGCGCGACCGGCGCTCAACCGAGTGAACCGGACCGAGCAAACTTGTTAGATTTCATCCTACCCAAACTCATCCACGAATGGAGATGATGCATATTTTCCTTAATTAGAAAAAAAAGGTATTCACGTCTACAATACCAATTCATTTCCAATAGTTTCATCATTTTTAAAGTCTCAATTGGACAAGTAATACAACCACAACATAATATATATATATATATATATATATATATATATATATATATATATATATATATATATATATATATATATTGACTTTTCCAGCACCAATACACAATTCACATTATGTCTACGGAGCATCTATAAATAAAAAAGAGTACAATGATAATGCCGGCAACAAGGCCCCGGCTATACCTCAAACAGAATACATAAAGTACAAAAGATTCATGACCCCGGAATGAAGTGGGGCTCACCAAGTCAGCTGGGAAGAAGGTGCACTGCTATCACTGATCAATATCTCCTGCTGTGGAACCACCTGCATCCATTTAAAGATGCAGCGCCCCCGGCAAAAGGGATGTTAGTACCGTTGAATAGCACTAGTATGTATAACTAAACACCCTCTCAATAGAATGACAAATAATACAACAAGATTATCATAATATCAATGAAAGCTTTAATCATCATCAAACCTCAATTTAGGATCAAGACAGTGTTCAAATTAATTTTCATATCTCACATTGGGAGATTTTTAGTATCGATATACCATTGTTCACAATACCAATGTTCACAATACCAATGCCACCGTACTTTTAGCACGGAGTACGATCACGACCCGATCGGCTAGGCTATCTCATTAGAGAATCAACCACAATTACCATCAATACCAATACCACCGTAAATTTAGTACGGAGTTCGATCACAACCCGATCGGCTAGGCTATCTTATTAGAGAATCAACCACAATTACTATCAATATCAATACCACCGTAAATTTAGTACTGAATCCGATCCCGACCAGATCGGCTAGGCCATCTCATTAGAGACATCAACCACAATTAGTATCATTACCAATTTCCAGCACAATCACCACCATGTGTGCGTCATGGTGTCCGATTACGATCCGATCGGCTAGGCTGTCTTATTTGAGACATCAACCTTTTTATATCAATCATCGCATTTCATAATACTTTCACATCTTTTCATTTCATTGGCACTAGTGGCCATAATTATAAGATCATTCTTGGCACGTTAGCCATATTCAGTATTTCATGCTCACCTTATCAATTTCAAACATCATTATCATCATCAACAACAAATACAATTCAAATCAAGGTGTATAGTACACATGTGAGCAATTTAGATTCTAAGGCACATAGAGATATTTCACAAAATTTGTCATAATAGCCTTCATTTAAACTTGACTTAAAGTCGAAACATTATTAATACACAACCCATATTTTAACACATCCTCAATTGGTAACATAACATGAATAACGCATCTGGGATGCTTGTTGAACTTATTTCTTTCAACCCAATCTTACTCGGAATAGCCAGTTTCATAATGAATCACTCAGGACTTATATAATTTACATTAATATCGTGAGATTCAATTCTAAGAGAAGAGTTTAGCCAACATACCTCACTTGAGCTTCCTTAAACTCTAAAATGTTCCGGAATTCTCAGCAACATCAATCTATTGTAGAAATATAACAAATTGAATCAAAATTTGGAAGATGATCATGGTTCTAGCTCACTTGAGCATTTTATCAAACACTAGATGTGCATAGGGTTTCAATGTCCTTTTTATGAAGGATTTCATCATCCCGCAACCCAATCTTTACCATTTTTAGCTCAACAATCTTGCAACACCCTTTGATAACACATGCATGTAAAATAAACGACTCTCATGCCCAAAAATTATCTTGCTAATTACCCATTTTCAGATGATTTCGAAATTAGGGTTTAGGGTGTAGAATCACCTCTAGGATGAAGACCTAGTGAGCTTGCCTTCTTAATCTTCCAAAACTTGAGCAAGAATTGAAGAACAATTATTGAAGAATACCTTCTCACTCTAGGGCACTCTCTCACTCTAAAACATCAGATTATATCTCAAAAATGGCCCAAAACGTGTATTTAACGAAGTAGGGTCGGGTTTTAAAAACCCAAAAATGAAGCTCCGGAACAGATTCTGCGGTCGCATATGCGACCGCATAATGGTTATGCGGACCGCATATCGGTCGCATAATTGATGTCCAAAATGACCAAAAATCTGCCTCAGTCTGCGGTCACTATGCGGTCTGCATAACTGCTCTGCGGTCGCATAGTGCACCGCATAACAGTTATGCGGTCGCATAGTCGACCGCATAATTGCTTCCAACTGACCCCATTAACTGTCTCACTCTGCGGCCATTATGCGGTCCACAGAGTGATTCTGCGATTGCATAATGGACCGCAGAAATGCACTTTTCCGCCAAAAAATTTCCTTTACTTTCCGGTGTATTGTTCAACCCAAAAAGTCCGAGAACCAATTCGGCACCACGAAACATTACTTTCTTTTGCAAAATTTTACGGGGCTTTACACTTAAGTACTTCGAAATTTTTCCGGGGTGTTACATTCTCCCCCGCTTAGGATCATTCGTCCTCGAATGAGGGTAAAAATCCGTCATTAGCATCTTATGTAACTTAGTTTATTTTACACCACAAACTAGCAGCCCCAAATTTAACTAACTCCCTAAATTTTCAAAAATTTCGCCAGAGTTTCCTTTGTAATTTGGCCTATCCACCTGTCAGAGAGCCCCAAAAACACATTCTAACATCATATACACAATCCAACGATGTAACATAATACGAAACAACACCACTTGTGGCCTCATAAGCAATATATTTCCAGAATGGAACACCCTCAACATCAAATGTACAAATCATATATAATTCATAGAAAGTAAGTCTTATAATTTTCCTAGATCACAACTTTATAAATACATGGTCATTCAAACAAATAAGGATACTTTTTCTTCATTTCTTCCTCGGCTTCCCAAGTAGCCTCTTCAACCTGTTGGTTTCGCCACAACACTTTCACGGAGATAATTTCTTTATTTCTCAATTTTCGGACTTGGCGATCAATAATAGAAACCGAAATCTCTTCGTAAGTCAATTTCTCATTTACCTCAATAGTCTCAACCGAAACAATGAGTGTCGGATCTCCAACTACTTTCTTCAACATAGACACATGAAACACCGGGTGTACTAATGACATCTCAAGTGGTAGCTCAAGCTTGTACGCCACCTCACCGATCCTCTGAATGATTTTGTACGGTTCGACATACCTCGGACTCAATTTCCCTTTCTTACCAAATTGCATTACACCCTTCATGGGGGAAACTTTAAGAATACCCAATCATCTCTTTTGAACTCCAAATCCCTACGAAGAACATCCGAATAAGATTTCTGATGACTCTGAGCAGTCTTTAACCGCTCTTTAATGATTTTAAATTTTTCCATAGCCTGATGTACGAGGTCTGGCCCTATCAACTCTGCTTCCCCAATTTCAAACCACTCAAGGGGAGATCTATATCTCCTACCATATAAAGCCTCGAACGGTGCCATTTGAATGCTAGCATGATAGCTATTGTTGTATGCAAATTCTATGAGTGGTAAATGATCATCCCAGCTACCTTTGAAGTCTAGAACACAAGCACACAACATATCCTCAAGCATCTGAATAGTCTGCTCTGCCTGCCCGTCAGTCTGTAGGTGAAAGGCTGTACTAAGATTCGCCTGAGTACCCAAACCTTGTTGAAATTTCTTCCAAAAGTTAGCAGTGAATTGTGCTCCCCGATCAGAAATGATGCAAACTTGGGAGCCATGCAACCTGACTATTTCTTTGATATATAATTGAGCATACTGCTCCACTGTGTCGGTAGACTTAACCGGCAAAAAGTGTGCTGATTTCGTGAGTCGATCCACTATCACTCAAATCGAGTCAAACTTACGAGGAGTAAAAGGCAATCCTACCACAAAGTCCATATTAATCATTTCCCACTTCCACATTGGAATTTCTATATTCTATGCCAACCCACCGGGCTTATGGTATTCGGCCTTTACCTGCTGACAATTTGGACATCTCGCCAAAAATTCCGCTACATTTCTCTTCATATTGTTCCACTAATAGACCTCTTTAAGATCATGATACATTTTTATAGAACCCGGGTGCACGGAATACTTAGAAGTGTGAACCTCGGTCATGATTTTTTTCCCAAGACCATCCACATTTGGAACACATAACCACCCTTGGTACCTTAGTGTACCATCATCCAAGCCGAGAGAAAAAGACATAGTCTTATGTTTATGAATACCCTCTTTCAATTGTGCCAATAATGGATCGTTGTATTGCTTCTCTTTGACTTCCACAACAAGCGATGATTCAACCCTATTTTGCACAATTACCCCTCCTTCACTAGAGTCCGCAAGACGAACTCCTAAACTATCCAATCGGTGAACTTCCTTGGCCAATGGCCTTTGGTATGCCTCCAAGTGTGCTAAGCTACCCATAGATTTCCGGGTAAGAGCATCCGCTACAACATTGGCTTCCCCGGATGATATAGAATATTCATATCGTAATCATTACGTAACTCATGACATCTTCTCTACCTTAGATTCAATTTCTTCTATTTGCAAATATATTGAAGGATCTATTGGTCCGTGAATATGTCCACCTGGACCCCATACAATTAATGATGCCCAACCTTTAATGTATAAATCACAGCCGCAGGTCCTAAGTCATGTGTTGGATTGTTTTTCTCATGATTCTTGAGTTGCCTAGAGGTATAAATGATCATCTTGCCATATTTTATCATTAGTGGAACATCTATATCATATTTCTCTTTCATATGACCTCCTAGAAATTGAGTTCTACAAAAATTTCCTTGATACGGTTACGATTTTATTAGTACTTGCAACTTATTTTTCCAAATTTCTCAACAAAAGGCATTACTAGGCCAGTTTTCTTATGGGACCATTTGTTTCAAATGAATACATCTACTATCTTGCGCGCACACCCTGATAACATCAACCTGCATGGCATTGCCTCAATATATGAAGTAACATCGTGCTCAGACCTTTCTTAGCCATCCTCTTTCCTCATTATAAGTCTTATAGGATTTTAAGAAACCACTATACTTCCCTGGTGAACATTCTCACGATTCCTCTTTACTACTAAACACTTCCCAAAACACATATCAAAACCCTTCATATATATTTAACCCGAACAGGGCCTTTTCTGAAACTTGAGATCCTCCTAAATTCTTCAACGACGACTTCTTGTTTTCCTTATAAGTGCAGGACTTAGTTTACTTGATTCCATCCTCGATGAGTAACTCACCTTATTCCCCATATTGTAGTTACCAATAGTGTTTCCTGGTATTGCAGCCTAAGAGCTATCATGTTAAACATGTTTGGTTCGTAACAAGTGTTCATCCTCTCTTAATCTGTTTCAAACATTTCCCCTTTGGTCTAGACAATATGTTGATACTATATTTCCTTTGTGACTAGAGCATTCACTCCCATCCCATTTTGCCCTTAATTCATAGTTGACAGCCTTATTGTGCCACACACTTGTTTGCCTCCCATGAACTCGTAGTATCATTATGTCTGGTTTGTTGAGTTTATCACACGACCACTTCATCACCAATAGTCTCACTTTCCAATGTAATATGTAGACATGAACTCCCTCTATATCTTTTAGTTGATATTCGGAGTCACTCAAGTCGGCTGCATTACAGTTGATCCTTTATATCTTCCATTAACACTTGTGCTCTAGGCGAGTCCACCATTCTGATACGAACTATTATGCGATAACCATGACCATCTCAATTTATAGATTTTTTTCCAATTTTGCTCGCCTCATTCTCCCTAGTTATTGAATAGCTATGCGCCCTTCCATACGTTATGTGGTCTTTTCCCTTAGTTGGGAATTCATCCTGCTCGCCTCTCGACACTTGTTGGGATATCCGTGGGAAAGTGTGTTCATTCGTGTATCACTTAACACTTTCTTGCTTGTAAGATTCTTAAGAGACTCTCCATCAAGTACTGATGCACTCTTGGGTTATTATAACATCACATTTATCTTTCCCACTCGTTTTGTCTTTCTTAAAGCCTTAGAGGTTTAGCTAAATTGTAAATCCGTGATTAACTCATTCTAAAAACTCGCAACCTTTCACATTTGACCTATATTACTTCCTTGGGTTCCATTGTTCCTGACCCCCTAACAAGTATAAAATCCCTTTGTAAACATACTCTTAGTTTCTAGGATCGTTGACCCTGTCATTCACATTGTCATGTATGAAGAATTTACCTTCCTTAACCTTCCACCTTTTTTGGGGTACTAGCGGTCTATCATTAGCATATCCTTTCAGAGAATCATGCTACCCATTATCTCTTTTCTAGACTTCACCTGTCTTCAACAAAATGTTCAAACATCATAGCTACATGGTCTTACTCTTGTTTCATTGTATTTAAGTAGCCTCTCTATGGCCCTTCCTCCCCCATTTGGGGTGAATGATTCACATTTTGACACAAGTCTTGAATTTAGCAACTTCAGGGACATATGTCTCATGTCTCTATCCCTCATATATATGTTCGACTATTAGGGAGATTTAAGTCACCATGGTATTAACCTCATACGTTCTCTACTCTTATTCAGCCACATAGGCTTGGGATCCAACTCCCTCATATCAATATCCTTTTTGGAGTGTAACACCACTTCGCACATTCCTAGGATTCTTATAACGTTCATAGGTCTAGGGTCTTCTCATTGTGGGTTCAATCAACTCTCCTTTCATAACTTCTTGTCTCCCGTGAGAGACCTACACATTTATCATTACTCTCCAGGACATGCCTTTCATATATCACGTGCCTATGTAACATTTTTACATCTTAGATCATATACATGGTTCCCACACTATCCACATGTACTAGTTAAGCTTATGTCTCATTTATCATGTCACTGCCTCTTTCGAGGTGGGTAATCACTTCTAGCATTCTTCTCATATAAAGTATGCTCATGGTACGATATACTTGTTTCATATGTCATACTATTCATTCAACATGATACATGTGCCATCTGTTTAATATTCAAGCCTTTACCCTTTCGTCATGTCACATGACATCATTACTTGGAATAAACCAAACGAGCATTTAAACTTACTTTGAACCTCAACGCACGAGTTGGAGGAAGAACAGTTTCACAACCAATTTTATCGCACGATTCAGAATATCAAAGAAGGATAATATTCCTAAATGCCCATGTAGCATCCTAATTATAGATGTGGTCGACAACACACCGATAATAAGGACTCTACTAGACACGGCTCCAAGACATCCTAGGACACTTTAAAACCTTAAGCTCTGATACCAAGTTTGTCACGCCCCAAAAGCGAGGAGCGCGACCGGTGCTCAACCGAGTGAACCGGACCGAGCAAGACTGTTAGATTTCATCCTACCCAAACTCATCCACGAATGGAGATAATTCATATTTTCCTTAATTAGAAAATATGCTCATGGTACGATATACTTGTCTTATATGTCATACTATTCATTCAACATGATACATGTGCCATCTGTTTAATATTCAAGCCTTTACCCTTTCGTCATGTCACATGACATCATTACTTGGGATAAACCAAAAGAGCATTTAAACTTACTTTGAACCTCAACGCACGAGTTGGAGGAAGAACAGTTTCACAACCAGTTTTATCGCACGATTCAGAATATCAAAGAAGGAAAATATTCCTAAATGCCCATGTAGCATCCTAATTATAGATGTTGTCGACAACACACCGATAATAAGGACTCTACTAGACACGGCTCCAAGACATCCTAGGACACTTTAAAACCTTAAGCTCTGATACCAAGTTTGTCACGCCCCAAAAGCGAGGAGCGCGACCGGCGCTCAACCGAGTGAACCAGACCGAGCAAGACTGTTAGATTTCATCCTACCCAAACTCATCCACGAATGGAGATAATTCATATTTTCCTTAATTAGAAAAAAAAGGTGTTCACGTCTACAATACCAATTCATTTCCAATAGTTTCATCATTTTTAAAGTCTCAATTGGACAAGTAATATAACCACAACATAATATATATATATCGACTTTCCCAGCACCAATACACAACCCACACTATGTCTACGAAGCCTCTATAAATAAAGAAGAGTACAATGATAATGCTGGTAACAAGGCCCCGGCCGTACCTCAAACAGAATACATAAAGTACAAAAGATTCATGACCCTGGAATGAAGTGGGGCTCACCAAGTCAGCTGGGAAGAAGGTGCACTGCTATCACTGATCAATATCTCCTGCTTTGGAACCACCTGCATCCATTTAAAGATGCAGCGCCCCCGGCAAAAGGGATGTTAATACCGTTGAATAGCACTAGTATGTATAACTAAACACCCTCTCAATAGAATAATAAATAATACAACAAGATTATCATAATATCAATGAAAGCCTTAATCAACATCAAACCTCAATTTAGGATCAAGACAGTGTTCAAATTAATTTCCATATCTCACATTGAGAGATTTATATTATCGATATACCATTGTTCACAATACCAATGTTCACAATAACAATGTTCACAATACCAATGCCACCGTACTTTTAGCACGGAGTTCGATCACGACCCGATCGACCAGGCTATCTCATTAGAGAATCAACCACAATTACCATAAATACCAATACCACCGTAAATTTAGTACGGAGTCCGATCACGACCCGATCGGCTAGGCTATCTCATTAGAGAACCAACCACAATTACTATCAATATCAATACCACCATAAATTTAGTACGGAGTCCGATCACGACCCGATCGGCTAGGCCATCTCATTAGAGACATCAACCACAATTAGTATCATTACCAATTTCCAGCACAATCACCACCATATGTGCTTCATGGTGTCCGATCACGACCCAATCGGCTAGGCTGTCTTATTTGAGACATCAACCTTTTTATATCAATTATCGCATTTCATAATACTTTCACATCTTTTCATTTCATTGGCACTAGTGGCCAAAATTATAAGATCATTCTTGGCACGTTGGCCATATTTAGTATTTCATGCTCACCTTATCAATTTCAAACATCATTGTCATCATCAACAACAAATACAATTCAAATCAAGGTGTACAGTACACATGTGAGCAATTTAGAGTCTAAGGCACATAGAGATATTTCACAAAATTTGTCATAATAGCCTTCATTTAAACTTGACTTAAAGTCGAAATATTATTAATGCACAACCCATATTTTAACACATCCTCAATTGGTAACATAACATGAATAACGCATCTGGGATGCTTGTTGAACATATTTCTTTCAACCCAATCTTACTCGGAATAGCCAGTTTCATAATGAATCACTCGGGACTTATATAATTTACATTAATATCGTGGGATTCAATTCTAAGAGAAGAGTTTAGCCAACATACCTCACTTGAGCTTCCTTAAACTCTAAAACATTCCGAAATTCTTAGCAACTTTAATTTATTGTAGAAATATAACAAATTGAATCAAAATTTGGAAGATGATCATGGTTCTAGCTCACTTGAGCATTTTATCAAACACTAGATGTGCATAGGGTTTCAATGTCCTTTTTATGAAGGATTTTATCATCTCGCAACCCATTCTTTACCATTTTTAGCTCAACAATCTTCCAACACCCTTTGATAACACATGAATGTAAAATAAATAACTCTCATGCCCAAAAATTATCTTGCTAGTTACCCATTTTCAGATGATTTTGAAATTAGGGTTTAGGGTGTAGAATCTTACCTCTAGGATGAAGACCTAGTGAGCTTGCCTTCTTAATCTTCCAAAACTTGAGCAAGAATTGAAGAACAATTATTGAAGAATACCTTCTCACTCTAGGGCACTCTCTCTCACTCTAAAATGTCAGATTATATCTCAAAAATGGCCCAAAACATGTATTTAACGAAGTAGGGTCGGATTTTAAAAACCCAAAAATTAAGTTCCGGAATAGATTCTGCGGTCGCATATGCGATTGCATAATGGTTATGCGGACCGCATATCGGTCGCATAATTGGTGTCCAAAATGACCAAAAATCTGCCTGAGTCTGCGGTCACTATGCGGTCTGCATAACTGCTCTGCGGTCGCATAGTGCACCGCATAACAGTTATGCGGTCGCATAGTCAATCGCATAATTGCTTTCAACTGACCCCATTAGCTGCCTCACTCTGCGGCCATTATGCGGTCCGCAGAGTTATTCTGCGGTCGCATAATGGACTGCAGAAATGCACTTTTCCGCCAAAAAATTTCCTTTACTTTTCGGTGCATTGTTTAACCCAAAAAGTCCGAGAACTAATTCGGCACAACGAAACATTACTTTCTTTTGCAAAATTTTACGGGGCTTTACACTTAAGTACTTCGAAATTTTTCCGGGGTGTTACAGCAACCCTAACATGCATGTCCCCACAGGCTTGGACTTTTATTTAGAATCAAGTTTCTAAAATATTTACGAGATGAAGATGGAGGAAAAGGTCCAAGAGGTAATAAGTTTTAACATACCTCAATTTGCTTCCCAAATCTCCCCCTAATGATCTAATGTCACCAACAACTCATAATCTACATAATAATATCCAACGCCGAATCAACAGTTTTTCAATAATACCCAACAATACCCATTTAGGTCCTAGCTCTTGAAGACAAGTCCTTAGAATTTAATCTTTCTACCCAACGTGTTCATACATGCTCGTAGATTCTATTTCTAGCATTGAATAGCTTTTTGAGGTAATTAACAACTCAACATTTTCATTTATGAACGACCTGATCAGTTATTTTGTATATTTGAGCCACATTTTCATATTTGATGTTTTTCCATATACTTGTTTGTTGTTTTGCGACTTTCGAGGATGGTTGGTTTGATTTCAGAAAAATTTGGGAGCGAATCAGAACACTTAGTTCCCTTGTTGGAAGCTTAAGTTGTAAGAATACCATTATTTGATTTTTCTGTAAATGACTTCGGATTGGAGTCTTGATAGTTTCGATTGGTCGGGATGGTAATTCTGGACTTAAGCGTATGCCTGAAATTGATTACCGATGTGTCTAGATGAATTTGAGGCTAATTGTCGAAAGTTGATAATTTGAAGGTTTGGAAAAATAATACGTTTGACTCATAGTTGACTTGGTGGTTATCGAGGTCCGTTTGGTATTTCAAGCCTTGGGATAGGTTCGTATGATAATTTATGACTTGTGTGCAAAATTTGGAGTCATTTCGAGTTGTTTAGACATGGTTCAGCGTAAATTTAAAAATTAGAAGTTTGGATAATTCATTAAGTTCGAATTGAGGTGCGATTTGTGGTTTTGATATTACTTTGTGTGATTTGAGACCTCGAGTGGGTCCGCATCATATTTTAGGACTTGTTGGTCTAAGGGCTCGGGTGGATTTCGGACAAGCCGGAAGGAGATTGGAGTTTGCTGGCAGCTATTGCTTCTGGTGTTCGCACATGTGAAACTTCACGCAGGTGCAAGGTCGCAGCATCGGCCTATGTTGCGCATTTGCATTTCCTCAAAAGCGAGGAAGATAGTGTTGGGATAAAAAATAAAAATGCGTTATGCGAAAACTAACAAAGCAAACCTTGGCGATGATAAATTAGATAACATAAAAAAAATCTATTAAAAAGATATACTAATTTAATACGGTTTGGTCAAGTGACATACATATGATTTACTAATATAAAAGAGAAAAAAAAACTTATGAGAGAATAAGTTTTTCTCCTAAACAGAACTCTCGGAAGGACTACATTGTGGATTCTATGTTCTGTTGTACATGAAGGAGAGATCTTCAATTTATAGAGGTCACAACCTTTTCCTCCAAGAAAGAAATCTGTCAAATATAGAATAGATCCATGCTTTCCTTTTAGGAAAAGTAAAAATCAATTATGGTAAACTATTTTTCCTTCCTTCAAGAAAATGTAAAATCCAAATATGGAAAGAAAATTAGGACAAAATCCTAACAATTCTCCCCTTTTGGCCTGAATTTTCTTGACAAAGCATCCACCTTCTTCGCATAGTCTTCATCACTGCTGCTTGCCATGGATAAAAGTAGGTATGAGTTAAAAGTTGGAGCCTTGTGCGTTGAAAGTGAGCACGAGTTAAAAGTATTAGATCCATGCATTAAAAATGAGCAGGGTTAAAAGTAGAGCCCTACGTTAAAAGTGGGTAGGGTTAAAAGTAGAGCCCTATATTAAAAGTGAGTAGGGTTAAAAGTGGAGCCCGGGTGTTAAAAGTAAGCCTGTGTTGAAAATGGGAGCTCATGCGTTGAACGTAAGCAAGGGTTGAAAGTGAAGTTCATGTGTTAAAAATTAGCATGAATTGAAAATTGGAGCCCATAAGTATGGGTTAAAAATGGTTTTTGTTTTTGCATATGCAACAGCAGGATTTTTGAAAATATGTTTAGGAATTTATTTCCATATGTAGTATTCCGAGTATTCTCTCTCTTTTTTTTGGGATAAAAAATCTTCAGTATCTTCTAATAGGGTTGCTTGATTTGAATCTGCCGTGAACCTGTCTTCAACCTTGCCCTAAACTATTAGCTCTGATACTACTTGTTGAGTCCGAAAATAACAAGGCATTATGCGGAAGCTAACAAAGCAAACTTTGGCGATGATTTAGATAAAATAAAATATCTATTAAAAAAGACATACTAATTATTTGATTTGGTCAAGTGACCTACATATGATTTACTAAAAAATAACTTATGAGAGAATAAATTCTCCCCTAAACAGAACTCTCGTAAGGACTACACTATGGATTCTATGTTGTGTTATGCATGAAGGAGAGATTTTCAATTTATAGAGGTCATAACCTTTTCCTCCAAGAAATAAATCTGTCAAATATGGAATAAATCTATGCTTTCCTTTTAGGAAAAGTAAAAATCAATTATGGCAAATTATTTTTTCTTCTTTCAAGAAAAGGTAAAATTCAAATATTGAAAGAAAATCAAGACAAAATCCTAACAGGCAGCGCAGAAGTGAGGTTGGCTTGGGCTTAGGAGTTCGCATATGCGGAAGTTTGAGCGTAGAAGCAAGTGCAGAGATGCACGCTGAGGGCGCAGGATCAGATCCGCAGAAGCAAGGTTTTTTCTCATAAGCGAAGGGCCGACAACTTAAGTCGATCTCACATCTGCGAGGATCCTGTCGTAGAAGTGATGTCCCAGAAGCGACACTTCACTGGAAGGATATTATAGTCAAGGGTTAGCTTTATTTTATCATATTTTTGAGATTGGGATCTCGAATTGGAATGATTTTACAGGCGATTTTCACTCGCGTGGATTGGGTAAATGTTCTTAACTCGGATTTGATTATTATTCATGATTCTATCTTTGATTTTGGCATTTGATTGGTGAATCTAAGGAAGGAAATTGGAGTTTTTAAAGAAATTTTGGAAAGTGAATAAATGGGATTTGAACACCGATTAGCATTCGAATTTGGATGAAACTTGTATGGTTGGCTTCGTATTCGAATAGGTTGTCGGAATTTTTGATTTTTTTGAGTTTGGGGAAATGAGCCTAGATTGACGTTTAGGAAACTTTATTGATTAAGGAAACATCTTTTTGCAATATTGTTGTTTCCTTTGGTATTATCTAACACCGAGGTGTGTTAATCTAGATTGAACCCGTTCGGAGGCTGATTTGTGCGGCAAAGGAATTTTCGAAATATTGATTCTCACGCATTTGAGGTAAGTATCTTACCTAGGATTTGGATTGAGGGTATTTCTCTGTATGCCATGATGTATGTTATATGTCAGGGTGACGTATATGCGAGGTAACGAGTGTATATGCGGACGACGTGGTTATTCATGATCTGGGTAGTCCTTAGGCTATTATATGCCTTGTTTTGGTATCATGTCTCTTTGATACCATATTTCCTCCACTTGTATGACTACATGAGTATTATCCATGTTAGAAATCATGTCTAGGCTATGTGCTTATCTGTTTGAGATATGATAGGGCTATTTTTTCTATGTTGAGCTATTTTCCTTATCTATAGTTATATTTTCAGTCATGATATAATATCCACGTGTTATATAATCTGTCTCTATGTACTTTTTCTATGTTATCTCACATATTGTTAGTGTCCTTGTGTGTGACACGAGTTTGAGCTGAGTTATGGCACGTTGGCACATTTTGTATGGTATTTTGTTAATTGTACAGTGAGATGTTAGCATATTGAGACTTGAGAAGATTGATGACTGGCCTTGGGCCATAGACCCATATTGATATTGATATTGAGGTGACGCTTGCGTCAAGGCCCCATATTAGGCTGAGTGATATTGATCGTTGACTTTTGATCTGATCATCACTTGGGCTAGGATTTATATGATGAATAACTACAATTAACTAAGAATCTAGAGCTATTGACTAATGACAATCGAAGTAAGGAATAAGCAAAGAAAGATATCAATGAGAGAAGATAGGGCTTTGATAGGATAGGTGCAAGATAATTATTTGGGATCTAACTCTAGATAATTTACTTCTTATGTTCAAGTGAGCCTCTCAAATTCACTCAATTATTAGTTCAAACGTTCAACAAAAACTCCTCTTTCGATTAAGTTTTAACGTCACAAGATGAACCAATTTAAGCATATGAAGATATGCAAAAATGCATAGTGGATTGGTCTTTAGGAGAACCTCTCTCGATTATCCTCCTAACTAGGTTTAATCAATAATTCAACTATCCTCTTTTGATTACTAAGAAGAATTAATGAACTCAACCAACAATATAATGTAAAGATATCACAAATTATGCCTCTCTCTATTACATGAACAAGTGAATATAGATGCAACAATGAAATCATCCAAAAATGCTTCAATACATAAAACTAGAGTTATAATCTACAAACAATCATCAATACACCCAATCCATAAAACCCTAAAAGGGAACTACTCCATAGATATGAAGCAATTCATCACAAATATGTTTAAAGTAAAGGAAAACATAAAATGATCCAAACTCGGGCCTTGAGTGAGGATTGAATGATGAACTCCTTGTGATTTTGCTTCTCCAACTCCTCCTTAGCCTCTCTAATATGTCCAAAAGTCCTCAAAACAATGTTTTTCCATGTATTTATACTAAGTACGGTCGGGCCTAGATGAAACCACCTTCTCCTAGCCGAAATAGGATAATTACTCTGTAAATATTGCACAGGCATGCCGCATGGGGCGACGCACTATGCGGGGCATTAGTGGGGAAATCCAGATAGTTGTTTTTGACAGGTAGCAGGAAATTGTACACGCACGGCGCCCCACGTGCTGCGACAGTGGATTTTTCTCAGAGTACGGAATTTTCCTTACTTTTTGATATCCAGATGTGGTCCTCGACCCCCAAACACAATCCCGGCTTAATCCCTTGGGCTTTTACTCAGACTTCAAAGCTCCAAATCACTCTAATTAGCTCCATTACATCTACATCACCTGGAATCACTCTTACAAGACATAAAACACACAATAAAGTGAATTGCAGTGAATTAGAGTGCAATAAGCGACTAAAATACGTAATTTTAGCCTACCATCAACACCCCACACTTAAACCATTGCTCGTCCTCGAGCAATCAAACTACACTTCACATAGACACGACCTTTTTAAACAACTCTCATAACTCATCACACCAAGAATATTTAAAACAAATTAAGTATATATACCGTAACATCCTAGCCTCAAGATTTGACTCAAAAGCACCACGCATTATTTATAACCCGCTCACTTACTCTAACACAGGGGTCAATGACATTACCTTTCCTTCATGAATCAAGTGCCCTCACATAACAATAGAGAGTAGTTCCACACACAATGAAAATTAGGAATAATTAGGAACTCAAGATAGAAAGAATTCACTCACTCTCAGACACAACATTCATATGCCACAAAAGATGAACCATAGGCTTGCCCGTAGTGTACTACTCTACTAATTGAGCTCATTCAGTCAAGGATCAAGTAGGACTTTATTTGGTTGTAATGTAGGATGTGGGATGGGTAGGATACATTTGGATATAAGAGTGACTACATCTCCCTAAGCACTTTAATACATATACATTAACAATTCAAAACCCCACATTTATGTCAAACCATAACTCCACGTTCACAACAATATACATCAACTCTCTACTTCTTTAAGCACAATTACATCAAGTTACCACTATCAATGAACACCTTTCACATTCATTTGGTTGTAATATAGGATGTGGGATGGGTAGGATACATTTGAATATAAGAGTGACTACACCTCCCTAAGCACTTTAATACATATACATTAACAATTCAAAACCCCACACTTATGTCAAACCATAACTCCACGTTCACAACAATATACATTAACTCTCTACTTCTTTAAGCACAATTACATCAAGTTACCACTATCAAAGAACACCTTTCACAATCATAAACTTATGTTTTACTTTCTTTTTCAATTCAAGTGGCTCTTACTTTTTAAAAATAGTGCACCTTTCTCCTTATTTCATTAGTTCCACTCAAAAGCTAAACCAACCACCCCACACTTCAACTTTTACAAAGTTCATAACAAATTCAAGTACTCACGAGAGGTACAAGGTTCAAATAGATGGCCAATTCGAACAAATGGGTAAGGCTTGTAATGTGGTTGTCAAAGAAACAGGATTACAGGCTCAAAAGGGTTAACTAAGATACATAATAATTAGGTGTGTAAAAGCTTATAGCTGGCTCAACAAAGAAATGTCTATATCACTTCCACGACTAAACACAACTACTATTTTGCTTTACAAACACACAGGGCAAGTTCTAGACACCAAATGCAATGCACAGAATAACACAAAACCTCACACACACATGGCACATAACTCACTCAAAATTGGAGTATCAAGATACTTTAGTCAAAGTAGTTAAGCAAAGTTAAGATCATACAATTTAAGGCTGAAATTGCTGCCTCTGCTGATTTTGGTATGCTAGAGCTCCTTGTCCCTGCGGTCTAGAGTTATTTTGCTGCCAAGCATTCGCAGTACCTCCAAGTGAACTCCATGAAAAATTGAGGTGCCTCTGACCCATTGCATTGAAATTATAGTTTCCCACAACATTTACTTCCTCGGTTGAGGCTTGACACTCATGAGTAGGGTGTCCTCTTCCACATATATCACAAGCTGCATGAGGCTCACTTTGTATCGAGGCTAAGGTCAGCTTCCTTATTTCTTTGGTCATAGCATCAAGTTGTACCTGCACAGATGTGTTAGCATTATCCTGGTGAACACTAATTGATCTCCTTCTTTCTGCTCTCTCAGAGGGCCATTGATTAACATCTTCAGATAACTCATCAAGAATTGTGACTATCTTCTCTGGAGTCTTGTGCATCCAGAGTTCAATTCCGCTATGTTGACACTTTCTGACTATTTCCTTAAACCTCTCCCAAGCTTCAAACGCAGTCTCAGTATCTTTCTGGCAGAATTTATGGATTTCTCTTCTAAACTTTCCCGTCCTAGCTGATGAGAAATATTTATCAAGAAATTTTCTGGTCATCTCATCCCATGTTCGAATCGATCCATTAGGTAAGTTTCGAAGACACTACTTTACATCATATTTGAGTGTGAAGGGGAATGACCTTAAGTAAACTACATCTTGTGATACATCATTATATTTAAGGGTGTTCATAATCTCTTCTAAGTCCATTAGATAATTTGGATCTTCATTTATCTTCTCTCTGAAGACACAACAATTTTGAAGGGTTTGGAGTAGAAATGATCACAAGTGATAGCATCCTAGGAAGCTCAACTCTATTCAAGGACAAGGATGAAGCTTTGGAATCTCAAAGATGGCCTTTAACAATATGTCAAGCTAAAGAGTTGCAAAATAAGGCCATTAGACTTCAAGTGCAATTAAAGAAGCTTTTAATTGTGGAGGACGAGCTCAAGACCAAAGGAGATAAATTATACAAGTTTTACAATTATTTGGTGGCCCAAATTGAAGTCCAAGAGGAGGAAGATTGAGTCCCGAACTCGGCCCTTGAAATCTAGCGAAAGGGCACCCAGAAGAGCTCAAAATGAGCTTAAAAGAGGTCCAAATGGGGGTGTTTGAAATGGAGCCCAATTGGAGTCCAAACCAATGACCCAAACTAGTAGTTTTAAGGCCCAAATCTGCCCCAAAGGGATTTGGCCGCCCCCTACCTAGTTTTGTGACTTTTCTTATTTCTTAGCAACTACCTTACCTAATTTTGATGACTTTGTTACCCCTTAGCAGCCCCCTACCTAATTGTAATGACTTTTTATGCCTTAGTACTCCTATAAATAAGGAGTTCTTCTCATTCATTGAGACACTTCATTATTGATTAAGTATATCATACTTTGAGAGTTCTTTTGAACCTTTGTTACTTGCGCTTTGAGATTTATCTTTCAACCTTTACTAGTTCATAGTTCAAGGTAGTAAGATTACTTCTCTATTATGATATCTTTGATTTCTTTGTGGTATTCTTAGAAGGCGATTAATACTAGTTATTAATTGTTGTCTCAAGTTACTCGTAAAGCGGTCAAGATCCGAATCTATTGTTTTGATTTGCTTTTAAGTAAAGGCGTTTGATTTCTTCAATAAATCAAGACGTTGTTGCTTTGATCTTGTCAAGGCTATAGAACTTGCGTTCTTGGAAGTTCTTGGAATTCTTTCCTTGAATTTTCCCATATCCTTTATTTTCTGCCCTTTAGTTCTAGTTGCTCAATTCCTTATTGTTATTGCTTCCGCATTTACTTTTTAAATTCTTACTCTAGTTTGGATTCCCGACCTTGTCGTTATCAAGTGGTATCAGAGCGGTTCTATCAAGGTTTCGTTCTTGATAATTCTGGGGATTTCTTGAATACTAAGAGGAAAAAAAAAGTTAAAAAGAAAAACAAAAAAAAAATGAAAATCAATTTTAAAAAAAAAATTGCTTGCTCTCCAGGAGCTTTCTTTTGTATCTAATTTGTTTCCAAAAACTATCAAAGGAAACAAGAAGAGGGGATCCCAGATTTCAAAGATAAGACAAAAATTAAATTTTTCTTACTCTTTCTAATCTAAATATATACTCATTTCCTTTTTGTTCGTGTCTTGTTTCAACTTAGCCTAATAGTTCTAGGATTTGGTTCTTCTTTCATTTGTTCCCCAAAAATTTACATTTTACTACTAAGAACTTTATATGAGTTGGGTTTAACCATAAATCTACAAAGTATTTTGTTCAAAGGTTATTTCGAGAGGAAAAAAAGGCAAGAGAGGTGAGAGCATTATAGGGAAAAAGCCAAATTTGAGAGATAATTTTCCTTAATCTATGTCAAGATGTCTCAAACAGGTAGTTACAGTGGAAGGAGGAAAGCTATGACTCAATAACTTGAAAAGTCGAACTTACAGTATACCGAATGGAAGGAAGACAATGGTAAAGTTATTTTTCAAACAAGAGCTAAAGTGATGTCTGCAATTTATGCCCTTAGAATTGACAAAGCATTTGGCTATAACTTAATTAGCACTTATATGGTTGAGAAATTGAACTTGTCTTGTGTTGAACATATTGAACCCTACATGTTGAAAGGGGTAAAAGTAGATAAAAGAGTGTTCTTGCCATTCTCTATTGGAAGGTATGAGGATGTGATTTGGTGTGATGTCATTCCGATGAATAGTTTTCATATCTTGTTGGGATGGCCATGGTGTGTCTATAGAAGTGCTTCATATAGTATTGAAAAAAATAGATACTCTTTTGAGATTAATGGGAAGAAACTCATTCTTGGGCCTTTGACTCCCTCACAAATTTGTGAAGATGAAAAGATTGTTAAAGAGAATATGAAAAAATATGAGAGAGAAAAGAATGAGAGGAGTAAGGGAGTGCATGTTGACATTCCAAGAGAGGAAAAAGGAGAGGTTGTCTTGAGTGAAAAGAGTGGGATGTCAAGTGAGGTAAAGAGTGATATTGAAAGAAAAGAAAAGAGAGAAGGTAATGAGATGAACAAAGTCTGTGAGGTAGAGAGAGAAAAGCAAGAGGGATTGAGTGAAAGCAAAGAAAAACTCTTTAGTGAGAGAAAAGAGGCTAAGGGTGAGGAAAACATTAGTCTTGTGATAAAAGCCAAAGAGAGTGTAAGCAAGAAAAAAGTTTCTTTGCTTCCTAACTCATTAACTCTTTCTTCTTTTAGTTCTTGTGATTTTGTGCAATCACGTGTTGAAATACCTATTGAAAGGGGTGGTGAGGCGCAGGAAATGGTGGCAAAAGATCCAATTGGATTCCAACATGAATTTGGCGATATCTATTCTTGTTGGATGGTAGAAGATAAAAGTTTGGTTAAATTCTTTGTTATTTAACCTTTTGACTATTTTCATTCTTATTTACAGTGTTATGACATGGAGTTTCCTAAAAGCATTGCTAAGTTGGAACCATTGCATAAAAGAATACAAGGTGATGATGTTCCATTGGTAAATAAGTCCAAGTATGGTATGTATAATTGGTTTATTTGCTTTCTTGGTCTTTCTAGAACACCTAAGGTATTTTTGGAGGTAATGAATTATACTCTTATTTCTTATGTTGGTGACTTTATAATTTTTGTGGATGATGATATTTTGATGCACATCAAGTCATTAACTGTAATATCTAAGTTAAAGTGCAAGAGTAATTTGCTTCCTTTTGAAATTGTGTATGACATAGATGATTATGTATTTCAATTTTGTGGAAAGAGGCATGAAATTTATGAGAAGAGGCTTGTGAATGAGTTAAATATTTCTTCTTCTCTTATTCAAGTAGATAATGAGTTTTCATGTGATAAATTGCCAGAATGTGATTTTTGTTGTGTGATGGGGAGTCATTCTTTAAGTCATGTTCATTGTGAGCTTGTAAAAGTATTTGTTACTAGTAAAGATGATATGCATAATTGTTGTAACCCTTGTGATCAAATACTCTTTCATGTAGAGGAATCCATGAGATTTGTAATTGTAGATAGTTAGCTATATCATGAAAGTATCTTCTTTGATACATGTGGTCTACTTATATTAAATAGATGTGTGGTCAATCTTTTATAGTTTCTTTGTCATGTATACCTATGGACTACCTTACCAACAAGATCGAATTGCAAGTTCCATTGCATGGCGCATCTACAAGAGGTTTTTATTGTATTGATCTAGGTAGGCATAAATTTTGTTGGGATGATGATATCCATATGCTTTATTTACACCTATTAGGATTAATTGGGTTAAATGGACACATGGTCACTATCTTATTTTATTCCTACTAGTTTTTCAGATTAGTGGATGACATTTACAAGGGCGTGTTTTCTTTTTCTTGTAAGGTCGAAATTCGAGGATGAATTTTCTTCAAGAAGAGGGGAATATGATAGCATCCTAGGAAGCTCAACTCTATTCAAGGACAAGGATGAAGCTTTCGAATCTCAAAGATGGCCTTTGACAATATGTCAAGCTAAAGAGTTGCAAAATAAGGCCATTAGACTTCAAGGACAATTAAAGAAGCTTTTAATTGTGGAGGACGAGCTCAAGACCAAAGGAGATAAATTATACAAGTTTTACAATTATTTGGTGGCCCAAAATTGAAGTCCAAGAGGAGGAAGATTGAGTCCCGAACTCGGCCCTTGAAATCTAGCGAAAGGGCACCCAGAAGAGCCCAAAATGAGCTTAAAAGAGGTCCAAATGGGGGTGTTTGAAATGGAGCCCAATTGGAGTCCAAACCAATGACCCAAACTAGTAGTTTTAAGGCCCAAATCTGCCCCAAAGGGATTTGGCCGCCCCCTACCTAGTTTTGTGACTTTTCTTATTTCTTAGCAACTACCTTACCTAATTTTGATGACTTTGTTACCCCTTAGCAGCCCCCTACCTAATTGTAATGACTTTTTATGCCTTAGTACTCCTATAAATAAGGAGTTCTTCTCATTCATTGAGACACTTCATTATTGATTAAGTATATCATACTTTGAGAGTTCTTTTGAACCTTTGTTACTTGCGCTTTGAGATTTATCTTTCAACCTTTACTAGTTCATAGTTCAAGGTAGTAAGATTACTTCTCTATTATGATATCTTTGATTTCTTTGTGGTATTCTTAGAAGGCGATTAATACTAGTTATTAATTGTTGCCTCAAGTTACTCGTAAAGCGGTCAAGATCCGAATCTATTGTTTTGATTTGCTTTTAAGTAAAGGCGTTTGATTTCTTCAATAAATCAAGACGTTGTTGCTTTGATCTTGTCAAGGCTATAGAACTTGCGTTCTTGGAAGTTCTTGGAATTCTTTCCTTGAATTTTCCCATATCCTTTATTTTCTGCCCTTTAGTTCTAGTTGTTCAATTCCTTATTGTTATTGCTTCCGCATTTACTTTTCAAATTCTTACTCTAGTTTGGATTCCCGACCTTGTCGTTATCACCTTGCTTCAACTCAAAATTATTAGTTGCAATTGGAGGTGGTCGAACACTGAATAATCCTTGATTGTAGACCGGTCTAGAATAATCGCCAAGTGGTCTCCCAGGCAAGGGTTGATGTTGATTAAGTCTGAGACCCCTCTCTTCTTCATAGATATTCTGCGCATCTCTAATAACTGCTTTCTCAGCATCCCGTGCAGCTTGTTCTCTTTGTTGGGCTGCTTCTCTCGCAGCCAAATCTATATTATCTTCACTATTTCTATCCATAAGTTCTTTAGTTGAGGACTGCCTAACCTTTTCTGATGTCTCGGTGAGACTTCTTTCCTTCCTCAGCTGCCGCACTTATTTTTCTATCTCGGGTTTGTATGGTAGCACTTCCTTCGCAGAAGTTCTAGTCATGCACCACTCTAAACCTGTAACCTGCGCAAAGTCAAAGAACACCAAACGTAAAAAGAGAAAAATAAAATAAAATAAAAAGAAAAGTCCATGAATTAGCACTACAAACTATTTCAAACACTATTGATTGCCAATACCCGATAATGGTGCCAAAAAAGAAGGAGAGTCGAGGTCTGCGGACACCAAAGCAGCTACCTCAAAAATCTCCAAGCAAGAAATGCTCCATGTCTAGCAACCACTGTGCCCAGAAGTACCTAGATCTGCACACGAAGTGCAGAGTATAGTATGAGTACAACCGATCCAATGTACTCAATAAGTAACAGAACTAACCTTGGGCTGAAAGCAGTGATGAGCTCAGATAGGTACAGTCCAAATCCAAATAATAATGGTACAAATATGACAGGAAAATGACAGTAATAACTCATAGAAAAATCTCAAAGTCAGTTGTACACAGTGCAGAAAAATAGACATGCTTTCAAGTTCAACAGTTTAGGCTCAATACTTGTAAAATATGCCAGGTATAGCAAACATGAGGAATATTACATCTCTATGTCTACATGCCAAATATGCATGTCACTTGTAATGCAACAAAGTGATAAACTCATATGCTCATGCTCTCGGAGTATTCAACCTCATTCAGCATGCTCAATCACTCAACACTCCCAATCACTCAACACTCTCAATCACTCGGCACTCGCTTCACTCGGCACTCGACGGTACCTGTGCTCACTGTTGGTATATCAGACTCCGGAGGGGCAGATCCTGCCCAAGCGCTAATATAAGCCAACATGGCATGTTGCGGCGTGTAGCCCGATCCCATCATGAATTAATAAAACCTGCTGCGGTATGCAGCCCGATCCCATAAATATCACTCACAATCAGGCCCTCGACCTCACTCAGTCATCAATCTCTCCAATCTCTCGGGCTCACAAAACTCATGCCAAACAGCCCAAACAATGATACATGATGTAACAACAAATAATAATAGAGACTGAGATATGATATGCAAATGATGAATGCGACTGAGTACATAATTGCAATTTAAGCAAATAACTCAACAACATAAATGACCTCTGTGGGTCCCAATAGTTCTAGCATATAGCCTAAACATGATTTCTAATATGGATCATAACTCAATTTCTCTAACACATGGAGATTATATGAATACCAATAAGATTGGGTAACTACACAATTCCACGGAATCAACCGGGTCACAATTACTATGGTGCACGCACACACGCCCGTTACCTAGCATGTGCATCACCTCAACATCAACCACATAACACGTAGTTCAAGGATTCATACCCTCAGCGTCAAGTTTAGAAGTGTTACTTACCTCAAACCACGCAAATCCCTACTCTGACAAGACATTGCCTCGCGAATCGGCCTCCGAACAACTCGAATCTAGCCACAACAACTTAATACAATCAATACAAGTTATAGGAATCGATTCCATAGGATAAAGATAAGTTCTATAACCAAAGTCAAAAAGTCAACTCTGGGACCACGTCTCGAAATCTGATAATATTAACAAAATCTGAACACTCATTCAATAAAGAGTCCAACCATACAAAAATTACTCAATTCCGATCTCAACTCGACCTTCAAATCCTCAAATTATAGCCTATAAAGTTTCATAAAGTTTTCCCAAATTTTCCAATCCAAAACACTAATTAAATGGTAAAAATAATGATAGATTCATGTATAACAACCAAAACCGAGTTAGAGTCACTTACCCCAATAAACTCCTTAAAAATCCCTTCAAGAATCGCCAAAATCTGAGGTCTCTAGCTCAAAATATGAAAAATGGGTTCAAACCCTCGATTTTGAAATTAAAAGCTGCTGCCCAGATGCCCTTCTTCGCTAACGTGGAAAGTGCCTCGCGTTCGCAAAGCATAAATACTCTATTACCAAAAGTTCCTCTTACGCAAACGCGACTGCCTGGTCGCGAACGCGATGACCAAATGACCCCAAGCTCCGCGAACGTGAAGCCTCCATCGCGAACGCGTAGGCCAATGCATGAAGTCCCCGAGCTTGCCTCTCTTCTTCGCGAACGCGTCTCCCTTCTCGCGATCACGATGCAAAGCCTTACCAAGACTTCGCGAACGCAGGCCCTTTTGTATGAACGCAAAAGGCAAAAACCTCATGCCACATATTTTCACTACGCGAACGCGAACCCTGTGTTACGAACGCCAATAAGCCCACACCAGATATCAGATCAGCTGCTCAAACAAGATGAAAATTATCCGAAACTCATCTGAAACACCCTCTAGGTCCCCGAGAACCCATCCAAACATACCAACACATTCTAAAACATCATACGGCCTTAGTCAAACCCTCAAATAACATCAAACAACATCGAAAACATAAATCACACCCCGCTTCAAGCCTAATGAACTATTGAACTTCCAACTTCTAAAACAAATGCCGAAACACACCAAATCAACTCCTATTGACCTCAAATTTTGCGCACAGGTAATAAATGATCCAACGGACCTTTTTCAACTTCTGGAACTAAAATACGAGCCCGGTAACCACAAAGTCAACTCTTTGTCAAGTTTCTCAACTCTCCAAACTTCAACTTTTCCAAATTTTGTCAATTCAAGTCAAAATCATCTACGGACCTCCAAATCAATATTCAGACACACTCCTAAGTCCAAAATAAACATACAGAGCTATCAAACCATCAAAACTTCATTCCGGAACTATTTACACATAAGTCAACTTCCGGTCAACTCTTTCAACTTAGGCTTTCAACCTTGGGACTAACTGTCCTAATTCATTCCGAAATATTCCCGGAACCAAACTAACCACCCCGAAAAATTACATAACAAAAAAGAACATAGAATAAACAATAAATAGGGAAATGTGGCTATAATACTCAAAACGACCAGCCGAGTCGTTACAAAGAAGAGCTCCAACCCAATCAAGATATTTTTCTCAATTGTTACACCTATTTGGAGGCCCAAATTAAAGTCCAAGATGAGATGGAATGAGGCCCAAATCTTTCCCAAAAGGGGAAAAATAGATCAGCCTAAATTTGCCCCAAAAACTAGTTTCTAGAATCCATATTTAAGAGTTATTATCTATATTGACTTGCATTGGTCTAAGTGTGGGAAGCATTTTATGTCCCTAGGGAATATCATTGCTATTTAAATTTGTTATTGACATGCTCATTCTTTACTACTATATAAAGGGGTACTTTTATTTTTTATATTTAAAGAATATTATATTGAGAGTTCTTTTGAACCTTTGTGGTATTATTTTGGTACTTATTTTTCAAGATTCATAGTTCAAGTTAGTAAGATAATATCTTCTTGCTATCTTTGATTTTGTTTTTGGTATTTTTTCGAAGTTGATTAGTTCTAAATACTAGTTATTGTCTTAACTAAATCACAAAGCGGTCAAGATTCAAATCTATTATTTTTTGATTCGTTATCTCAAGTAAAGGCGTTAGATTTTCTTCTCATAAATCTGTATGTTGTTACTTGGATCTTTTCAAGAAATTAGAACTTACGTTCTTGGAAATTCTTGTAACGATCCTACCAGTCGTTTTGAGTTCCAGCATTTTGTTCTATGATTTTAGACTTTGAGTGGCTTCATATGATGTACTATCATTGTGTTCATAGCTAGTCTTGATTTTTGAGTGGTTCAGGATTGATTTGATAGAGTGATTCTCAATTTGGAAGCTTTAAGTTGAAAGAGTTGATCAAGGTTTGACTTTTGAGTAAACGATCTCCAAAATTGGGATTTGATGGTTTTAATAGGTTTGTATGGTAATTTTGGACTTGGGCGTATGTTGGAATTTGAATTTAGATGTTCCTAGAAGGTTTTGGCTCTATTTACCGAAAGTTGACAATTTGAAGAATTGGAGAGTTCATAGGTTTGACCGGGAGTTGACTTCAATATTATCGGACTCCTATTGTGTTTTTGAGATCTTGTATAGGTTTGTTTAGTTGATTGGAACTTTTGTGCTAAGTTTGTTTGTGATCCAGAATAATTAAGTATGATTTGGACGCGTTTGGCCAAGTTTGAAGGTTTAAAAGTTAAGAGAAGGATTTTTATCTTTAATTCTTGGTTTTGATATCAATTGTGTTATTTTGAGCATTTGGATAAGTTTGAATAATGCATTTGGACTTGTTGGTATGATTGGACGGGTCCCAAGGGGTTTCGGGTGCGATTTGGGGTTGTTTCAGACCATTTTGGTGATGTTTAGAGTTGCAGGTTTTTAGCAGGAGTCAGTATGCTTCGCGCTCGTGGTAAGAGTTATGCATTCGCGAAGAGTGTTTTAGGTACTGGGTCTATTTCTCTTTGCATTCAAGAGAAAGAGTCGCATTCGCGTACTGTTGGTTCCAAGGATATCGCGTTTGCGATTGGGTGACGCGTTCGTGTGGAGTTAGAGCTGGTAGGGAAGGATTTAATCTTCGCGTTCGCGAAGGAGGTGACTGTTGGCTATCACGATTGCGAGGTAGAGGCCACAACTGCGAAGTGTATTTGGTCAGTAGCTTTGATTTGTGATTCGTAAAGCAGAGCAGTGGTCGCATTCACGAAGTGTACTCCTAGGTAGAGTATATACGATGTTATTTCGAGCTTTTTGACTCATTCTCTCATATTTTGAATCCTAGACTTGGAGAGGGGCAATTTTGCTTGGGGACTTTCATACAAGACTTTGGGATAAGTGATTTCTACTTATTTACGGTATTATTTCAAGAATCTACATAAATTATTAACTCCCAAAACATGAAACTTTGAGATGCATTTGAGATTTATGCCTACACTTTAAGAGAGTATATTTCAGGGATTTGAGTATAGATTTGGACTCGGTTTTGGAATCTAATTATATATTTGGACTCGGTAGGTTATGGGTCATTGTCTTTTGGTATATGTTTTGGATTCGAGGCATGCAAGCTCGGGTTGAATTTTGTTGATTTTTTTAGAGATTATTCAAAGATCGAAGCTGTGATTTGAGGTTGAAGGCTAGCCCGAATGAGGTAAGTATATTGCCTAATATTATTGAGGGAATAACCCTTGGTACATGACCTTATTTGTCTAATTAGAATGTGTGAGAAGCGATGTATATGGGAGGTGCCATACGTATATGCGGGTGCTTTGTATGATCTATGACCGGAGTAGTCTTAAGGCTATACCATGCATTATTTTGGATATTGTGCTTCCTGCTATCATGCTTAATATGTTTGTACCGTTGCATGAACCTCTTGAATCATGCTAGAGATCATGTGTAGGTGTTGATTCCCTATTTGAACACGATATTCGTTGTTGTATGGCGTACCCGCCTAACCTGAGTTATAACTATACATTTTGCACATACATACACCATAGCATGTTATTTATGAGGCTGTGGGTACGTGATTTGATATGCGATGATTGTATACATATATTCTTGTATATACGTTCTGAGTGATGGACTGGATTGGCAGCACGTGAGTGGTCCGTGCGGGTTGAGTTGTTAGGGCATGTTAGTTGTCTGTGCGGTGGTTGTGATTATACACGTGAGTTGTCTATGCAGCGTGTGGATAAGGATTCCTCCCTCTAGGGTCTTCCTCTCGTGTTTCTCCTTGATGTGTACATGCGGATTATGGAAATTGGGTAGTGGTTGGATTTTATGTATTTTATCTATATGCAAACCCCTTTAGTGTATATATGATTTTTACTACGTATCTTTTCTATATGCTAGCTCTGGAATTTATACATGCCTTTATGCATATCTTATCTATATGCTGCTATACTCGATGAAATGATTTACGGTACATATCTTCTCCATATGTCAGTCCGTGTAACTTGACATGCTTATTCATGCATATGTTTTCTATATGCAACTATTGAAGAATTATTGATAATTCATGCCTATCTTTTCTATATGCAAGCTATTGGCGGTATTTGTTGTTTCATTCATATCTTCTCTATATGAAACTGTTAATATGTTACTTGATGTAAAATGTGTATCTTCTCTTACTGAACTGCCAGTGGTTTATAATGCTTGTGCATATCTTCTCTATGTACACAAATGGTCTTGTTTGAACTTCAGGCCTAGATTTCGATACTATTGCGGGGAACATGCATATGTTAATGATTTGTACATGTTATGTCAAGTATATATCCCTGATTTGAAAGCTCATCAGTACTTCACCGAGGTTAGTCAAGATACTTACTGAGTTTATGGGGTCGGTTGTACTCATACTATACTTTTGCACCTTGCGTGCAGATCTTGGAGCATAGCTGCTGTGGATGATGGATGCTAGCATTGAAAATGTACATGCATTCCAGATATAAGCTACCACTTGTTCTTTGTAATTTAGGATTTGTACTTCTATTTATGTATATTCAAACAGATGTTGTATTTATTCTTCGTACCAGCTTTGTAAATCTAAATTCTTAGTGGCTCATGACTTGTACTACAAATCCTTGGGATATTACATGGAGTCTCATCTTCTTATTTATTGTTATTGATGATCTTTCATTTGAATGATATCATTCATTTTTTGGCTTACCTAGCATGTTGGGATTAGATTTCATCACGACTAGGTGGGATTTTGGGTCGTGGCAAGCTAGTATCAGAGCTCTAGGTTGATAGGTTCTATCAGTCATGAACAAGTGTCTAGTAGAGTCTTGCAGATCGTTATAATGACGTCCATACTTATCTTCGAGAGGCTACAGGGCATCTAGGAAAGTTTACCTTCTTTATTTCCTTATCGTGCGACTTTGATCCAACTTGATACTTATATCTTTGATTTCTTTCCACTCACTCATATGTAAGGTTGAGCACTCGGTATTAGTGGTGCATTGACGGTTTGTCATGTCATGGATGAGGTGTAGAATGTGTTTCTGTGTTGTGAAGGTAGGCCAGTTTGGAGGACACGAGGCCAGATTTAGACTGCATCTTGGGCGTGGTGGATTTAGTTGTATGAGTATGTGCCTTTGGACCAATTATATCCAGTAGTATCCCTAGGAGTGGGATTGATGGCTCAGTGAGTTGCGAGATAGCTATGTGATATGTATTATGTGACTGAGGACTATGATTAGCTAGTTAGGATGTGATGAGAAGGGTTTTCTTGGGATGAAAAGGGCTATGGATGTTTGATTATCATCTAGCTGTGCAATGGAGTTTGAGTTGTGAGTGTGTTGATGGATCTTTCAGTTGTTCATTCGTGAAATGAAGTAAATTCTTATATCTTGTTGACGAGTATAGGCTCGGGAAGATTAATTGATTGCATAGTGGTTGTGACCATGGTAGGGTCATAGAGAGATATCGATTTGAGGCTAAGTAGATGGGTTATCTCTTGCGAGAAGGTTTGAGGTTGTGTGATCTTTATGATATTTCTATGAAGAGTTTAACTTCTTTTCAGTGGAATGTATGTGCTACGATTAGAGTTTGAATTGCTTGAGGAAGTTTGCCCGACTGTAACGAGGAGTACACACTTGGCATATGATTTGGAGTGTTTTATGACTAGTGCTAGATGAGTTTATGAAGAATTTAGCTGAATAACAGTGCGAGATCATGGCAATTGTGAAGGAAGAGTATTGTGGTTTATCGAATGATGTGTTATGTGGTTTCGATCCAAGTAGGGAAGTGTACTATCGATGATCAGATTGCACGGTCATGTGTTATATTAATTCTTGGACTAAGGGGTGCTTATGAATTAGTTATGACTTGAAGAGGATGACTTCGAGGATGGATCAAGTAAGAAAATTGCTAGATGCATTTCTATATATGGGTATATAGAGATCCTGGAATGATTCAAGTTTGATATTTGTTGTGGATGTAGTGTGCAAAAGGAATTGCTTAGTTGCTTCTTGTCATGAATTCACGTGCTGGTGGAGCACAAGTCATTCGGCGCGTATTGGTTGGGCACAGGAGATTAGAGCATAATGGATGACTCTCGAGAAGGTTATTATGGGTTCAAGATTCATATGTGGTATCTAAAGGATTCCAGATTTGTTTATGTCTAAGATTTGAAATTTGCATTGGAAGGTACTGAGACTTGCAGTGTTTTTATATAATTTTTTATTCTACATTGCAGTATTAGAGAGATGAAAGAAATAACTTCAGATTCATAAAAGGTCTCTTCAGAGCAGGCATTTTGATTTGCGGTACAATTGGGTGCATGAAAGGGAATAAAGTGGCTTATAGGTCTTAAGACGACATGGTTTCATGCTAGGGTCACTTGGGGTGCATTTTGATTAAGGACCATCTTGTACTAGGAAAGAGAAGTGCTAACTTGAAGTCATGTCAAGAGGAATCTGAAGAATCTAGGTCACCTTAATAGTGGTTTGGATCAGCATAGTAGTAGAAATGATCGGTTCCTTTGGTATAAAGGGTTTATAGGTGTTTTGTGGAAATACTCTTAGGTTTGGCAGTCTACAAAACTCGATTGTTGGGGGGACTCGATTTAGACGATTTGGTTATGTGCAAATGGGTTCCAAAGAGATGTGATGGTTTCGACTTGAGACTGATGTCTCCTACATGTATGAAAGGTTTGTGGTTGATGGGGTGTCTATCCTACTTGTGATTCAAAGTTGATTATGAGATTCTCGAATTTTCATATGTTAGCATGTTATATGTGGTGCGCCGTGTGAGATATAGATTGCATGGAGAAGGTTTCGATTCAATTTCAAAAGGAAGGTCATAAGTTCCAAACAACATATGAGATTTCAGATGTTTAGAAGGAAGCTAACACTATCTTGTATCGCTTGAGGAGAGTGTGTGTGGTAGAGACCCATTGTGTCGATTTGCGGATGTTTGGCGAGTAATACAGAAATCGCATGATTGGTGACTGTTCGTGTTTAGGCTTTGCTATGTGGTGCGGAAGATTTATGGGAGAACTTCTCATTTGGTGATTGTGTATGAGTGATGTATCAGTAATTTGAGTGGGAGAGTTGGAGATCAGATATGGAGATTCCCGTATCCTTGAGGTTTAGAGACTGGATATTCCTAGACAACTGATTGTATCTTATGGATATGTTACGATGGGCATTTGGAAGGATATTTACCTATTTTTGGATTATCAGAATTGATTTGGGGGCCCATTGGTAGGCCTAATGAGAATGTATATTCTACATCAAATTGGGTTAGCTTACTCTTATGCAACATTTACAATGGGCGTGTCATCGGGTGGAATAGATGTCATTCATGCCCTGATATGTTCCATGTGTTACTCTCCCGTGCTACGATGGGTTGTGAGACTACTTGACTATTCACACGCATGATGTGGTTATGTTAAGGCCTTGTGGCAAGATTTGAGCGAGATGGCTCTTGGGATGTTGAGCTGCTTATTGCACCTTAGTCGTGTTTTTCCTGTCTGTGGTATATTGTGCTATCCGTCTCTCCATGGTTATGGTCATACACTTTGACTGGGTACACATGTGTTGTTGTGTATAAGCATTTGGACTTGATGGGTATTCCATGTTGATTGATATGTTGGATCGAGTTACGCGCCATAGCAGAGTTATGTTGGGACGTTATTCCTTGTGATTATTCTGTGTGTTTTGTTTCTCCCTTGTGGGATAAATGCATAGCATTGTTCCTTCATGGTTGTATCTGTTGAACTTATTGGATAGTTCTCTCACTCGGTTCTCTTCCCATTATTGGTTATTTGACTTGTTGCTTGTTGGGTGTAGGGATTGCATCGTATGTGGAGCCCAAACGGATCTCTGTGCAAAAGGTTATGCCCGTTTTATTGGAAAATGCATAGTCAGCGCGCACAGGTGCGCGACCAGCTGGTCTCGTGCACGGTCGCACACTTGTGGCTGTGCTACTGGCCTTGCTGCGTGATCAGATGCGCGGTTGGGCCTTCAACTTCATGGGGGAGCAACCGAGAAGCTGTTTTATAAGCCCTACCTCGTCCCCCACACCCCAAAACATGAAAACTTGCTCTAGAAAGGGAAGCTCTCAAGAACCCAACTTCCTCCAAGGTCTCTCCATCCTCCAAAGTAAGTTCTAATGATGATTCTAAGTTAATTTCAATTCTCTAACACCTTATTAGTATGGATAAACCCTCCAAATAATTAGATATTCAATTGGGACATCATGGATGAGAAAAAAACCCATAGAACTCGAATTCAAGAAGATTGAACGTCAAGAATGTAATATCTTCACCCTCTAATTTATTATAGAATTATATTAATGATTATAAACTCTAGGTTCATGAGATATGAGTTGATGGGTTTGATAGAAAAGCATGAACGGTTATAGGTTTGGGTTGTTGATTGTTGATTATTGGTTAAGGGTGTTGTTTATCTTATGAGTATAAGAAATTGAGATTTTAGAATTTATCTAGGATCAAGAGAATGGGTTTTTGGGTGTATAAGCACCATTAATGAGGGCTATGAGGCTTTACGCCTATAAGGTGTTTGATAAAATACCCAAGTGACCAAAACATGAGTATTATTGCTAATATAGAATCCCTTTGACTTCTATTCTATAGATTAAAGTTGAAAAGGCTTGGAGAATGTTGTATTACGCTCAAGAGCGGGAAGTTAAGGTATGTGAGGCTAGCTCTCTATATTTTGGGAATGTTAATGATTCTCCACACACCACGTTTGTTTTACGACATTACTAATTGCCTCAGAAATATAGTTAAGCCTAGTTCCTTGAATAGTTGCACAACTTCTGTTCTTTAGCTTCGTAACTCGTTCATGACTTTAATTCTAAACGTTGTGAGCCCAGTGTGTAATCAATATAGACTTTTGTTTGATGCCCATGAGTCTCAGTCTAGATTACTCAGCATGTCATAAACAGTTGAAGCATAAGTTCTCATATTTAGTTCATGAATACATGTCTCAGTCTAGTTCTATTCAGCATTCTAGTATCACGTAACTCAGTATGGTTCAGTATTTCACTATCATGTATTGAGTATGATTCTCAGTTCCTGATTTTAAATCCCTGAATGCTGAACACCTATATTTGGGCCTGAGGCCGCAATTTATACTTTATGCATGTTTGGGCCTGAGGTCGTAGTTTATGCTTTATGCATCTTTGGGCCCGAGGCCGCAGTTATGTATACGTATACTTGGGCCTGAGGCCGCAATTTATTTATTCAGATAAATAGGTGGTTCATTATTCAGAAGAGGGAGTATTCATATCCTTACTTCCTTTGTTTAGTTCAGTTATCAGTTATCAGTTCAGTTATTAGTTATCAGTTATCAGTTCAACTATCAATTCTCAGTTATCAGTTCAGTTTCAGTTTAGAATTTATAATTCTTTCTTTCAGTTGCTGTACATACATGTGCAATTCAAATATACTGACATCCCTTTTGCCTGGGGTCTGCATCTCATGATGCAGATAATGATTTACAGGTTGACGATTCAGAGCGCTAGGATTCTCGTACCAGCTATTTGGTGAGCCCCAGTTCTTTTGAGGCATTACCATTACTTTATAGTCTTTTAGTATTTACAGACAATCAATGTTTTTAGTACTTCATTAGACAGAGATGCAGGCTTTTCATGTTAAGCAATATTTTCTACAGATATGTTTCAGAATTATATTAGTGTTCCCGCACTTGATTTATATCATTAAAACTTTTAGTATATCAGCATGTTTAGCTTATCTTCCACATTCAATATGTTATGATATCACATGTTCGTTCAGCCAGCCAATTGGTTCGCTCGGTCACATGTAGTCAGGCACCAGGTGCCATGTTACGTCCAGGCCCAGGTTTGGGGCGTGACACAGAGTGACTCCAACAGCTGGTGATGGCCCACTGATGTGGCTCAAGTGCTGAGCTATCTGTACCTGCGCGACATGAAATGTAGTGCCCGGAAGGGACGCGAACATGATATGTACAAAGTATGTAGGGTGAAAAGCATACCAAAGGATTACTGTAAGCTGGAAATCTGAATATAAGCTGAAAGCTTAACAAGAGTCTGAACTAGCAATTGATCTTTTGTGCTGAAACTGAACTACTATTTGAATTGGTACCTGCCTGGCGTTATGGGCTATATCCCCCCAATCAGGTAACTGTACATCTGAACTAGACTCATGTATAGTCATGCAATGCAAACTGTAGCTATATGTGCATATATAACATGCCTAACTGGCATTATGGGCTATATCCCCCAACAGGTAAATATATACTCAATAGGCCCAACGGTGTTATAGGCTATCTCCCCCAGCATATAATCAATAGGACTCGATGGAGTTATGGGCTATATCCCCCCAGCATAATCAATGTAAGAATGTATGAGGCATAATACATGTGGAAGCATCATATGGACTCAAGAGATCATGAAGAAAACCATAAACGGATTCACAAATGTAATCTGACGCTTGTCGTGCATAAGTTGGACGGAGGAGCCTATCCCCATTTTAGGGAGAAACATAGTTTGTAGATGTGATAATAAGGCTAATTAAATCATTAGGATACCTCTAGAATCAATTTAGAACCAAGGAACACAAAATTTGTCCAACTCTTCGAATTTCCAAAAATTTCGGCAGAGTTTCCCGTAAAACTGGATGATCCCCAAAAAAAAACAGCAAGAACCAAATATACATGGTAATGGATACCCAGCCAAGATGATAACATTAAACTAAAGGAGATCGAGTTATCCACAATAGTGTCAAACGATCGACAAACGAAATTATGAACGTAATGTCGGCTCATAGTGGCTAACTAGTGACATGAAATTCTAAATATTAATTTGGAATAATATAAGCATCACCATATGATAATTAAGATTATATAATATTAAAAGAAGCTATTAGGATCATATGTGGGTTAGGTATACATAAAAACATTAAAGGAACAGAACAAACAGAAGTCCGGATGGCATAGGCGAAATGGGCGATTCACTTTTTTTTTTTTGTTGTGTTTTGAAGTTCCAAACTAAACTATTTTCTTCCATACTTCACATATGGAATTAAATACTATTCAAGGATACAATAAATGCTGAGATTTCCCTTCGAACACTGTTAAAAGATTGAGAAGAAAATCTAGAACATAGCTAAACCAAATCATGCCGAAAACGAAACGAAAGCCCTAGATACCTCTTGTGTTCTTGCTTCCAAACCTTGTTCCCTTTGATCCAAACCCTTACTTTTGCTTTTATAGCTAAAATACAGAGGTGAAAATCTTTCTTAGCCACAAAGATCTTTCAAAAACTCGATTTATAAGGAGAAAGGAGGACGGCAAAGTCTTACCTATGCCTTAAGGATCGCGTTGATGTGTTTGCATCTTGATTTTGAGTTGCGGATGATGGACTTGCTCCAAAACCCTAAGGATATGTTTAGGAGGTTTAGAGAGAGTTTTAGGTCTGATTTGGGTCGAAAATAAGTATTGGATACGAAGTCGAAAAATTTATATAGCAAGATAATTCTCAACCGACCTTGTGGGTCCCAAAGGGAGCTGCTTGCGCCGTCTCACGAAAATACAAATATCTCTGTACTCCAATATAGTATCGATAAATAGTTTAATGTGTTGGAAACTATACTCATAGATCTTCAATTTTGTGGGTGGATCACCCCATAACTTTAAGTATATTGGTAAAAATACTCAGTGACATTAGGCCCAAAGTTCAGTACAATTTATGAATGTAAATAACATTCCCAACTTGCCGACTTTCGATGACACTTATTTTCTTCGATTCATTTAGCTTCTAAGCCTTCCAACCTCTTGGTACGTGCAGTTCATAATCTTAAATATTTGTAACCTCTAAGGTAATATAATTAACTTACTTTATGTACTTTTAAAGATTATCTCATTTTCGAGCTTACATCAATTGAATTACGACATACTTTTACGTACGGAAACATGGGGTGTAACACTTTGTGAGCAACTTGAATCATGATAGATATCATGTGTAGGTTAATATCCTGCTCAAACATGATAATTTTATTTTTGTGGCGTACTCGCCTAATCGGAGCTATGGTATCACACTTCTCACATGTATACGCATTAACATGTCACCTTTATCAGTCCATGAGTATATGATTTTATATTAATTAAATGCATACATGTGTTATTGTATATGCTTTCTGTGTAATATGGACTGGATTGGTAGCACGTGAGTGGTACTTACGATTTGATTTATGATAGCACAGGAGTGATCCGTGCAGTTGTTATATTATGGCACGTGAGTTGTCTGGCGTGTGGGTAAGGACCATCCCCCTAGGGTCGTTCTCTCATGTTTCTCTCTTGATGACGTACATGTAGTATGAGAAAAACTAACCGGTGTTTGGTTTTTGCATCTCTTCTCTATTTGCATATGCCTTGGGTCTATACATGTTTTTATCGCATATCTTATTTATATGCTCGTTTGGAAAGTATACATGCCTCTTTATTTAAGGCTTTGGCAAAAGAAGGCAATTATGCGGTCAATTTTGCAACCGCAGAACCATTCTGTGGACCGCATAATCATCGCGGAGTTGAGCAAAAAAATAGTTGAATTTTGAAGGTTGTTTCGTGGTCCATTATGCGATCATATACCTGTTTCCCCGTCCGCACTTCCGTCGCAGATTTGGCATGAAGAATTTTGAAGCTGGGATTCTGCGGTTCATTTCGCGAGCGCATAACTGGTATGCGGACCGCAGACCCGGCCGCAGACTGGTCCAGGCCAGCCTAATTTTTGGCATCACTTTCGCGGTCTATTTTGCTGGCCGCATATCTGTTCTGTGGTCTATTCTTCGGAGGGTCCATTTTCTATTTTTATAACCCGACCCAATTTTGATTAAAAGCCTTTGGGGCTTATTTTGGAGCATATATCTAACGATTTTAGAGAGAAGTGAGACTATTTTAGAGAGAGGGCGAGATGTAAGGCCCCATAAAGTTTTACCTAAAACCCAGGGTTTTGTGATGCCAGGGTAGACATATGTGTTAATGATTGTAGAGAAGCTCGCCGCGGTTCAAACTTTTTGGGTTGAAACAGTACGTGGGGGAGTTGAAGAATTTTTTTGGAAGTGCAGGGTGTTTCTGCGGTCCATTTTGCGATCGTAGTACTGATCTGCGGACCGCAAATCTGTCGCACACTGAAGCAGAAACTTGAGTAATTTTCAGACCATTATCCAGTTAATTATGTGGCTACATAATCATTTTACTGGCCCGCACAATCTATCGCAGATCCAACATAAATATTTCCGGAAGGAAGTTCTGCGGCGCATTATGCGACCGCAGATCTGCATCGGCGTTTCATTTTTCTAGTTTTTATAACCCTATCCTATCATGATAATTAGGCGTAAGGAACCATTTTTGAAGGGAATATCTGATATTTTTAGAGAAAGAAAGTGCCCTAGAGTGAGAGGTGAAATCCCTAAGATAATTGTTCATCCAAAATCTTTCTCAAGCCTTAAAATTCAACAAGAAATCTCACAAGGTCTTCAACCAAGAGGTAAGATTCAAGCCCTAACCTTCAATTTCGAAATTTTGTTTGAGAATAGGTAATGGGGAGAGGGAGGAAGGTTTTGAGAATGAGGGTTGTTATCTATGCATGTATGTACCAACAAAGTTATAGGAAGGTTGTTGAGCTAGAAAAGGGTAGATATTGGGTTGGGGATGAAGGAATCCACCATAGGAGGACCTTGAAACCTTAATGCACACTAAGTGTTTAATAAAATGCTCAAATGAGTTGAAACTATGAACTCCTTCCTAATTTGTGTTCAATTTTGCTATATCTCTTAATAGATCAAAGTGGCTAAGAATTTCGGAACATCGTAGTAATTTAAAAAGCTCGAGGCGAGGTACGATGGCTAAACTTCTCTTTAAGAATTGAACCCCACAATGTCCTTGTAAGTCCCAACTTGTTCATTATAAATTGATTATTCCGTATAAGCCTTGTGTCGAAAGATATATGTTCAATTTGTATTCCAAATGTTCTTGTTATGTTATGTTCTATTTGAAAATGTACTCGAAGAATGGGTTGCATGTCTAAATGTTATAACTTCAAGTCGTGATTCAAATGAAAGCTATTATGCCGAATTCTGTAAGAAGTCTCAATGTGCTTAACATTCTTATTTGCTCATATGTGGACTTAAAGTCTTGCATAGAAATGCTTTGTTGTTAATGATCCGTGATGATGTTTGAAACTTAAAGAGATGAACATGAAATATGAAATACGGCCAACGTGCCAAGAGTGACATTGTGTTAAGCAGCCTTATGATGAGCATATTGAATTGAAAGACAAACTCGTCGTATCTCTAGTCCTCTCACATGGGATCAAATATTGGCAAAGGTTAAGCTTTGGGAATGATAATAATCTCAGAAGTGTTCAACTTCTTTTCATCCTCGTAAGCTTGTGGCCTAGATTCCTTGTGCTAGTTACTGTTAAGAGTGTGATGCAACTTTGTGTATCTTGAAACCCATATAATATTCAGGGTGCTAGAATATTCTCATTTCAAGTTAAACTGATTTTCCCTACATTCCAAGAGCCGACTGGTGTCACATAAGTGCTATCTCTCTTTGAGGCCTACTATTGCCAAACAAGGCACGTATGGAATGAAACAATTATTGTTGTCCTTTTCCTGGCTCATAGTATTCTAAGAATAACTGACGCTAATGTCTTTATCCTCCAGACCATGCCTCCCATATGTCACATGTCTAAAATGACTCATTTATTTAAATCTCCTAATCATGAACCTAATCCCTACATTATCTATGCCTACTAGGCAACTCTATGACTCGTTTGTTGAACCAATGATGTCACCATAACGAATCACCATGTCAGCGCTATTGGTAGTGACCTTCATGTCTCTTAGGATATAACCTCCTGAAATGCCGTGCTCAGCACGTTGATGGATTTTTGAATATTTCCAGCGAATCTTGAACCTCATTGTTCCTGTTTGTAGCAAATCTATCGAGTATTGTAGGTTCAGGCATGTCAAACAAGAAGCATCATCCCGTGATCAAATATATGGGATAGGAAATTTTATGGTCATAGTCAAGCTAGCACATCTTAGAGAAATTGTTGGAGGTTGCCAAAGGTTTAGTTTGGGTGTTCGGCATGGAGATTTAGAGGTTGAAAAAAGTGAATAGGTTATTCTCAATATTTTCTGCATGAGGGTGCTATGTGAATTGTTAATAAAGGTAAAGTATATGAAGTCACATTAGGCCTTATGGAATTTTGAAAGGAAATAGGCTAAACTATGAGTATGATGTTTCCCTATTATTGTTCTCCGTGTACCCAATGTTTCATTTGTCTATGTCTAATAAGGTGAAGATAAGGGATAATGGGATTGTGAGGAGCAACTATTTTCTATCCTTGTTAGAAAAGTCCGGGAGTTGAGATTGTCTCCGTTAATGTGTTATGGCGAAGTCTGTAAGTCGAGGAGACCACATGGAGGGGCAAAAGTGTTAAGGAAATAAAATGTTCCCACTTGAGTATATAGTTAAATGATTGTGATTTGAAAGGTACTTCTGTGTGTTATGATTTAAATATGTGCAGCTTATGTCTAGATACCACTCTTGATATGATGAGATTAGTGACGCTGTTATACATGGTGATGTTTTGTCAAGCTGGGGATGTATTGTTAGGAATTATTTTGGTGTTACTCTGACAGGTGAATAGGCTTAAATACAAAGGAAACTCTGGCAAAATTTTCAGAAAGTTAGGAAGTTAGGCAAATCTGGGGCTGATGTTATGTGGTACAACTGAAACTGTGTTAAGCAAACCTTGATCCTCATTCTAGGATGAATGATCTTAAGTGGGGGAGGATGTAAGGACCCGTAAAAATTTAAACAAAAAACTCGGGGTTTCGTGGTGCCAAGATAGATCCCTGCGTTATATTAGTAGAAATTCTTCGGATTTTTTGGAATGAACTGTACCCTACGGACTGAGAGGAAAATGTTTCACAGAAGAACGCATTTCTGCGGCCCATTATGCGGCCGCATAATCACTCTGCGGACAGCATAATGGCCGCATAGTGAAGCAGTAAGTTTGGCCAACTTGAGGTCAGTTTTGCGGTCGATTATGGGACCACATAATCGATATGCGTACCGCATATCGATCGCATAATCCCTCTTGAGTTTTTGCGGAGGGAGTTCTGCGGTGCATTATGCGACCGCAGAACGAGTATGAGGACCGCATACTGGTCGCATACTTGAGCCGAAAGCTTAGGCCCCTGAGGGCCATTTCTGCGGTCACTTTGCGGACCGCATAACCATTATGCGGTCGCATATGCGACCGCAGACCTGTGTCGGGGCACCATTTTTCTTAATTTAAAATCCGACCCCCATTCCGTTAAAATACCCCTTAGGTCTATTTTGAGCTCATTTTCAGATGTTTCTTGAGTGAGAGAGAGAGGGTTCAAGAGGGAGGGTCTAAGTTTTCATCAAATTAATCTTCAACCATCACTCAAAGCTTGGAAATATTCAAGTAGAGTACCAAATTCTTTATCCAAAAAGGTAAGACTTCATCACCCCAGCTCGTAATTTCAAATATAGCTATAATGGGGTATTAATAAGATGGTCCATGGGTGTGAGGGTTGTTTATCTTGCATGCATGTGATAAAGAGTGTGGGAAAAATAAGAAGTGAACTAGAACCATGAACGTTTTCCTAATTTTGGGTTCAATTTGTATATTGCTAAAATAGATTGAGGTTGCTAAGGGTTCCGGAAAATTGTAGAGTCTAAAGAAGCGCAATTGAGGTATGTTGGCTAAACTTTATCTCTTGGAATTGAATTCCATAATGTTTCTGTAAGTTTCAAAGTGTGGGTTACGTATTAAAAGGTTATGGCTTTGAGTCATGTTTTAACGAAAGATAGAATTGTCTAAAAGCTTTTGTACTAAACTCATGCCCATTAGTGGTTGCTTTAACTAATGCTTTGATTTATAAATATATCTAGTGTGATTCGAGTTCTATATACTCCTTTGTTGAAATTGTACATTGTCATTTATGGGGGAGAGTATTGCAAGAGTAAATGGTGTATTGACTGTTTATGATTTTTCATGTGTGTTTCTATTGTTGGTTGGTATGCTTCATTCTTTGGGAAGAAACCATTTGTGTTTGAAGTTTCCATTTCAAATGGATTTGAAGTATATGATTTTTTAAAATATCCTATATGTTGATACTTGATGGTGATCTTTGAAATTGAAAGAGGTGAAAGTGTGGAATATGAAATACGACCATTGTGCCAGGAATAAAGAATCTTGTGAATGGCCTAATAAGCCAAGAAAATATTGTCGTTGTGAATGACTGGAAATACTAATGAGAATTCATACAATGTGAAAGATGTTGAGGTGAGTACAATTGTATTTATGATATTTCTGTTTGCAAATCAAATCAAAACTATTTTTGGGAGAATCATTAGTAATACCGAGGAAGGGTGGGTCATAAGGCCCACACCTGAAACTACACGTGCCGGTGTAGGGGTGGATTGTGATATTATTCCCATTAATTGGGATGAAACTGAAACCTTTGTGGATTGGAAAAGTCAACCCGCACGGCATATGTGGGAAGGCGGCCTAGCTGATCGGGTGGAGATCAGACGCCATATTGCACATATGGTGGTACTACTCTTGGTAACAACTTTCTTTTGCATCACATGTCAAACCACATTGTTCATGGGGAGATGGCCTAGCCGATTGGGAGTGATCGGACTCCGTGCTAACAAAGACGGTGGTATATCAGTGCTAATGATATCCCAACCAAAATTATATATGAAGTTTGTATTTTGAAAATTATTATGTTTTAACTGGATGTTTGGATATTGTTGATTGTGACTTGCTATTCCTATGTTTTGCCTTTTCTTATATGGGCATTCTGTTTTGAAAGAGGATTTTTAGCCATACATACTTGTGCTATTCGACAGTACTAACGTCCATTTTGCCGAGGGCGCTGCATCTTTAATGGATGCAGGTGGTTCTTCAGCATGCGGCATTGATCAGTGATAGCAGTACACTCTTTTCAACTGATTTGGTGAGCCCCACTTCATTTCGGGGTCATGTATCTTTTGTTTCTTATGTACAGTGTTTTGAGGTATAGCCGGGGCCTTGTTGCCGGCATTTCCATATTACTCTTTTATTGTATTTAGAGGCTCCGTAGACAGGTTGTGGGTTATGGTTGATGTTGGGAATTGAACTAGAAACGTTGGTACTTGGAAATTATATTTTTCATTAATTCTTTAAACTCGTAATGTTTTTGGAATTTATGAATGAAGCTACTAATGGAAATGAAAAGGAAGTTGTTAATAAATTTTTTTCAGTAATTGATTAATGGAGTACATATCCTCTTTATTCATGGATGAGTTTGGGTAGAAGTAAGTCTAATAGGCTTGCTCGACCGGGTTCTCTCGGTTGAGCGTCGGTCGCGCTACCTGAGTTTGGGGCGTGACAAAATGTATCGCCTACTTCTTCCAGTCAGCCAGGGGAATCTGCTAGTTCCAGGGTAAATAAGTTTCTTCAGTTAGATCCTTCAGTGTTCACGGGTAGTAATCCCGAGGATGACTCCCAGGACTTTATTAATGAGATGCACAAGACTCTTCAGGTTATGCGTGCTACTGAGATGGAAGCAGTAGAGTTGGCTTCCTACCGCCTGAAAGAGGTGTCATATTCTTGGTTTGAATTGTGAGAGGAGTCCCGTGAGGAGGGGAGCCATCCGGCGAGGTTGAATGAGTTCATCGATGCTTTCATTGATCATTTCTTGCCTGCCGAGACTAAGACAACCCGTGCCGCTGAGTTTGAGAGCTTAAGGCAAGGTAGCCTGAGTGTTCGGGAGTACCATATGAGATTCGCGTGCCTGTCCAAGTATGATAGCATCAAGGACAAGGATAGAGTTTTGGAAGCTCCAAGGCCATTTACAAGATCTCAAGCTAAAGAGTTGCACTCTAAGGTTGCTGGACTTCAATGGCAAATAAAGAAGCTTTTAATTGTAGAGGAAGAGCTCAAGCCCAAAGTAGATGAATTATCCAAGTTTTACAATTATTTGGTGATCCAAATTGAAGTCCAAGAGGAGGAAGATTGGGCCACCAAATCAGCCCTTGAAGTCCACCAAAGGGGCTCAAAATGAGCTTAAAAGAGGTCCAAAGGGGGTGTTTCAAAGGGAGCCCAATTGGAGTCCAAATCAATGGCCCAAACTAGTAGTTTTAAGGTCCAAATCTGCCCCAAAGGGATTTGGCCGCCCCCCACCTAATTGTAATGACTTTTCTTACTCCTTAGCAATCACCCTACCTAATTGTAATGACTTTTTATGCCTTAGCAACCACCCTACCTAATTTTAAGGACTTTTTGTGCCTTAGTACTCCTATAAATAAGGAGTTCTTCTCATTCATTGAGACACTTCATTATTGATTAAGTATATCATACTTTGAGAGTTCTTTTGAACCTTTGTTACTTGTGCTTTGAGATTTATCTTTCAACCTTTACTAGTTCATAGTTCAAGGTAGTAAGATTACTTCTCTATTGTGATATCTTTGATTTCTTTGTGGTATTCTTAGAAGGCGATTAATACTAGTTATTAATTGTTGTCTCAAGTTACTCGTAAAGCGGTCAAGATCCGAATCTATTGTTTTGATTTGCTTTTAAGTAAAGGCATTTGATTTCTTCAATAAATCAAGACGTTGTTGCTTTGATCTTGTCAAGGCTATAGAACTTGCGTTCTTGGAAGTTCTTGGAATTCTTTCCTTGAATTTTCCCATATCCTTTATTTTCTGCCCTTTAGTTCTAGTTGTTCAATTCCTTATTGTTATTGCTTCCGTATTTACTTTTCAAATTCTTATTCTAGTTTGGATTCCCGACCTTGTCGTTATCAAGTGGTATCAGAGCGGTTCTATCAAGGTTTCGTTCTTGATAATTCTGGGGATTTCTTGAATACTAAGAGCGAAAAAAAAAACAAACAAACAAAAAAAGAAATCAATTTTTTTTTTAAAAAAAATTGCTTGCTCTCTAGGAATTTTCTTTTGTATCTAATTTGTTTCCAAAAACTATCAAAGAAAACAAGAAGAGGGGATCCCGGATTTCAAAGATAAGACAAAAATTCAATTTTTCTTACCTTTCTAATCTAAATATATAATCATTTCCTTTTTGTTCGTGTCTTGTTTCAACCGAGCCTAATAGTTCTAGGATTTGGTTCTTCTTTCATTTGTTCCCCAAAAATCTATATTTTACTACTAAGAACTTTATATGAGTTGGGTTTAACTATAAATCTACAAAGTATTTCGTTCAAAGGTTATTTCGAGAGAGAAAAAAAAAGGCAAAGTGTGTGTGAGAACAATTGAGGAAAAAATCAAGTTTTCTGATATAGTTTTTTAAGATGTCACATACAGGTAGTGATGATAAACGAAGGGTTCTCCAAGAAGCCGAAATCAAAGCAAGAAATGATTTTACCTTGCAAGCTCTGCATCAACAATTCGAAAGGTGGAATTTGCAACTCCAAGAGATGAGGGACACCATTGCTGAGCAAAATGATACAATAGCTGAACTTAGAAGGGAAAATAATGTTAGGCCCCAAGCTAGGAGAAATGTACCCCTTGCTCCTATTGTAAATCAAGAAAACCCAATAGATGATTTTAATGATATCGATTTTGATAGGGTGGGAAGAGATAGGAGGGGACAAAGAGGTAGAGTAGAAGATGATAATATAAGTAGTATAAAGATGAAGATGCCATCTTTCAAGGGAACAAGGGATCCAGACTTGTACCTTGATTGGGAGAGAAAGGTTGAAGCCATATTTGACTGCCACAACTACTCTGAGGGTAAGAAGGTTAAACTTGCTATTGTTGAGTTTTCTGACTATGCTGCTATTTGGTGGAAAAAGCTTACTAGGGACAGATTGCAAGAAGGACAAGCACCAATTGCTACTTGGGCTGAGATGAAGAGGGTGATGAGAAAGAGATTCATACCATCACACTTTCAAAGAGAGCTACAACAACGCCTTCAAACATTGAAGCAAGGGTCCATGTTTGTGGATGAGTACTTTAAGGCTATGGATATGGCTATGATCCAAGCTAATTGTATGGTGGAAGAAGAGGCTATAATGGCTAGGTTTCTAAATGGTTTAAATAAGGAAATAGCTGATGTAGTAGAATTACAACAATATGTAACAATAGATGAGTTAGTTGATTTGTCTGTAAAGGTAGAAAATCAAAATAAAAGAAAGCAAGCTAGCTCATGGAAAGGTCGGTCAAACACTATCTCCAAGAAGCCATGGTCGAATCAAGAGATGAAGAGTTCTTCTAGACCTCAAGAAGACAAGGATAAAGGTAAATTTGAGAACAAAGATGGAGTAAAACCTTTAACCCTAAACCTTTTACACCTTCTAGTTCTATTCAGTGTCATAAATGTAAAGGAAGGGGGCATATGATGCATGAATGTCCGAGTAGAAGAAACATCATTCTTAGAGAAGATGGAGGATATGAGAGTGAAAAAAGTGAGGGAGAAGAAGAGGGAGATGTGAGTAATGATGATGATATAGAACTACCTAATGATGGCATGATTGGGGTAGTTAGGAGGATTATGACTATCAATTTGGGAAGCAATAGTGAAGAAAAAAGGGAGAATATATTCCATACTAGGTGTGGGATAAAGGGAAAAACTTGTTCTATGATCATTGATAGTGGTAGTTGTGCTAATGTGGTGAGTTCATACTTTGTGGAAAAATTGGGACTTGCATGCATGAAACACCCTACTCCCTATAGACTCCAATGGTTAAATGATAGTGGTGAACTAAAGGTAAACAAACAATGCATGATTTCATTCAATGTTGGTAGATATGAGGATGATATTCTTTGTGACATAGTCCCTATGCAAGCTTGTCATATCTTACTGGGTCGTCCTTGGCAGTATGATAGGAATGTTTTTCATGATGGAAGGAAGAATAGATATTCTCTTGAGCTAAATGGCAGGAAATTTACTCTTGCACCTTTATCTCCTTCTCAAGTGTTTGAAGATCAAAAGAGATTAAGGGAAATAATGGGAAAACCAAGGGGAGGGATAAAAAGTGAGCTTGAGGAAAAAGAAAAGAAAGGAGGCCAAGAGTTGGAAAAAAAGAGAGATGGCCGAGAGAAAGAGAGAGAGGGCAACAATTTGAGAGAAGAGATAAAAAGGAGCTTGAATGAAAAAATAGAAAGTCTTGGTGAGAGGAAAGAGGCTAAGGAAATAAAAAAAGAGAGTTTTTATATAAAAGCCAAAGAGTGTTTAAATGCAAGAAAAGAGGGGTTGCCCATAATACTACTTACTTACAAAGAAGTTTTGATTAATTCTGAGTTACTAACTTCTTCTTTGCCAAGTAGTATTTCTTCTCGTTTGCAGGATTTTGAAGATGTCTTTCCTGAAGATATTCCTAATGGATTGCCACCTTTACGTGGCATTGAGCATCAAATTGATTTCGTGCCTGGATCACAAATCCCAAATAGGCCTGCTTATAGGAGTAATCCAGAAGAGACAAAAGAGCTTCAAAGGCAAGTTGAGGAGCTGCTTGAGAAAGGTTTTGTGAGAGAGAGCATGAGCCCTTGCTCTGTTCCCGTCCTATTGGTACCCAAAAAGGATGGAACTTGGAGGATGTGCGTGGATTGTAGAGCAATCAACAACATAACGGTAAAGTATCGCCATCCTATTCCTCGTCTTGATGACATGTTGGATCAATTACATGGATCCAAAATCTTTTCTAAAATTGATCTAAAAAGTGGTTACCATCAGATTCGAATGAATCCTGGAGATGAATGGAAAACTGCTTTTAAGACCAAATATGGGCTTTATGAGTGGTTAGTTATGCCTTTTGGCTTGACTAATGCACCTAGCACTTTCATGAGATTAATGAATCATATCTTTAAAGATTTTCATGGAAAATTTGTTGTGGTATACTTCGATGATATCTTGATCTTTTCTAACACTTTAGAAGAGCATGTAGAACACCTAAAACAAGTTTTTGAAGTTCTTAGAAAGCAACTCTTATTTGCTAATCTTAAAAAGTGTACTTTTTGTGTGGATCGTGTGATTTTTTGGGTTTTGTGGTTAGTTCTAAAGGAGTTGAGGTTGATGAAGAGAAAATTAAAGCAATAAAAGAATGGCCAAAACCTAAGAGTGTAACTGAAGTTAGGAGTTTTCATGGACTTGCTAGTTTTTATAGGAGGTTTGTGAGAGACTTTAGCACCATTGCTTCTTCTTTAACTGAAGTTATTAAAAAGGATAAGATTTTTACATGGGGAAAAGAACAAGATGATGCTTTTAACTTGTTGAAAGAAAAGTTATGTTCTGCTCCATTGTTACAATTGCCTGATTTTTCTAAATCTTTTGAAATTGAATGTGATGCTTCTGGCAAAGGAATAGGTGCTATTTTGATGCAAGATTCTAAACCTATTGCCTACTTTAGTGAGAAGTTGATTGGAGCCACATTGAACTATTCCACTTATGACAAAGAGCTATATGCTTTGGTAAGGGCTTTAGCCACATGGCAACATTACTTGTGGCCAAGAGAGTTTGTCATTAAAACTGACCATGAATCCTTGAAATACTTGAAGAGTCAAGGTAAGCTTAGTAGAAGGCATGCTAAGTGGGTTGAATTCATTGAAACTTTTCCTTATGTAATTTCTTACAAACAAGGGAAAGAGAATGTTGTTGCGGATGCACTTTCAAGAAGGTATGTCTTAGTTTCTACCCTGACTTCTAAATTGATGGGTTTTGATCAAATCAAGGGACTTTATGCTAATGATGTTGATTTTGGAAAGATTTTTGCAGATTGTAAGTTGGGTCCTTTTGAGAGGTTTAACCTCCAAGATGGGTTTCTCTTTAAGGAAAATAAGTTGTGTATCCCTAATTGCTCTTACGTGAAGTATTTGTAAGGGAAGCACATTGTGGAGGGCTTATGGGTCACTTTGGAGTCCCAAAGACGCTAGACATACTTGCTGAAAATTTCTTTTGGCCTGGAATGAGAAAAGATGTTGAAAGAATATGTGCACAGTGTTTGGAATGTAAACAAGCTAAATCTAAAGTGTTACCACATGGTCTTTACACGCCACTACCTGTTCCTACTTCACCTTGGATTGATATTTCTATGGATTTTGTGTTAGGTTTGCCTAGAACAAGGTATGGTAAGGATAGTATATATGTTGTGGTAGATAGGTTCTCCAAAATGGCTCGTTTTATTCCTTGTTTAAAGACTAATGATGCTTCACATGTTGCTGATCTTTTTGTAAAAGAAGTTGTCAAATTGCATGGTATACCTAGAACTATTGTTAGTGATAGGGATGCTAAGTTTTTGAGCCACTTTTGGCGTGTGTTTTGGGGGAAGTTAGGCACTAAATTATTGTTTTCTACTTCTTGTCACCCACAAACTGATGGACAAACTGAAGTAGTTAATAGAACCTTAGGAAACATGTTGAGGGCTGTTTTGAAAGGTAAATTAACTTCTTGGGAGGCTCACTTACCTATGATTGAATTTGCTTATAATAGAACAATCCATTCTTCTACAGGTATGTCTCCTTTTGAGGTTGTTTATGGTTTTAATCCCTTCACTCCCCTTGATTTATTACCATTACCTACTAATGATATTGTTAATCTTGATGGTAGGACAAAGGCTGAGATGATGAAAAAAATTCATGAACAAACAAGGCTTGCAATTGAGAAGAAAAATGAGCAAACTGCCTTGAGAAAGAATAAGGGTCGAAAACAAGTAATTTTTAAACCTGGAGATTTAGTTTGGGTTCACTTTAGAAAGGAGAGATTTCCCTCCAAAAGGAAGTCAAAGTTGCACCCTAGAGGAGATGGCCCATTTCAAGTCCTTGAAAGGATTGGAGACAATGCTTACAAGCTAGACCTACCTGGTGAGTTCCAAGTAAGTGCTACATTCAATGTTGCTGACTTGTCTTTGTTTGATGTAGGATCGAATTCGGGGACGAATTCTTTTCAAGAAGAGGGGAATGATAGCATCAAGGACAAGGATAGAGTTTTGGAAGCTCCAAGGCCATTTACAAGATCTCAAGCTAAAGAGTTGCACTCTAAGGTTGCTGGACTTCAATGGCAAATAAAGAAGCTTTTAATTATAGAGGAAGAGCTCAAGCCCAAAGTAGATGAATTATCCAAGTTTTAAAATTATTTGGTGATCCAAATTAAAGTCCAAGAGGAGGAAGATTGGGCCACCAAATCAGCCCTTGAAGTCCACCAAAGGGGCTCAAAATGAGCTTAAAAGAGGTCCAAAGGGGGTGTTTCAAAGGGAGCCCAATTGGAGTCCAAATCAATGGCCCAAACTAGTAGTTTTAAGGTCCAAATCTGCCCCAAAGGGATTTGGCCGCCCCCACCTAATTGTAATGACTTTTCTTACTCCTTGGCAATCACCCTACCTAATTGTAATGACTTTTTATGCCTTAGCAACTACCCTACCTAATTTTAAGGAATTTTTGTGCCTTACTACTCCTATAAATAAGGAGTTCTTCTCATTCATTGAGACACATCATTATTGATTAAGTATATCATACTTTGAGAGTTCTTTTGAACCTTTGTTAATTGTGCTTTGAGATTTATCTTTCAACCTTTACTAGTTCATAGTTCAAGGTAGTAAGATTACTTCTCTATTGTGATATCTTTGATTTCTTTGTGGTATTCTTAGAAGGCGATTAATACTAGTTATTAATTATTGTCTCAAGTTACTCGTAAAGCGGTCAAGATCCGAATCTATTGTTTTGATTTGCTTTTAAGTAAAGGCGTTTGATTTCTTCAATAAATCAAGACGTTGTTACTTTGATCTTGTCAAAGCTATAGAACTTGCGTTCTTGGAAGTTCTTGGAATTCTTTCCTTGAATTTTCCCATATCCTTTATTTTCTGCCCATTAGTTCTAGTTGTTCAATTCCTTATTGTTATTGCTTCCGTATTTACTTTTCAAATTCTTACTCTAGTTTGGATTCCCGACCTTGTCGTTATCAAAGTATGCTGTATACATACTGCCCACTATGGAGGCGAGAGTGCGCCGGTTTTTGCAGGGACTTAGCCCCTTGGTTATTAATGAGGCCGCTACATCTGCCTTGAATTTTGATATGAACTATGGGAAGATGGTGGCATTTGCTCAAGCTACAGAGAATCGTAAATTTAAGAATAGGATGGACCGAGAGAATAGCAGCAAGGCCCGGTCCGCGGGCAACCTTGAAGGTTCTTTGGGTGGTGGTGATGGTAGGTCAGCATTCAGGGGAGGGTCATTAGGGCCATCCCTCTCTTTTTCTCAGTCTTCAGTCAGTGCACCGCCGTCAGGGCCCAGTCAGCAGCAATGGAGTTGTTTTAGGCCCGGTCAGGGCAACAGGGGATCCTACCAGTAGGGTCGGCCTGGTGGGAGATTCCAGCAGCAGAGGAGGCCCCCATGCCCTAGGTGCGGGAAGATGTACTTAGGACTCTGCTACATGGACCTACCCATATGCTATGGGTGCGGATTGAGGGGTCACAGTCAGAGGGATTGTCGTTCGTCCCGCCAGGGTGTGGGTAGGGGTATGGCACAACCAGCCAGTTATGCAACAACTACATCCACAACACCTCCTTCAGCTCGAGGCACTCCAGCACCCGCAGGGCGTGGTGCATCTAGGGGTGGTACACAAAGTTCGGGAGGACCCAACCGTTTCTATGCTATAAAGGGTCGCCAAAGTTTAGAGGCTTCTCCAGTGTTGTCACAGATATATTGACTGTATAATCTCATGATGTGTATTCTCTTATTAATCCCGATTCCACTTTGTCCTATGTCAGTCCCTATGTTGCTATGGAATTTGGGATAGAACGGAACAACTTTATGAGCCGTTCTTTGTATCTACTCCGGTTGGTGAGTCTATTGTGGCCGCGTGGGTTTATAGGGATTGTGTTGTCACGGTGCCTGGTAGGGACACCATGGCCGATCTCATTGAATTAGGGATGGTTGATTTTGATGTAATTATGGGGATAGACTGACTTTATTCATGTTTTGCCATGCTTGATTGTCGAACCAGAACCATTAGATTTGAATTTCGAAATGAGTCAGTGATTGAATTGAAGGGGGATGATGTAGTGCCGAAAGGTAGATTTATTTCTTACCTTAAGGCCATGAAGATGATTAACAAGGGGTGTATTTAACATTTGGTCCGGGTTACAGACACCGATGTTGATGCACCTACACTTGATTCTGTGCCGGTTGTGAATGAATTTTCGGAGGTCTTTCCGTATGAGCTCCCTGGGATTCCACCAGACAGGGAAATTGATTTTGGGATTGATGTGATGCCAGGCACACAACCTATATTTATTCCACCCTACAGAATGGCACCGATAGAATTGAAGGAGCTAAAGGAACAATTGAAGGATTTGTTAGAGAAAGGTTTCATTCGGCCGAGTGTGTCGCCTTGGGGTACACCGGTTCTATTTGTAAGAAAGAAGGATGGGTCTCTAAGAATTTGTATTGACTATCGGCAGCTCAACAAGGTTACAATAAAAAATAAGCACCCACTGCCAAGGATAAATGACTTGTTTGATCAATTGCAGGGTGCTAAGTACTTCTCCAAGATTTATTTAAGATCTGGGTATCACTAATTGAAGATCGGGGAGCAGGATATTTCCAAAAATAGCTTTCAAGACCAGGTATGGGCACTTTGAATTCCTGGTAATGTCTTTTGGGCTAACAAATGCCCCCTCAGCTTTCATGGATCTTATGAATCAAGTCTTCAAGCCTTTTCTTGACTCCTTTGTGATAATGTTTATTGACAATATCCTTGTATATTCACGTAGTCAAGAGGATCATGCCGATCATCTCAGGGCAGTTCTACAAACTCTATATTAGCACAAGTTGTATGGGAAGTTTTTGAAATGTGAATTTTGGCTTGAATCTGTCACGTTCTTATGTCATGTCGTCTCCAGAGAAGGAATTAAGGTTGATCCTCAGAAGATTGCAGCTGTGAAGAATTGGCCTACACCTCCAACTACAATAGAGATTCGCAGTTTCTTAGGCTTAGCGGGGTATTACAGGAAATTTGTGGAGGGGTTCTCTACTCTTGCCTCTCCGTTGACTAAATTGACACAGAAGGCGGTTAAGTTCCAATGGTCCGATGCTTGTGAAAGGAGCTTCCAGGAGTTGAAAGCAAGATTGTCTACGACACCGGTGTTGACCCTACCAGAGGGTACATATGGGTTTATGGTATATTGTGATGCTTCAAGGATCGGACTTGGGTGTGTATTAATACAACATGGCAAGGTGATAGCTTATGCTTTTAGGCAACTCAAGAATCATGAAAAGAACTATCTAACACATGACTTAGAGCTTGCGGCGGCGGTATTTGCATTGAAGATTTGGCATCATTATTTATATGGGGTCAATGTGGATATATTCACGGACCATAAGAGCCTTTAATATATTTTCAAATAGAAGGAATTGAATCTGAGGCAGAGAAGATGGCTTGAGTTACTCAAGGATTACGACATCGATATCCTATATCATCCGGGGAAGGCTAATGTTGTGGCGGATGCTCTTAGCGGGAAATCTATGGGCAGTTTGGCTCACTTCGAGGCATATAAAAGGCCGTTGGCCAAGGAGGTTCATCGGTTGGCTGGTTTGGGAGTCCGTGTTGCAGACTCTAGTGAAGGAGGAGTGATTGTACAAAATAGGGCTGAATCATCGCTTGTTGTGGAAGTCAATGAGAAGTAATACGACGATCCATTGTTGGTACAATTGAAGGAGGGGATTCATAAAATAAGACCATGGCCTTTTCTCTTGGCATGGATGATGGTACACTAAGGTACCAAGGGGGCTATGTGTTCCAAATGTAGATGGTCTTCAAGAAAGAATCATGACCGAGGCTCACATTTCTAGGTATTCCGTGCACCCGGATCTACAATGATGTATCATGATCTAAAAAAAGTCTACTAGTGGAATGATATGAAGAGGAATGTAGCAGACTTTGTGGCAAGATGTCCAAATTGTCAACAAGTGAAGGCCGAACACCAAAGGCCCAGTGGGTTGGCACAGAACATAGAAATTCCAATGTGGAAATGGGAGACGATCAATATGGACTTTGTGGTAAGACTACCTCGCACTCCTCACAAGTTTGACTCGATTTGGGTGATTGGGGATCGACTCACTAAATTAGCACACTTCTTAACTGTTAAGGCTACCGACACAGTGGAAAAATATGATCAGTTGTACATCAAGGAAATAACCAAGTTGCATGGCACTCCAGTTTCAATTATCTCAGATCGGGGGGCACAATTCACGGCTAATTTTTGTAAAAAATTTCAGCAAGGTTTGGACACTCAAGTGAATCTTAGTACAACCTTTCACCCGCAGACTGATGGGCAGGAAGAGCGGACTATTCAGACGCTTGAGCATATATTGCGCACTTGTGTTCTTGACTTCAAGGGTAGCTGGGATGATCATTTGCCACTCATAGAATTTGCTTACAACAACAGTTATCATGCTAGCATTCAGATGGATTTGTTCGAGGCTTTATATGGTATGAGATGTAGATCTCCCATTGGATGGTTTGAGATTGGGGAAGCAGAGTTGACAGGGCCAGACCTCATGCATTAGGATATGGAGAAGGTTAAGATCATTACAGAACGGTTGAAAACTGCTCAGAGTTATCCAAAGTCCTATTTGGATGTACGTCGTAGGGATTTGGAGTTTAAAGAGAATGATTGGGTATTCTTGAAGGTTTCCCCCATGAAGGGTATAATACGGTTTGGTAAGAAAGGGAAGTTGAGTCTGAGGTATGTTGGACCGTACATAATCATTCAGAGGATTGGTCGGGTGGCTTACAAGCTTGAACTACCTCTAGAGATGTCTTTAGTACACCCGGTGTTCCACGTATCCATGTTAAAGAAGGTGGTTGGAGATCCGTCTCTTATTATTCCAGTTGAGGCTATTGAGGTTAACGAGGAATTGACTTTTGAAGAAATTCCTATTGCCATTCTTTATAGGCAAGTCCGTAAGCTGAGAAATAAAGAAATTTCCTTCGTGAAAGTACTATGGCAGAACTAGCAGGTTGAAGAGGCCACCTGGGAGGCCGAGGAAGAAATGAAGAAGAAATACCCTCATTTGTTTCAATAGCCATGTATTTATAGAGTTGTGTTCTATGAAAATGCTAAGAGTTTACCTTCTATGAATTATGTATCATTTGTAAAATTGATGTTAAGTGTGTTCTATTTTGGTGATATACTGCTCGTGAGACCACTGTTGGCGTTGTTTTTATGGTATGTTGCGTCGTTGGTTCATGTATATGTTGTTAGGGTTGGTTTCTGGGATTTTCTGACAGGTGGATAGGCCCAGTTACAGGGGAAACTCTGGCAAAAATTTTGGAAATTTGGGGAGTTAATCAAAATTTTAGAACTGTTGGTGTGTTATAGCAGCTGAGTCACATTGGTCTCTAATGGCGAATTTTGGCCCTCATTCGAGGACGAATGATCGTAAGCTGGGGAGGATGTAAGGCCCCGTATAATTTTACCTAAAACCCAGGGTTTCGTTATGTTGGAATTGACTTATGTGTTGATGATTGTAGAGATTCTTTGCGGCGAGCCCCATAAAAGTTTACCTAAAACCCAGGGTTTTGTGATGCCGGGGTAGACTTATGTGTTGATGATTGTAGAGAAGCTCGCTGCGGTTCAGACCTTTTATGTTGAACAGCGCGTTGGGGAGTTGAAGAAAATATTTGGAAGTGCAGGGCATTTCTGCGGTCGCAGAACTGATCTGCGGACCGGAAATCTGCCGCAGAGTGAGGAAGCAATTTGGGCAAACGTTTGAGCCATTATGCGGTCCATTATATGGCCGCATAATCATTCGCGGGCCGCATAATCCATCGCAGATCCAACATAAATTTTCGGAGGGAAGTTCTGCGGCTCATTATGCGACCGCAGAATTGGTCTGCGGACCGCAGACTGGTCGTAGAGTGAGGCAGAAATGCCCAGTTTCGGAAGACCATTATGCGGTCCATTTTGTGGACCGCAGAAGCATTATGCGGTCGCATATGCGACCGCAGATCTGCATTGGGGCTTCATTTTTCTAATTTTTATAACCCGACCCTATCTCAATGATTAGGCATAAGGGACCATTTTTGAAGGGAATATCTGATATTTTAGAGAAAGGAAGTGCCCTAGAGTGAGAGGTGAAATCCCTAAGCTAATTGTTCATCCAAAATTTTGCTCAAGCCTTGAAATTCAACAAGAAAGCTCACAAGGTCTTCAACCAAGAGGTAAGATTCTAGCCCTAACCTTCAATTTCGAAATTTTGTTTGAGAATAGGTAATGGGGATGGGGAGGAAGGTTTTGAGAATGAGGGTTGTTATCTATGCATGCATGTACCACCAAAGTTGTAGGAAGGTTTTTGAGCTAGAAAAGGGTAGATATTGGGTTGGGGATGAAGAAATCCACCATAGGAGGACCTTGCAACCATAATGCACACCTAGTATTTGATAAAATGCTCAAATGAGCTGGAACTATGAACTCCTTCCTAATTTGTGTTCAGTTTTGGTATATCTCTAAATAGATCAAAGTGGCTAAGAATTCCGGAACATCGTAGTAATTTAAAAAGCTCGAGGAGAGGCATGTTGGCTAAACTCCTCTTTTAGAATTGAACCCCACAATGTCCTTGTAAGTCCTGAGTTGTTCATTATAAATCGATTATTCTGAATAAGTCTTATGTGAAAAGATATATGTTCAATGTGTATTCTAAATGTTCTTATTATGTTATGTTCTATTTGAAAATGTGCTCGAAGCATGGGTTGCATGTCTAAATGTTATAACTTTAATTCGTGATTCGCTATTATGCCAAATTGTGTAAGAAGTCTCAATGTGCTGAACATTCTTATTTGCTCATATGTGGACTTAAAGTCTTGAATAGAAATGATTTGTTGTTAATGATCCGTGATGATGTTTGAAAGTGAATGAGATAAACATGAAATATGAAATACAGCCAACGTGCCAAGAGTGACATTTTGTTATGGCAATTAGTGCCAATGAGTTGAATGATGTATAAAAGATAATGAAATGAGTTGTCAATCCTTTAAATAAATTAATACCCTGGGAGTATCATTAGTCACTGAGGAAGGGTAGGTCCCCGAAACTACACGTGCCGGTGTAGAAGTGAATTGTGATTGTACCCCTTTATTGGGATGAGATTGATGTGATGAGAATATTTCCCTTTATTGGAATGAGATGATTGCTAGAAAAGGGTGATGTCGATCCACACAACATTGTGGTGAGACGGCCTAGCCGGTCGGGTCATGATCGGACGCCATGCCGCACACATGGTGGTGATTGTGCTTGAGATTATGATTGAAACAATGATAGAGATTGAGATAATGATTGTGATTGTGGTTGATGTCTTTGGGTGAGACGGCCAACATGATCGGGCCGTGATCAGACTCCGAGCTAAAATCACGGTGGTATATCTGTGCTAAGATCGCCTTATTTTTTGTTACGGGTCTCGGACTGTCACGCCCCAAACTCAGGGAGCGCGACCGGCGCTCAACCGAGAGAACCCGGCCGAGCAAGCCTATTAGACTTACTTCTACCCAAACTCATCCATGAATAAAGAGGAGATGTACTCCATTAATCAATCACTGAAAAGATTTTATTAACAACTTCCTTTTCATTTCTATTAGTAGCTTCATTCACAATTTCCAAAAACATTACGAGTTTATACAATTAATGAAAAACATAATTTCCAAGTACCAACATTTCTAGTTCAATTCCCAACATCAACCATAACCCACAACCTGTCTACGGAGCCTCTAAATACAATAGAAGATTAATATGAAAATGCCGGCAACAAGGCCCTGGCTATACCTTAAAACACTGTACATGAGAAGCAAAAGATACATGACCCCGGAATAAAGTGGGGCTCACCAAGTCAGCTGAAAAGAGTGTACTGCTATCACTGATCAATGTCGCCTATTGAAGAACCACCTGCATCCATTAAAGATGCAGCGCCCCCGGCAAAAAGGACATTAGTACTGTCGAATAGCACTAGTATATATAGCTAAAAATCCTCTTTCAAAATAGAATGCCCATACGTCTAGTTAAAACATAATAATTTTCAAAATACAAACTTCATATATAATTTTGGTTGGGAGATCATCAGCACCGATATACCACCGTCTTTGTTAGCACGGAGTCCGATCACACCCGATCGGCTAGGCCATCTCCCCACGAACAATGTGGTTTGACATGGATGTGAAAGAAAGTTATTACCAAGAGTAGTACCACCATATGCACAATATGGCGTCTGATCTCCACCCGATCAGCTAGGCTGCCTTCCCACATATGCCGTGCGGGTTGACTTTTCCAATCCACAAAGGTTCCAATTTCATCCCAATTAAGGGGAATAATATCACAATCCACCCCTACATCAGCACGTGTAGTTTCAGGTGTGGGCCTTATGACCCACCCTTCCTCGGTATTGCTAATGATGCTTCCAAAAATAGTTTTGATTTGATTTGCAAACAGAAATATCATAAATACAATTGAACTCACCTCAACATCTTTCACATTGTAGGATCTCTCATTAGTATTTCCAGTCATTCACAACGACAATATTTCCTTGGCTCATTAGGCCATTCACCAGATTCTTTATTCCTGGCACAATGGCCGTATTTCATATTCCACACTTTTACCTTTTTCAATTTCAAATATCACCATCAAGTATTAACATATAGGATATTTTAAAAAATCATATACTTCATATCCATTTGAAATGGAAACTTCAAACACAAATGGTTTCTTCCCAAAGAATGAAGCATACCAACCAACAATAGAAACACACATGAAAAATCATAAACAGTCAATACAACATTTACTCTTGCAATACTCTCCCCCAGAAATGACAATGTACAATTTCAACACATGAGCATATAGAACTCGAATCGCACTGGATATATTTATAAATCAAAGCATTAGTTAAAGCAGCCACTAATGGGCATGAATTTAGTATAAAAGCTTTTAGACAACTCTATCTTTCATTGAAACACGACTCAAATCCATAACCTTTTAATACGTAACCCACAGTTTGAAACTTACAGAAACATTATGGAATTCAATTCCAAGAGAGAAAGTTTAGCCAGCATACCTCAATTGCGCTTCTTTAGACTCTACAATTTTCCGGAACCCTTAGCAACCTCAATCTAGTTTAGCAATATACAAATTCAACCCAAAATTAGGAAAACGTTCAAGGTTTTAGTTCACTTCTTATTTTTCCCACACTCTTTATCACATGCATGCAAGATAAACAACCCTCACACCCATGGACCATCTTATTAATACCCCATTATAGCTATGTTTGAAATTAAGAGCTGGGGAGATGAAGTCTTACCTTTTTGGATGAAGAATTTGGTACTCTACTTGAATATTTCCAAGCTTTGAGTGATGGTTGAAGATTAATTTGATGAAAACTTAGACCCTCCCTCTTGAACCCTCTCTCTCTCTCTCACTCTAGAAACATCTGAAAATGAGCTCAAAATAGACCTAAGGGGTATTTTAACGGAATAGGGGTCGGGTTTTAAATTAAAAAAAATGGTGCCCCGACACAGGTCTGCGGTCGCATATGCGACCGCATAATGGTTATGCGATCCGCAAAGTAACCGCAGAAATGGCCCTCAGTGGCCTAAGCTTTTGGCTCAGGTATGCGACCAGTATGCGGTCCGCATACTCGTTCTGCGGTCGCATAATGCACCGCAGAACTCCCTCTGCAAAAACTCAAGAGGGATTATGCGATCGATATGTAGTCAGCATATCGATTATGCGGTCGCATAATCGACCGCAAAACTGACCTCAAGTTGGCCAAACTTACTGCTTCACTCTGCGGCCATTATGCGATTCGCAGAGTGATTATGCGGCCGCATAATGGGCTGCAGAAATGCGTTCTTCTATGAAACATTTTCCTCTCAGTCCGTAGGGTACAGTTCATTCCAAAAAGTCCGAAGAATTTCTACTAATATAACGCAGGGATCTATCTTGGCACCACGAAACCTTGAGTTTTTGGTTTAAATTTTTACGGGTCCTTACATCTCTCCCCCCCCCACTTAAGATCATTCGTCCTCGAATGAGGATCAAGGTTTGCTTAACACAGTTTCAGTTGTACCACATAACATCAGCCCCAGATTTGCCTAACTTCCTAACTTTCTGAAAATTTTACCAGAGTTTCCTTTGTATTCAGGCCTATTCACCTGTCAGAGTAATACCAAAACAATTCCTAACAATACATCCACAACTTGACAAAACATCACCATGTATAACAACGTCACTAATCTCATCATATCAAGAGTGGTATCTAGACATAAGCTGCACATATTTAAATCATAACACACAGAAGTACCTTTCAAATCACAATCATTTAACTATATGAATGGCCAAGAGAGCCAATGAAATAATGTTGTGAGTGGTTGAAAGTACTAACGGAGTTTTATATGGTGTGAAAGGTTATGAGGTGAATGCATTTATATTTTTGTTTCCTTTGTGTGAAAAACAAAATATTTTTGGGAGTATCATTAGCGAGTCGATGAAGGGTGGGTTATACCACACCCGAAACTATACGTATCGGTGTAGGGATGGATTGGGATTGATATGATGAGATTATTCCCCTTAATTGGGATGAGATTGATGTTAGCCCTGAATTGGAAGTCTGCCCACACGGCATATGTAGGAACCACTATGCGCATGTCGGGTGGAAATCGGACGCCATGTCACGCGCATAGTGGTTCCTACTCTTGGATGATATTGATGTTAGCCCTGAATTGGAAGTCGACCCACACGGCATATGTAGGAACCACTATGCGTAGATCGGGTGGAGATCGGACGCCATGTCACGCGCATAGTGGTTCCTACTCTTGGTATCATCTTTTTTCGTAGAACCATGTCAATCCACATTGTTCGTGGAGAGATGGATCAGCCGATCGAGTTTGTGATCGGACTTCATGCCTCGTGATGGTGTGATGAACGGAGGCTAATGATCTCCCAACCAAAAATATTAATTTCTTATGTTTTAACTTGGCATTCGGATACCATTGGTTGTTACTTGCTATTTTCAAGATTTTTCCCTTCTTATATTGGCATTCTATTTCATGAGCGGATATTTAGCTTTACATACTAGTACTATTTCATATGTACTAACGTCCCTTTTGCCAGGGGCGCTGCATCTTTAATGGATGTAGGTGGTTCGTTAGCGGGTAGCTTTGATCCTCGTTAGCAGTTTCTCTCTACTCGGCAGGTTTTGGTGAGCCCTATTATGTTTCGGGCCTTATGTCACTTGACATTGTACATTGTGTTTTGAGGTATAGCCAGGGCCTTGTCGCTGGCATTTTTATACTACTCTGCTGCTATACTTAGAGGCTTTGTAGACATGTTGTGGGCGATATTCGATGTTGGGTAATGAACTAGAAGTGTTGGTATTTGGCAAACATGTTTTCTCTCGTAATTATGAACTTGTAATATTTTGGAAATTGTAGAATGAATCTCCTTTGAGTAATGGAAAAAGAATGTGGAACACTTTACTCTTCTCATGTTTATCTCTTGTTACTGCTTCTTATATTGTTCATGGATAAGGTTGGGTAGAAGGCATCAAGTAGGCTTGATTGATCGGGGTATCTCGGTTGAGCATTGGTTGCGCTCCCCGAGGTCGGGGCATGACAATTCCCGAGTGGAAGTATGAGCGTATTACCTTGTATTTCGTTGTTGGGCTCCCACAGACTTTGAAGAAATTCGACGCAGTGTGGGTAATTATGGATAGACTGACCATGTTTGCACACTTCATCCTAGTTGTGACTACCAATTCTTCAGAGCAGCTGGCTCATATCTATATCCGAGAGATTGTTCATCTTCATGGTGTACCGACATCCATTATCTCCGATTGAGGCACGTAGTTCACATCTCATTTCTGGAGCAATGCAGCATGAGTTAGGTGCACGTGTTGAGTTGATTACAGTATTTCATCCCGAGACGGACAGACAGTCCAAGCACCATTCAGATCTTGGAGGATAGGCTACGCGTATGTGTTATGGATTTCGGGAGTTCATGGGATCATTCTTACTGCTTACAGTATTTGCCTACAACAATAGCTACCAATCGAGTATTCTGATGGCTCATTATATGGCCTTATATAGGAGGCGGTGTCGTTCTCTAGTTGGTTGGTTTGAGCCGGGAGAGGCTAGGTTGTTAGGTACTGATTTGGTTTGGGATGCCTTGGAGAAAGTCAAGTTGATTCAGAACCAACTTCCTACAGCACAATCCAGACATAAGAGTTATGCTGGTAGGAAGGTTCATGATGTTGCATATACGGTGAGTGAGAAGGTGTTACTCAGAGTTTTGCCCATGAAGGGTGTGATGAGGTTTTGAAAGAAGGGCAAGTTGAGCCCTCGATATATTGGTCCTTTTGAGGTGCTTGAGAGGATTGGAGAGGTGGCCTACATACTTGCATTACTACCTAGACTATCACGTGTTCACCCTGTGTTTCATGTTTCTATGCTCCGGAAGTATTATGGTGATCTGTCACATGTCTTGGACTTCAGCACGGTTCAGTTAGATGGGGATTTCACTTATGATGTGGAACCGATGGCCATTTTGGACTGGTAGGTTCAAAAGTTGAGGTCGAAGAATATAGCATTAGTGAAGATCATTGGAGAGGTCGGCCGGTTGAGGAGGCTACTCGGGAGGACAAGAGGGAGATGCAGAGTAGATATCCACACCTATTTGAGACTCTAAGTATGATTCTGGACCCATTTTAGGACGAACGTTTGTTTAAGAGGGGGAGAATGTAACGACCCAGCAGGTTGTTTTGTGTATTGTAGCCCTATTCCCCTATTTATCACTCCTTCTATGTTTATTTGTGGTTATTTGACTTGTCGGGTAGTTGGATTAGTTTCGGAGAGGTTTCGAAGTAAATTGGGACACTTAGTCCCAAGGTTAGAATCTTAAGTTAAAAGAGTTTATCAGAGTTTGACTTTTCTGTAGATGACTCCTGAATAAAATTTTGATAGTTCCAATATCTTTGTATGGTGATTTTGGACTAACGCATATGTCCGTATATTGATTTGGAGGTCCGTAGGTTGGTTTGAGACTTTTTGGCGAAAGTAGGAAAGTTGAAGGTTTGGAAGTTTGAGAGGCTTGACCGAGAGTTGACTATGTCGATACTGGGTAGGGATTTTTATTTCGGGAGTTAGAATAGGTCTGTTGTATCATTTGGGACAAGTGCACAAAATTTGAGGTCATTTGGAATTCATTTGATATGGTTCGGCATTGGTTTTAGAAGATGGAAGTCCATTAGTTTCATTAGGCTTGAATTGGGGTGTGATTCGTGATTTTGATTTTGTTTGATATGATTTGAGGCTTCGACTAAGTTCGTATCGTGTTTTTGGATCTATTGATATGTTTGGAATGGGTCCCGAGGGCTCGGGTGTGATTCAGATCAAGTCCGACTTCATTTTGGTCATAGAGGAACTGTTGAACCCCAGCATCTGGTTTCCTTATTTGCGATCGTGAAGAGAGGATCGCAATCGCATAGAATTATTTGGTGGCTGGTGGAATTGTGCATCACGTTCGTGAGTTCAGGGACGTATTTAGGAAGGTTGAGGTAGGCTGTTCATCGCGAACGCGAGCTAGCTGACGTGTTCGCGTAGAAGGAAGGAGGGTCTGGGAATGTCAGGCGTTTGTTCTTCGCGGTTGCGAGATCTGGAACGTGATCGCGAAGCTCTAGGGGATTGACCATCGCGCTCATGACTGAGATGTTGCATTCACGTAAGAGAAATTGGAAGCTGGTGAGATTTGTTCTACGTGAACATGAGGCATTTTCCACATTCGCGAAATGTAATAACTGGGCAGACTCTTTTAAATCCCATTTCGAGGTTTAGAGTTATTATATCATATTTTGGGTTGTAGAGCTCGGAATTGGGCGATTTTGGAGGGGATTTTAACTATTAGGATCGGGGTAAGTGTTTTTAACTCGGATTTGTTCATTATTCATGATTCCATCTTAGTTTTTATCATGTATTTGGGGATTTGAAGTAGAGAAATTGGGAATTTTGTAAGAACCTTTTAAAAAATGAAAATTAAGGATTTGAAGGTCGATTTGGAGTCAGAATTGGATGAGTTTGGTATGGTTGGACTCATATCGGAATTTGTGAGTTTGATCGGGTTTCGGGGTGTAGGCCCGGGTTGACATTTTTGATTTTAATATAGATTGCAACTTTATTGTCTGAAGTTGTTTCCTACGGCATTATTTGTTGATATTGAGTTGTTTCTGACTAGATTCTAATCGTTTGGAGGCCAATACGCGTGTGAAGGGCTTCTTGGAGTTTTGATTTGCGCGTTTTGAGGTAAGTAACACATATAAAATTGGATTTTAGGGTATTTAACCTTGAGAACTACGTTATATGAAAGATATTGGGGTAACGAACGAGTTAGTTGATGGGCGTGTGTGCGCACACCGGTGTGGTAATGGTTTGGGGAGGCCTTTAGGCTATTACAAGGCTTGTTTTTCTATCATATCTTGTTATCCATGTGTTTCCTCTACTTGTTTAGTTATTTGAACTGTGATTCATGTTAGGCATCATGTCTAGGCTAAGTGCTAACTATTTGAGACTTGATAGGGCTATTCTTGTTATTTTTGGTTATATACATTATTTGCACGCATGTTCTCACTCATGATACTATATTCGTGTATGATATATCTGTCTCATTACTTCTTATTTGATTCCCCAGATGTTGTTGATATCGCTTAAGGGTAACACTATTAAACAGAGTATTTTGAGTTGTGTTTATCTGAGACTTGAAGGGTAAATGACAGAGTTTGGGCCATAGAGCCGGTTTGGTATTGATTTTAGGTGACGCATACACCAAAGCCATATTGGGCTAAGTGTTATTGTTTTGGGGAGATGCGTTCACTAGATCTCACTATTGGGCTAAATGATTATGATTAGCGCTTGGGCAGGATCTGCCCCTTCAGAGTCTGACATTTCATCAGTGGGCGCAGGCACAATGTTTTATATATGTTCTTGAAGATGGGCAGTTATGCCAGGCGCTCATACAGTGCTAAGTGTGAATATCGATAGATCCACTATGACATAGTTGATTGACATGTGTACTTGACATGTAGGGATAGAGGTGTACCTTCCACATGCTAGCTGTTAAATGAAATGTTTTATTTGTGTTGGGCTTTAACTATTATACTTGAAAGCATGTCTAAATTTCATAAATGTTAAAAAGCTGAACATGATATCATTGAGCTACTATTTCTACGATTCTTCCTTTATATTATGAATTGTTAACGGTTATTGATATTGGCATTTGACTATTGTCCTGAACTCGTCACTGCTTTCAGCCCAAGGTTAGTGTTATTACTTATTAAGTACATGGGGTTGGTTGTACTCATACTACACTCTGCACTTCGTGTGTGGATCCAGGTACATCCAGTCAAGGTGATTTTTAGACTTGAGTTATTGCCAGCTTTTGGGGGACTACGAGATAGTTGTTATGTCGTCTGTAGTTCTTGAAGTTCTCTTTCAGATATCTCTATCTTTACGATACTATTATTCAGACAGTTGTATTAGATGATTTTGCTTGTAACTTGTTATTTAGTAGTGCTTGTGTACTCGTTAACACCAGATTTTGCTTGTAACTTATTTTTTTGACTGCCTTACATGCGAGTACTATTCCACATGTACTCATGTCCCTTTTGCCGGGGGAGCTGAATCTTTTAATGGATGCAGGTATATTTCTACAGGATGATATGGATCTTTGGTAGGGATCTTCTGCGCATCAGATTATGGTGAGCCCGCTATAATTCCAGTAGGCATTCGAGTCTAGTTGGTTTTATGTACTTAGGTATCTATTGTCTTAGAAGTTCCATATAACTGTGGGTCATGTACTTAAGTTTTGAGTTTTGTCATGTATTTATGTTCACAGATATTTATGAATCTATGTACCCATCACGAGAAAAAGAAAAGAAAAAGAAATTATGGGCCATTGAGCCAAATGTATTCAATATTAAAGTCATGATCTAATTATGTTTTGATAAATCATGCATGAGTTATGATGAGAGGTTGATGTAACATAGGCTTGCTCGACTGGGTTCACTCGGTTGAGCGTCGGTCGCGCTCCTCGAGTTCGGGGCGTGACATTTAGCATTGTTCTCTCTTTCCAAACAGTTGAATTAGAAGTTTTGACTATGTTGATATTTAGTAGCTCATGTACTCAATGATACCCGGATTTTGAGGGATTTTGTATTGAGTCGCGGTATTTCTTATCGGTTATGTATGAGGTTTTTCACTGTTAAAATCTCACTTTTAGAGAGAAGTACAGTGGGAGTTGGGCACACAGGTCAAACTTATCGCAGCTTTTCAACCGCAGATTGATGGTCTGTCCTAGCAAACTATTCATATTCTTGAGGGCATGTTCGAGCTTGTGTGATTGACTTTGGAGGTCATTGATATTAGTTCTTACGTTTGGCAGAGTTTTCTCATAATAACAGTTTTTAGTCCAGAATTTAGATGGCTCTGTATCAGGCTTTGTATGGTAGATAATATCGTTCTCCTATTGGTTGGTTTGAGCATGTGAGGCTAGGTGGTTGGGTACAAATTGGTTCGTGATGCTTTGGAGAAGGTGAATTTGATTCAAGAATGACTTCGGACAGCTCAGAGTAGGCAGAAGAGTTATGCGGACAAGAGGGTTCATGATGCGTCATTTATGAAGGGTGAGAAGATACTTCTGAATGTTTTACACATGAAGGGTATGATGAGGGTTGGAAAAAAGAGCAAGTTGAGTCTGAGGTTTACTGGGCCATTTGAGGTGTTAGAGAGAGTTGGTGAGGTTTCTTATAGGCTCGCTTGCCTCCTAGCCTAACGGGGTTCATCCAATATTTCATGTTGCAACCCCTTTGGGAGTGTGCTACTTACGAAACAAAGTTAATATACTACTTACAATGTTCAGAATATATTAATCTAAAAAGACATTCATAATAATGTAGAAGCGAAAATAGGCCGATGCGATAAAGGTTTCAAGTGCAATATTTTTTTAAAAAAATATACTTCGTAAAATTCCTTTAATGAAATACAATATCAAAGTATCAAGATAATGTGATACAACCCTTCTTGAATAATCAATACATTAAAGCAACTTCCTAACAAAATTATACTTTTCATTCAACATCACCGCAGGTTCGTATTGTAGATGAATTTTAAACTATCAAGAATAAAAGGAAAACTAGTCTTCTCCTTTGTACTTATTTACAAGAAAAAGTGTAAATTTAGCATATTACACGACTTGGGTTATTTACACAACCTAAAACAGCAAAACAAGTCACCAAATTCAGGTTACAAGCTTATGGTCTTGAGATCCAACAAGCCTCCAAAATTACATACATAAGTTTAACATATAGATCATGTACAAGTCGCAAAACTATACAAAACCTAGATGCATATGCGAATGTGATCTCCACAAAAGCTTCCGAAAAGTATACTCCAAAAGGCCATCTTCAAATCTCTTCTCGCACATTACCTATAATAGAAAATAAATATCGCTAAGCATAAAGCTTAGTGGTTTAAAAACTTTTAGTCTTGGAGCCATTAGATTCTCCAATTTCCCATTTTCAGTCATAGGTAGCTCAAATAAAACATAATGTTAAAGCAAGTAAACAAATATATATTAAAAGTATCAAATATCAAACCTTGAAGTGTTTTCAAGTATCAATATCAATGTTCAAGATTCAAGTGTAAAAAAAGCGTATAACATCAATCCAAGAGAGTTTGCCAAATATCTATTTTCGCCCAATATGTATGTCATGCCATCACACTAAGCATAGCAGATATCAAGATGGACCGCAACTCCAAATCAAGTAGGGTCGAAACCCAAGAGAATCAAGAACCATATTAAAAATGATTTTCCAGTTCATAGTCAAGAGAATCAAGAACTATATTAAAAATGGCTTTCTAGTTCATACTTAACACTGACAAGTTCCATAATTTAAAACGAACCACAATCCAAACTCAAGAAGGCAAAAGATCCAAATCAAGAGGAATGCCGAGATGAGTGACAAAGTCCCAACAAGAATGCAAAATGATCAAGCAATATGTACGAGTAGACGATTTAGCGAATATCTTACAATATTGAGATAATAACATTATAACAATGTAAAGTGAAGAGAAAGGAAGAAAAATTTCAAGTTATTTACAAATATCCAGGAAGTACAGAGATTTCAAGTTCATGTTTATGTACACACCTTGGTATTTTACCACAAAACAATTCTACCACTATTTGAGGACGTTCGAATCGTCTACGCCATAGGACGTTCGAATCGTCTACGTCATAGACCAACCAAATTCGTCCACTTCCTCAAGCACTTCCCTTTAGATTTTACAAGGGTATATATACTTTAAATATATAATCAAATATCTATATAAGTTCATTGATTTCAACATGTCAAGCTAAACACGATATTGGTGAAAATCACCCTAAAATTTTAAAACAGAAATTCTGGACAGTACCATTATCTTGTATTCTGGCTCAGTTTTGAAGATGTAAACGGAAATATTAGAATTTGTGGTATTCATGAAAGTTTTAGATATATGTCTTAGGGTTCCAGGGAGTCTTGAATCACCCCCATATCAGTTTCGTACAAAAGGTTATACTCCAAATACTAGCAGTAGTACATGGAGAGTTTGTAAAACAGAAAATCTGGGCAGCACCAGCCCTGTATTTAATCACCCCTTTTCAGATAAATACAAGTAAAAGTAGGTTTTGGAGCCTGAAAAAGAGTTATATATCTAAGAAATATATTTCCAGCAAAGCTTGGCTCACTTAAAACAAAGTTCTATATAAGAAGATATGATAAAAACACTAACAGTTGTCTAGTGTAAAAACGAGTTTAGTAACTTACCACAAAAGAGAGGAGAAACTTGAGCTTCACCAAGAAGTAGTTTGGCTGGTTGGTTTAGTGAAAAATTCTAATGGTTTTAATGTTGTATTTCATATGTTAAGAAGGAGAGAGGGCTGGGTTTTTCTTTGGCATGAAGGAATTAAAAATGAGAGGAGGTTATGGAAAAGTATGTCACAAAAGTAATATATATATATATATATATATATATATATATATATATATATATATATATATATATGTAATAATTTATCAAAATGATATTAAGTGTTAAACATAGCAACACCATGAAACCTTTTTTTACATATTAACACAATCTAAAGTAAGCAATTTTCATATATCGTCAAATTCACGTTTAGGAAGTGCGAATTAAAATCTATCATCCTTGTAAATTTGGTCAATTAAGAATGCAAATATTAGTCTAAAAATATTGGGGTGTTACACCCCCTCCCCCCCCCCCCCAAATAAATTTTGTCCCGAAGTTTACCTTATACTAGTCCAGAAACAAATGAGGATATCGAACTCGCATATCTCCTTCTCTCTCCCAAGTGGCTTCCTTGCCAAAATGATTTCTCCAAAGGACTTTCACTAAGGGGATTCTCTTATTCTATGCTCATTTATCTCACGTGCTAAGAGTTGGATAGGTTCATCTTCATATGTCAAATCAGGATTAACCTCAATAGATTCAATAGGAAGAACATGAGATGGATCTCAACAGTATCTTCTAAGCATAGAAATATGGAAGACCTTGTGGATCTTGTCTAACTCTGGTGGAAGAGCTAGTTTATAAGAAATTGGGCCAACTCTATCAAGCACTTCATAGGGTCCAATAAATCGAGAACTAAGTTTACCTTTTTGGCCAAATCTCATATTCTTATTCCATAGAGAAACCTTTAAAAATACCTCATCGCCCACTTGATACTCAATTTCACGCCTCTTAAGATCAGCATAAGACTTTTGTCTATCTAAAGCAATATTTAAGCGATGCTTGATGATTTTTACCTTATCTTCAGTTTGTTACACAATTTCATGACTAACCAATTTTCTTTCACCAACCTCATTCCAACAAAGAGGAGTTCTACATTTTCTCCCATATAAAGCTTCATAAGGAGGTATGCCTATACTTTATTGGTAGCAATTATTATAAGTAAATTCTATCAAGGCTAAGTGTTTGTCCCAACTACCTTCAAACTCAATAATTTAGGCTCGAGGCATATCTTCCTAGATTTGTATTACCCTCTCTAACTGGTCGTTTGTCTAAGGATGAAAAATTTACTAAAGTTCAACCTGGTACCCAAAGCTTCGTGCAAGCTAGTCCAAAATCATGATGTAAACCCCAGGTCCCGGTCAGATACAATAGAAACGAGGATCCCATGCAACCTCACAATCTCGTTGATGTACAATTCTGCTAAGCGTTCAAGTTTGTAGTCCATTCTAATTGCCAAGAAATGAGCACTCTTGGTTAGCCTATCAACTATAGCCCAAATTGCATCATGATTTCTTTGAGTGCATGGAAGCCCAGAAACAAATTCCAGTGTTATTCTCTCCTATTTTTACTCAGGTATGGATAAGGGTTTTAGCAAACTAGCCAGGACAATATGCATTTACAGATAAACTCTATAATGTCTTTCTTCATACCATTCCACCAGTAGTGTTTTTTGATGGTTTGGTACATTTTTATGCCTCCATGATGCATTGCATATGGTGAGGTATGTGCTTCATGCAGAATTTCTTTTCTCAATTTGTCACTTTTAGGAATACATAACCTATTTTGATAAAATAGGACACCACCCTCCCTAGAACGACTCGTCGGTCATTTTGTGTATTGTAGCCTCGTTCCCCTATTTATCACTTCTTTTATGTTCATTTGTGGCTATGTGACTTTTCGGAGTAGTTGGTTTGGTTTCGGGGATATTTCAGAGTGAACTAGAACACTTAGTCCCAAGGTTGAAGGCTTAAGTTGGAAGAATTGACCAGAGTTTGACTTTTGTGTAGATGACTCCGGAATGGATTCTTGATGGTTCCAATAGCTTTGTATAGTGGTTTTGGACTTAGGTGTATGTACGGATATTGATTTGGAGTTTCGTAGTTTGGTTTGAGGATTTTTGGCGAAAGTTAGAAAATTGAAGGTTTGGAAGATTAAGAAGTTTGACCGAGAATTGACTTTGTTGATATCGGGCTCCAATTTTGGTTCTGGGAGTTGGAGTAGGTCCGTTGTGTCATTTATGACTTGTGTAAAAAATTTGAGTTCAATCGGAGTTAGTTTGATATGATTCGGCATTGGTTTTAGAAGTTGGAAATTCATTAGTTTCGCTAGGCTTGAATTGGGGTGCGATTCGTGATTTTGACGTTGTTTAATGTGATTTGAGGCTTCGACTAAGTTCGTATCATGTTATGGGTAGTATGTTTGGACGGGGTCCCGAGGCCCTCGAGTGTGATTCAGATTGAAATCTGAATTTTATTTGGACTTAGGGAATTGCTGAAGCCTTCTGGTATGATCGCACTTGCGAGGTAATGACCGCAGGTGCGAAGTCGTAGAAGTGACAGGCTTGTCGCAGGTGCGGAGGTTCGATGGGCTTGGAACAGGACACAGATGCGAGGAACTTTTCGCATCTGTGAGCCCGCAGGTGCGAAGAAGTTTGCCGCAGAAGCGGACTTGGGTAAGAGAGGCAGGAGTCGTAGAAGCGGCAGTCTCTCCGAAAGTGCGGACGCTCAGGAGCGATGGCTGGACTCAGAAGTGATCCCGCAGGTGCGCATGAAGGGCCGCAGGTGCGCTTGGTCGGGAATTAAGCGAAGTCCACAGAAGTGGTATCGCAGATGCGACCACATGGACCACAGGGGCGATTTTGCTAGACAAAACATATATGTCGAAAGGTTTGATATTTTTCTCATTTTTGGACTTGTAGAGCTCGGCTAGGGGCGATTTTTGAGAGGGTTTTGGCTACAATTGAAGATGTAAGTGAAGATTCATCACTTTTATTGATAAATATTATTTACCCAATGATTTTTACACCTAGATTATGTGTATTTGAGGTGAGATTTGGGGATTTTTGGACTATAAATTGGAGAGTGAGATTTGGGAATTTGAGGGTCGATTTGTGATTGGAATTTGATGATTTTGGTATGAATGGAATCACTATCGAATGGGTATTCGGAATTGGTGGATTTTGTTGGGTTCTGAGGTGTAGGCACGGGGTTGACTTTTTTGGTTGACTTTTTGATTTTGGTTAAAGACCTTAGCTTTATTTTTTGGAATTGTTTTCTATAGCTATTATTGATGGAATTAAGTTGCTTTGGACAGATTCGATTCATTTGGAGGCCGATTTGCATGGCAAGGGTTTGTTGGAGTATTCAGTTGCACGTTTTGAGGTTAGTAACATTTCTAAACTTGGAATTTAGGGTATTTATCCTTGGAAAAATGTGTTATTTGTGTTGTGTTGGGGTGATGCACATGCTAGGTGACAGGCGTGTGGGCGTGCACCGTGGTAAACATGATCCGGGTTGATTTTTGCACTGAGTTGCTATCAAGTCTTGTTTTATCTTTGTAATTCCTACTTGTTAGAGTAATTGAGCTGTGATTCATGTTAAAAATCATGTTTAGGCTATGTACTTATTCGGTTAAGACCTAATGAAGTTATTTTTTCTATTTTGAGTTATCTGCTTTAACTACAATTATGTACTCAGTCATGATTCTTCATTTGCATATCATATCTCAGTCTTTGTTATCATTCACTGTTACATCACATGATATCATTGTTTGGGATGAGTGGTACGATATTTGTGAGCCCTTGAGACTTGAGAGATTGATGACTGAGGTGGGCTTAAGAGCCGGATTGTGAGTGTTATTATGGATTGGGCTACACGCCGCAGCAGGCCTTATTAGCTTATGTATTATTGTGGATCGGGCTGCATGCCGCAGCAGGACTTATAGGCTTTATATTAGCACTAGGGAAGGATTCGCCCCTCCGGAGTCTGACATACCAGCAGTGAGCGTAGGCACGATGATATATATACACGTGCTTTGGTGAGGGGCATGGATGCCAGGCACCCGTACAGTGCTGAGTGATTATGTATGGATTGTGTGGGCATTTGGGAGATAGATTGAGTATTTCTGAGAGTGTGAGTACTTGGGGATAACACCGTGAAATCATTCATTTGGCATGCATATCTAACATATAGGCATAGAGATGTACCATTCCTCATGCTAGTTGTAACTGACATGTTCCTATCAGTGCTGGGCTTTAATTGTTGTACTTGAAAGCATGTCTAAATTTCTGTAACATGAATGAGCTGATTTTGATAATATCTATGATCTGTTTATTATTTATGTCGTCATTTAACCTGTGTTGTCATTATATTGGACTATGAATGTCTTCTTTTGAGCTCGTCACTACTTTCAACCCAAGGTTAGTTCTGTTGCTTATTGAGTACATGGAGTCGGTTGTACTCATACTATACTATGCACTTCGTCTGAACATCCAGGTACATCTGGACGTCGTGATTGCTAGATCTGTGCTAGTACTTGCTCGGAGACTTTAAGGTAGATGTTATCACCCCCGCAGACCTTGACTCCCCTTCCTTTAATTTTCTTTAGTATTGTTCTATTACTTAGACAGTTGTACTAGAGTTTTAGTTTATGTTGATACTTAGTAGTGCTCGTGTACTCGTTGACACCAGATTTTGGCATTTCAGTTATTTTTTTTATCTGATGTTTATGAGATTTTTAGCTATTGAGCTTATTAAAAATGTTATATTCAAATGCTTAGCTGTTATGTGATTGTCGACTTGCCTAGCAAGTGTGTTAGGCGCCATCACGCCAGGTTGGGATTTTGGGTCGTAACAAGTTGGTATCAGAGCCCTAGATTGCTTAGGTCTCACGAGTCATGAGCAGGTTTAGTAGAGTCTTGTGGATCAGTATGGAGATGTCTATATCTTCGAGAGGCTACCGAACCGTTAGAAAACTTCACTTTCTTGCATTCTTATCGTGCGGATTTGTAATTCCAAAATCTGAACTTATACTCTTCTATTCTCTCACACATGGTGAGGACACATACAACCGGATCAGGCGGACGGCAACCAGTACCACCAGCTAGGTCCGCGAGAGGCCGGGGCCGCGGTAGAGGCCAAGGTGCGGCTTGTACTACAGCTAGAGAAGCACTTGTGAAGCCAACAGTTGCTCCAGCTGAGGAGCAGATACCAGATATTATTGAGCCGGTGGGACCAGCTCAGGCACCAGCAGTGCCCATTGTGATCCCAGTCCTTCAGGAGGCTTTGGCTCAGATTTTGACTGTATGCACGAGCCTTGCTCAGGCGGTTTAGGTTCTAGATGTACCAGCCACATCGTAGGCCAAGGGAGGTGCCCAGACTCCTGCCGCCCATACTCTAGAGCAGATAGCTTAGGGACTCCTGACACCGGTGTACTACTAGCCCAGCCGATTGCTGTTGCTCAAGCCGAGGTTGGTCCACCTATGAGTGATGAGGAGCTGAAGAGCCTAGAGCAGCTTGGGAGGCTTAAGCCTCTAGAGTTCAGTTGGGCAGAGTTACAGGATGCTCAGGATTTTATAGACAGGTGCATCGGGTATCTTGGAACTAATGGGGTTACATTCACTACATTTTAGTTGACTGGAGCTTCCTACGGATGGTGGCAGGCTTAAGAGTTGAGCAGGCCAGCCGGTGCTGCACCACTTACGTGGCATGAGTTCTCAGTTCTCTTCTTAGAGAAGTTTGTCCCACAAACTCGTAGAGAGGAGTTGCGTAGGCAGTTTGAGAAGCTACGCCAGGAGGGTATGTAAGTGACTCAGTATGAGATGAGGTTCACAGATTCGGCCCGTCATGCAGTGTGGTTGGTTCCTACTGAGAGAGAGAGCATCAGGAGGTTCATTGATGGCCTCAACTATGACCTACGTTTCAGTTTGGCTTTAGAGGCCCGAGACAGATGTTAGGTTTGACCAGGCGGTAGAGATTGCTAGGTGATTGGAGTCGGTTAGCAAGTAGGAGTATGAGGAGATGGAGGGCAAGAGGCCCCGTGTTTCAGGTAGTTTCAGTGGTACCTCATCTGGATGGCCTACGTTTCAGTGGGGCTTGAGAGGCCCGAGACAGATGTTAGGTTTGACCAGGTGGTCGAGATTGCTAGGTGATTAGAGTCGGTTAGCAGGTAGGAGCATGAGGAGATAGAGGGCAAGAGGCCCCGGTTCATTGTGGGGCATCAGCTAGTCATGGTTCATACATTGCTCGTCTGGGTCAGTCATCTTTCAGTGCCCTCCCAGCTCAGAGTTCATCACATGCTCTATCAGTTCAGGGTTCGTCAGTACCAGGTTCTTCTAGTGGCTATTCTAGTTCTCGGGGTCTGGTTTAGGCCCCACCGCCATCTTTGGATCGAGGTTTCTTCAAGAGTAGAGAGTTGGGGCATGTGAGGAGGTATTGCCCCCGTCTTATGGGAGATCCAGTACAGCAGAGAGGTCAGTCTATGACCTCTGCACCAGTTACTTCACCACCCGCTCATCCAGCTCGGGGTGTGATTCAGGTAGTTCGAGGTCACCCTAGAGGGGGAGGTCGATCAGGTAGTGGTCAGGCTCAATGCTATGCTTTTCCTGCTAGGCCAGAGGAAGTAGCTTCAGATGCAGTGATCGTAGGTATTGTTTCAGTATGCCACAGGGATGCTTCCATATTATTTGACCCTGGTTCCACTTACTTATATGTATCATCGTACTTTTCTCGATATTTGGATATGCCTCGTGATTCCTTAGTTATGCATGTTCATGTATCTACACCGGTGGGTGATTCTATTATTGTGTACCATGTGTATCGGTCGTGTGTGGTGACTATTGGGGGATTAGAGAGGAGAGTTGATCTTTTACTGCTTAGTGTGGTAGATTTTTACGTGATTCTAGGCATGGATTGGTTATCACCATGTCACGCTATTTTGGATTATCACACTAAGACCATGACGTTGGCAATGCCGGGATTTCCTATGGTTGAGTGGTGAGGTTCCCTAGATTATGTTCCCAGTAGAGGGATTTCATACTTGTAGGCTCAACGGATGGTTGAGAAGGAATGTTTGGCATAATTGGCCTTTGTGAGGGATGTTAGTACTGATACACCTACCATTGAGTCTGTTCTGGTAGTGTGAGACTTTTCGGATATGTTTCCTGCAGACCTTTCGCACATGCCAACCGATAGGGAAATTGATTTTGGTATTGATTTGGTATCGGGCACTCAGCCCATCTCTATTCTCCCGTATTGTATGGCACCAACAGAGTTGAAAAAATTGAAAGAATAGGTTCAGGAGCTACTTGATAAGGGATTCATTAGGCCTAGTGTGTCTCTTTGAGGTGCACCGGTTGTGTTTGTAAAGAAGAGGATGGTACTATGCGAATGCATTGATTACAGGCAGTTGAACAAAGTTACAATTAAGAACAAGTACCCACTACTGCGCATTGATGACTTATTTGATCAGCTTCAGGGAGATAGAGTGTTTTCGAAGATTGATTTGAGGTCTGGGTATCACCAGCTAAAGATTCGGGATTCCAATATTCTGAAGACGGCATTCAGGACTCGCTGTGGTCACTAGAGTTTCTTGTGATGTCTTTTGGGCTGATCAATGCCCCAGCAGCATTTATGCATCTGATGAATAGTGTATTCCAGCCATATATTGATTCTTTTGTTATAGTATTCATTGATAATATATACTGGTGTACTCACGCAGCCAGGAGGACCATGAGCAGCATCTGAGGATTATACTCCAAACATTGAGGGAGAAGAAGCTATATGCTAAATTCTCCAAGTGTGAGTTTTGGCCTGATTCTGTGGCGTTCTTGGGCCACGTGGTGTCCAGTGAAGGGATCAAGGTGGATCCAAGGAAGATTGAGGCAGTTTAGACTTGGCCCAGACCGTCTTCAGCTACTGAGATTCGGAGTTTTCTTGGTTTGGCCGGATATTATCGCCGTTTTGTGAAGGGTTTCTCATCCATTGCTGCACCTTTGACTAGATTGACCCAGAAGGGTGCCTCATTTAGGTGGTCTGATGAGTGTGAGGAGAGAATTCAGAAGCTCAAGACTGCCTTGGCTGCAGCTCCAGTTCTAGTTTTGCCTTCAGCAACGGGTTCATATACGATTTATTGTGATGCTTCACGGATTGGTATTGGGTGTATCTTGATGCAAGAGGGTAGGGTGATTGCTCATGCTTCCCGCCAGTTGAAGCCCCACGATAAGAACTACCTCATTCATGATCTTGAGTTGGCAGTTATTGTTCACGCATTGAAGATTTGGAGGCACTATCTCTACAGCGTGTCTTGTGAGGTATTCACAGATCATCGGAGTCAGCAGCATTTGTTTAAGCAAAAGGATCTAAACTTGAGGCAGCAGAGGTGGTTGAAGCTGTTAAAAGACTATGATATCACCATTTTGTATCATCCCGGTAAGGCCAATGTGGTGGCCGATGCCTTGAGTAGAAAGGCTATGAGTATAGGTAGCCTTGCATATATTCCAGTTGGTGAGAGAACGCTAGCATCAGATGTTCAGGCTTTGGCCAATCAGTTCGTGAGGTTAGATGTTTCATAACCTAGCTGGGTTCTTGCTTGTGTGGTTTTCGATCTTCTTTGTATGACCGCATCAGAGAACGTTAGTACGATGACCCCCATTTGCCAACCTTAAAGACACGGTGCAGCATGGTGATGCTAGGGAGGTTTCTATTTGAGATGATGGGGTGTTGCGGATGCAGGGTCGGATTTTTATGCCCAATGTGGATGGGTTGCGTGATTTGATTGTTAAGGAGGCCCACAGTTCGCGGTATTCCATTCATCCCGGTGCCGCCGAGATATATCAAGACTAGAGGCAAAACTATTGTGGAGGATAATGAAGAAAGATCTAGTGGAGTATGTGGCTCGGTGCTTCAACTGTCGGCAAGTTAAGTACGAGCATTAGAGGCTGGGCGGTTTTCTTCATAGACTTGAGATCCCCAAGTATAAATGGGAGTGTGTTACCATGGAATTCGTTTTTGGGCTCCTACAGACTTTAATGAAATTTGATGCAGTTTGGGTGATTATGGACCAATTGACTAAGTCCGCACATTTCGTTTCGGTTGTGACCACCTATTCTCCAGAGCGGCTGGCTCAGATCTATATCTGCGAAATTGTTCGTCTTCATGGCGTGCCGGTGTCCATTATTTATGATCGAGGCATGCAGTTCACATCACAGTTTTAGAGAACAGTGCAGCGAGAGTTGGCATCACGATCCCAATTTCCCACCTTAGGATGTCGTGATGGCACCTATTATCTAAGACTAGGTAAGCCTAACATGAATAGAGAAATAGCGGAAAAAAATAATAAAACTTCAAATTTAAACAATCTAAACTATCATAATAGAACTCAACAGTATAGTTGACAATAACTCCCAAAATCTGGTGGAACTAAGTTATAAGCTCTACAAGAATGTACTTATAGTCTCGTAATACAATACAGTTTTGGAACACGAAATAAACAGTAGAATTTCTAAAAATAGAAGGTGACTCTGGGGCTTGCGGACATCGAGCATGTATACCTTGAAGTCTCCAAAAATAGCTAGTCAATCAATCTCTAGCGTCCAGCACAGGTAGATGTACCTGGATCTGCACAAAAGATGTGCAGAAGCATAGTATGAGTACATCACAATGGTACCCAGTAAGTAAAAATCCTAATCTCAGTAGAGTAGTGACGAGGCCACGTCAAGACACCTACTAGGACATGATAAACAGAAAGAAAATATAATAACGAGAAGAAATGCAAAGTGGGGAAATGAATGATAACAAAGTCGTTTAATAACATAAACTAATGACAGGATTTTAAAAAAACATGCAACGAGAAGAAAACAATAATGAGAACCCCAAATTATCAAATACGGACAAAACTGTTAAGGCAAGGAAGAACAAAAGCAACAAGAATTGTTCAGCCAATAAATCTTTTCAATATGATATGCACAACAAGAATCACAACCGAGGTACCGGCTCGTATGCACATTTCTCATTTTCAATCACAATCTTTCCTTAAACACCATGTGAGCCTTTACATTTAGTTTTGAAAATTAGTTTTCCCGAAATAGCTACACGCATTTTAGCCCACCTTATCACACATTGTGGATTCAAGTAGTTCCCCTACTAACAAGACGTGTATCAAACCCACCTTATCTAACCGCATGCGTTTCAACCCCTAGCCATATACCACCGTATGCGTATCAATATCACAACTCGCACCATAAGTGCCCATATGCCACAGCTTGCCAAAAGAATCAACAATACCAATGTTTCCACAACACATAGCCCATGGCTCAACCACAATGTGTACAAGAATATCAATAATAACAAAATAAATATGAATTGATCAACAAGAAAGATATCCTAACAATTAACAACTTCACCTCAATGTGATAACGGCTTTTACAACTTCAACACCAATAACTCAACAAGAAAATATTCCAAGAAATAACAACTTCAAGTAAAGGTTATTCAACAATTTAAGAGGTAACAAGACAATAAGGAAGGCAATAATTTCAACTAAGCATATAAGAGCAAAATAACAAGTAAGAGGTAGAACAAGTGTTAACAATGTCAAATAAAGCATGTAAGGGTAGATTAACACATGTAAGAGTTGATTAACAATGAGGTATATAACATATTATGACAATTCAATTAAAGGCATGGAAAGAGTCTAAATAATCTAAACCGGTCAAATACCACATATAGCCTTGTACCTACTCGTCACCTTGCGTATGCGGCTTTCATATAACACAAATAGCACAATCAATCCCAAATCCTAATGGGTAATTCCCCACACAAAGTTAGGCAAGATACTTATCTCAACTAGGCTAACTCAACCTTCGGAGATAGCTTTTCCCCTAAAATTCGCCTCCACATAGCTCAAATCTAACCAAAAATGACTTATTATCATCAACCAATGCAAGAGAAAACAATTACAATAGATAAAGCTTTGATCTTTACAAAATTCCCAAAAAGTCAACAAAAGTCAAACCTTGGCCCACTCGGTCAAAACTCGGGTCCGAGGGTAGACTCCGACTACCCATAACCCCACGAGTCTATGTATGTATTTTGTTCCAAAATCCAAGTCCAAATCGACTCTCAAAACTCAAATTCTCATTTTTCGAAACTTAGGCAAAATTTCACTTTGATTCACATAAATTTGATGTCAAATCTAAGATATAATCATGAAATATAGTTGAAAATTGATTAGAATCACTTACCCAATGTTTATAGATAAAACTCCCTTTTCCAAATTGCCTCCTACCGAGTCTAGGGCTCTAAAATATGAAAATGAGACTAAAATCCCAACTTTCTAACCTTTTATTCAGTTGCAGGTATCGCAATTGCGACACTGGGTTCACAATTATGACGGATGCCTCGCAAATGCGGCACTGACAGCCTATGTGGGACGTCGCAAATGCGACATGGGCTTCGCAGTTGCGAAGCCTGCTTCCCTCGCAAAAGCGACAAAGATGTCGCAAATGCAAAACTACCCCATCCCAAGTCATCTTCGCAATTGCGACCCAGGCATCGCAATTGCGACACCAGAGACATCAGTACACCAGCAGTTCAGATTCAGTCCAAAACCATTCCGTGATGCGTCCAAAACACATCCGAGCCCTCGAGGCTCCAAACCAAACATCCACACCAGCCTAAAGACATCATACGAACTCGCGCAATCAAAACACAAAAATAACATCTAGAACTACGAATCGGACACCAAAATGAATGAATTTCAAAGTAAAGTTCAAGAACTTCTAGAATTGGAACTAAGCATCCGAATCCTATCAAATCAACTCCAAACAATACAAAATTTTGCAAAAACGTTTTAAATAGAATAATGGACTATTCCAAGTACCAAAATCCCATTGCAAACCTGATAGACAAAAGTCAACCTACGATTAAACTTCTAAACCTCAAATTGCCAATTTTCGGCAAAACAACACAAATCAACCTACTAATTTCCAAATTCGATTTCGGGCATATGCCCAAGTCCAAAATCACGATATGAACCGCGCTCGTGGCCGTGCATGTCTGGCAGAGTATTTTGTCTCTTGCGTGATCGTATGCGCACTGGGGGTCTCTCATGCGCGGTCGCACATCTGAATTTTGCTCCTGCTCAACTCTTTATTTCTCCCATTAAGTGCACTACTTGTCCGTTGACCCCCGAACACGACCCGACTTAATTCCTTGGGATTTTACTCAGACTTCAAAGCTCCAAATAGCTCGAATTATCTCCACAACATTTGCATAACTCAGAATCACTCCTACAAGGCATAAAACACACACTCAGTACAAAACAATACCATTTAAAGCTCAAACACTAATAAAGTGCAGTGAATTAGAGTGCAATAAGTGACCAAAATACGCAATTATAGCCTCCCGTCAACACCCCACACTTAAACTATTGCTCGTCCTCGAGCAATCAAACTACACTTCACATAGAACACGACCGTTGGTTTTCAACAACTCTCATAACTCATCACACCAAGACTCTTTAAAACAGATTAAGTACAATATCGTAACATCTTAACCTCGAGATTTGACTCAAAAGCACCACGCATTATTAATAACCCGCTCATTTACTCTAGCCTAGAGGTCAATGACATTAACTTTCCTTCATGAATTAAGTGCCCTCACACAACAATAGAGAATATTTCCACACACGATAGAAATTAAGAACAATTAGGAACTCAAGATAGAAAGAATTCACTCACTCTCAGAAGTAACATTCATATGCTACAAAAGACATACCATAGGCTAGCCCGTAGTGTACTACTCTACTAATTGAGCTCATCCAGTGAAGAATCAAGTAGGACTTTACTTGGTTGTAATGTAGGCCGCAGGACGGGTAGGATACATTTAGATATAAGAGTGACTACACCTCCGTGAGCACTTTAATGCATACATTTCATTGTTCAAAACCCCACACTTACATCAAACCAAAACTCCACCTTCACGACAATATACATTAACTCCCTACTTCTTTATGCACAATTACATCAAGAGTCACCACTATCAAGGAATATTTTGCACAATAATACAACTATATTTTTTTCTTTTCTTTCCTTATTCAATTCAAGTGGCTCTTATTTTTTTAAACCAGTGCACCTATCTCCTTATTTCAATAGTTCTACTCAAAAGCCAAACCAACCACCCCACACTTCAACTTTTACAAAGTTCATAACAAATTCAAGTGCTCACAAGAGGTATAAGGTTCAAATAGATGGTCAATTCAAACAATTGGTTAGGGCTTGTAATGTGGTTGCCAAAGAAACAGGATTACAGGCTCAATGGGGTTAACTAATATACATAACCATTAGGTGGGTACAAGCATATAACTGGCTCAACAAAGAAATGCCTATATCACTTCCAAGACTGAATACAACAACTATTTATCTTTGCACACACACAGGGCAAGTTCTAGACATCAAATGCAATGCACAGAATACCACAAGAACTCACACACACATGGCACATAACTCACTCAGGATTGGACTATCAAGACACTCTAGTCAAAGCAGTTAAGCAAAGTTAAGATCATACACTTTAAGGTACTTATGCAGGAGTCTTAAATTGAGCCTAAGCATCACAACTAAAGCACTCACTATTCTCAAGGTATAATAGAGTCAAGAGATATTGCCTTCCATTCAAATCATAGCACAAGGTTTCCTATTCCTACCAAAATAAAAACTAACCACACTCGGCTCAATCAAAACCCTTGGAAAAGAACCGCAGCACAAAGAAAAACCAAGGAGGAATTAATACACTACCTACAAAAGGGGGAATACCGTATAATCGATATGCGGACTGCAGAACGGTCGCATACCCAGACATCAGTGCCCAGTATCGGAGGGCCATTTTGCGGCCCATTTCGCGGACCGCAGAAGCATTATGCGATCGCATATGCGACTGCAGATTCTGTTTCAGAGCTTTATTTTTTTGGTTTTTATAACCCGACCCCATTTCGTTATATAGACTCTATGGACTATTTCTTAAGTAAGAACCTGACATTTTAAGAGTGAGAAAGTGCTCTAGAGAGGGAGAGAGTTCCTCAACCAATTGTTCCTCAATTCTTACTCAAAATCTTGGAAGATTAACAAGGAAAACACACTAGGTTTTCATCCTAGAGGTAAGCATCTACACCCTAACCCTCAATTTCGAAATTTAACTAAAAATAGGTAATTATTAAGGCAATTCTTGAGAGTTGTTTATTTTTACATGCATGTACTATCAAGGGTTGGTGGAAGAATGTTGAGATAAATTGGGTAGACTTTGGGTAGTGGGGTGAAAAAATCCACCATGGGAGGACCTTGAAATCATAATACCCACCTAGTGTTTGATAAAATGTTCAAATAAGCTAGAATCATAAACTCTCTCCTAATTTGTGTTCAATTTTGCTATATTTCCAAATAGATCGAAGAAGCTAAGAATTATATAAGATTGTAGTAATTTAAAAGGGCTCGAAGCAAGGTATGTTGGCTAAACTCTTCTCTTAGAATTGAACCCCGCAATGTCCTTGTAAGTCTCGCGATGCGCTTATAAATTAAATTTTTGTCAAATAAGCCTTGTGTCGAAATAATTACACGTTCAATATGTATTCCAAAGATTCTTGTTATGTTGAGTTAATGTTTGAGAATGTGGTTTAAGTATGGGCTGTGTGTTACTTTGTTATGATTTAAAAGCGTGAATTTTTTATGAAAGCTATCATGTCAATTGTGTAAGAAGTCATATATGCTTAAGACCCTAATTTTCTCAAGTATGTGATTAAAGTATTAATTTGAAAGGCCTTGTTGTTGATTATTCACGATAATGATTGAAAATGGAATAGTGAGCTGAATTATGAAGTACGGCCAATGTGCCAAGAATGATATTGTGTTATGGCCAATGATGCCAATGAAATGAATGACATGTAAAAGAATATGCATTGAAAGGTAAATACTTTTAATAAAAAATTCTTTGGGAGTATCGATTAGCCACCGAGGAAGGGTAGGTCGGAACAACCTAACCCCGAAACTACATGTGTCGGTGTAGGAGTGATTGATGGGTATATCCCCGTGTTAATGTGATGAGACTATTTTCACTTATATGGGATGAGATTGGTGTGTTGAGATGTTTTCCCCCTAAATGGGATGAGATTATCGCTAGCTAGATGTGATGTAATGTCGACTCACACGGCATTGTGGTGAGACGGCTTAGCCGATCGGGCTGAGATTGGATGCCATGCCGCGCACATGGTGGTATTGTGAGTGTATGTCTCGGGGTGAGATGGCTTAGCCGGTCGGGCTGAGATCGGACTCCGTGCTAAAACACGGTGGTATATCAGTGCTAAAGATCTTCCAACTTAAATTACCGAAACCTACTTAAAATTTACGTTTCCCCTAATGTGACACTTTGATACCGTTTGAGTCTCTTATTGATATCATATTTTATTCTCTGTTTATTGTTGCTCGTTCTATTGAGAGGGTGCTTAATTTTACATACTAGTACTATTCCATATGTACTAACGTCCCTTTTGCCGGGGGCACTGCATCTTTAATGAATGTAGGTGGTTCCATAGCAGGTGGTATTGATCAGTGATAGCAGAACACCCTCTCCTCAGCTGATTTGGTGAGCCCTACTTCATTTCGGGGTCCTGTATCTTCTATTCTTTGTACATAGAATTTTGAGGTATAGCCGGGGCCTTGTTGCCGGCACTGTCAAAGCACTCTTTTGTTCTTGTTAGAGGCTCCGTAGACATAGTGTGGGTTGTGTCTATTTTGGGGAAGTTTAAACTAAAAATATTGTAATTTTATCATCTGTTCCACTTTAACTATGATTGTACAATGTACTGTTTTGAAAACGTGTTAATGACGTAACTAATGGAAATGAACCGGTGTTGTTCACATGACTTTTTATTGACTTATTAATGAACTGTATTCTTCTCTTTATTTGTGGGTGAGTTGGGTAGACGGCACTGTGTAGGCTTGCTCGACCGAGGTAACTCTGTTGAGCGCCGGTCGCGCTCCCCGAGGTCGGGGCGTGACAAACTTGGTATCAGAGCCTAAGGTTTTAAAGTGTCCTAGGTTGTCTCAGAGCCGTGTCTAGTAGAGTCTTTCTTCTCGGTGTGTTGTCGACCACATCCATAATTAGGAGGCTACTTGGGAATATAGGAATAATACCCTTCTTTGATATTCTAGATCATGCGATAAAGCTGATTGTAAGATTGTTCCTCCTTTAACTCGTGCATTGCTCTAATTTTCAGTATATGGCGCCTAGAAAGAAAGCAGGAACTGGCCAAAGAGCCAATGCCACCCCAGGAGTGGTAGTTGACCCTTTACTTGATGATGCGGGTGAACACACGAGGGGTGATAATATTCCCCTAACTACTACACTGCCTGTTTCCACTACACCTGGTCAGATTGCACCACACCTTCACCTACTGAGGGTGAAACGATCCCTCCAACCGATATTTCAGTTCCACCTCCAGCCCCAGCTTCCGGTCCCGGTGTATCTGATGGGGTTCTTAGGGGAGCCACACAGATGTTGGCTCAAAAAGTGGCTTCCTAGGCCCAGAGATCAGATGCTGCACCCGTTTCTTCTAGTCAGCCAGGGGATTCCACTTGTTCCAGGGTGAACAGATTTCTCCAGTTGGACCCTCCAGTGTTCACAGGTACGTCCCCAGGCTTTTATTGACGAGATGCACAAGACCCTCCGAGTTATGCGTGCTACTGAGACAGAGGGAGCAGAGTTGACCTCCTACCGCCTAAAAGAGGTGACCTATTCTTGGTTTGAAATGTGAGAGGACTCCCGTGAGGAGGGAAGCCCTCTAGCGATATGGAGTGAGTTTGTTGATGCTTTTATTGATCATTTCTTACCTGCAGAGATTAAGGCAACCCGTGCCACCGAGTTTGAGAACCTGAAACAGGGGAGCATAAGTGTGTGGGAGTATCATATGATATTCGTGTGCCAGTCCAAATATGCCATCTATATTGTCACGCCCCAAACTCGGGGAACGCGATCGGCGCTCAACCGAGTGAACTCGGCCGAGCAAGCCTAATAGATTTCCTTCTATCCAAACTCATCCATGAATAAGGATAATACATATTTTCGTTCAATTAGACAATAAGGTGATCATGTCTACAATACCAATTCATTACCATTAGTTACTCCATTAATAAGTCTCAAAACATACACACACACCCCTTCATGGTTCAAAGTGGAACAAGTGATTTAATCACAACACAACTAGTTTAACATTCCCAACACCCATACACAACCCACACTTAGTCTACGGAGCCTCTAAAATACCAAAGAGTACAATGATAGTGCCGGCAACAAGGCTCCGGCTATACCGCAAAACATGATAACACATACAAAACAAAATATGCACAACCCCGGAATGAGATGGGGCTCACCAAGTCAGCTAGGAAGAATGAGCACTGCTATCACTGGTCAATATCCTCTATTGTGGAACCACCTGCATCCATTAAAGATGTAGCGCTCCCGACAAAAGGGACGTTAGTACATGTTGAATAGTACTAGTATATAAAAAATACCAATTTAAGAACTAGGAAATACAATATGAACATGATAAACCATGGCGACAATAGAATAACATAGATAGCAGGTTAACCCAAAACAAGCTTATCAAGAGCTGTCATTAACATTTATAGAATTCAAGATGAGATCCTCTGTAATCATTTCCACACAAAGCGGCCCCGCCGCCTCACCCCAATGTATGCGGGTGGAGGTGTAATTACAATACCAAAACTCTACTCAAGAGACCATGCCGCCTCACCCCAATGTATCCGGGTGGAGGTGTAAACACAATACCCATTTTCACAGAAAGCGGCCCCGCCGCCTCACCCATTATGTGGGTGGAAATGCATCAACGATACCAATACCTACATAAAGCGGCCATGCCGCCTCACCCCAATATATATATATATATATATATATATATATATATATATATATATATATATATATATATATATATATATATATATATATATATATATATGTGTGTGTGTGTGTGTGTGTGTGTGTGTGTGTGTGTGTAAAGCGGCATTGCCGCCTCACTCCAATATATGCGGGTGGAGGTGTAACCCCAATCACATTCTCTACACAATTTGGCATAACAGCTTTCCACATAAATCATGACTTGGAATCATAATACGTAGATACATAATCCATAGTTTGGAACACATCCTAAATTTATAATACAATATCATGAAAGCATTTGAAACACAAATTAAACATATATCTTTGTCACAAAACTTATTCGAAATACTCAACTTGTAATAAATATCTTGGAACTTACAAGGATATTGGGGTTCCAATTCTTAAAGAAGAGTTTAGCCAACATACCTCAATTGAGCTTCCTTAAACTCTAAAATGATCCAAAATTTTTAGCAACTTCAATCTATTAAAGAAATATAACAAACTGAACCAAAATTAGGAAGATGATCATGGTTCTAGCTTATTTGAGTATTTTATCAAACACTAGGTGTGTATTAAGGTTTCAAGGTCCTTTTATGGAGGATTCTATCATCCCACAACCCACTCTTTACCATTTTTAGCTCACAATCTTCCTACACCCTTTGATAACACATGCATGCAAAATAAACAACTCCCATACCCAAGAATTGTCTTGCTATTTACCCATTCTTATGTAAATTTCGAAATTAAGGGCTAGGGTGTAGAATCTTACTTCTTGGATGAAGACCTAGTGAGTTTTCTTTGTTAATCTTCAAAGATTTGAGCAAGAATTGAAGGACAATTTGTTGAAGATCACTCTCCCACTCTAGGGCACTCTCTCACTCTCAAAATACCAGGTTTTATCTCAAAAATGGACTATGACATATGTTTTAACGAAATAGGGTCGGGTTTAAAAACCCCAAAAATGAAGCCCCGGGACAGGATCTATGGTCGCATATGCGACCACAGAATGGATATGCGGTGCGCATATCGGCCGCACAATTTGGTTCCAAAAACTGGAAAAAAACTACCTGGGTCTGCGGTCACTATGCGACCCGCTGACCTATTCTGCGGTCACATAACGCACCGCAGAACCTCCCTCCGCAAACACTCCAAGGTTGATTGTGCGATAAAAGTGTCGCTCACAAAATGGTTGTGTGGTCGCATAACTGGCCGCGAAATTGACATCAAAAATGGCCCAAACAGCTGCTTCACTCTGCGGCCATTATGCGGCCCGCAGAGTGATTATACGGCCGCATAATGGGCTGCACAAATACCCAACCCTGCAAAAATATTCCTTCAACTCCCCTGCGTACTTTTCAATCCAAATATTTTCTACTATTATTAACCTCTACGCCTACCCTGGCATTTTTGGAAAGATTTCACGGGGCCTTACATATATGATGCCTACTATGGAGGCTAGAGTGCGCCGGTTTGTGCAAGGACTTAGCCCCTTGGTTATTAATGAGGCCGCTAAAGCTACCTTGAACTCTGATATGAACTATGGTAAGATGGTGGCATTTGCTCAAGCCACAGAGACCCACAAACTGAAGAATAGAATGGAGCAAGAGAATAGCAACAAGGCCCGGTCAGTGGGCAACTTCAGTGGTACATCTGGTGGTGGTAGTGGTGGTATGACAGCTTTCAGGGGAGGATCATCAAGGTCGTCCCAGCCTTTTGCTCAGTCTTAAGTCAGTGGACCACCATCGGGGCCCAGTCAGCTGCAGGGGAATCATTTTAGTCCCAACCAGGACAACTGGAGATCCTACCAGCAGGGTCGGTCTGGTGGGAGATTTCAGCAGCAGTGGAGACCCCCATGCCCTAGGTACGGGAAGATGCACTTTGGGACCTACTACATGTACCAACCGATATGCTACGGGTGTGGTATGAGGGGTCACGTTCAGAGGGATTGTTGTTCGTCTCACCAGAGCATAGGCAGAGGTTCTGCACAGCCAGCCAGTTCTGCAGCTACTGCATCCGCAGCACCTCCTCCAGCTCGAGGCACCCCAACACCCGCAGGGCATGGTGCAGCTAGGGGTGACACACAGAGTTCGGGAGGACCCAGCCGTTTCTATGCTATGAGGGGTCGCCAGAGTTCAAAGGCTTCTCCAGATGTTGTCACAGGTATATTGACTATCTAATCTTCTGATGTGTATGCTCTTATTGATCCCGGTTCCACTTTGTCCTATGTTACTCCCTATGTTGCTATGGAATTTAGGATAGAACCAGAACAACTCCATGAGCCGTTCTCTGTATTTACTCTGGTTGGTGAGTCTATTGTGGTCGCTCGGGTTTATAGGGATTGTGTTGTCACAGTGCATGGTCGAGACACCATGGCTGATCTCATTTAATTGGGGACGGTCGATTTTGATGTAATAATGGGGATAGATTAGCTTTACTCATATTTCGCTAATCTTGACTGTCGAACCAGAACCGTTAGGTTTGAATTTCTAACTGAGTCGGTGATTGAATGGAAGGGGGATAATGTGGTGTCTAAGGGTGGATTTATTACTTACCTTAAGGCCACAAAGATGATTAACAAAGGGTGTATCTACCATTTGGTCTGGGTAACAGACACCGATGCTGAGGCACCTACACTTGATTATGTGTCTGTTATGAATGAATTTTTGGAGGTCTTTCCGGATGAGCTCCCAGGGATCCCGCCAGACATGGATCAATGTCTTATCAGTACTGGGGACTGCATGATCAGCCCCGTAGAAGTAAGTTGTACAAGTTAGCCACATGTATTGGCAGCTTTATTTAATTAAGCAAATGAATGTTTATGTAAATATAATTTTAAAGATAAAGTGATAAATCAAAGTCCTTTTATTTTTATCTTATTTCTTGTCCAAATGGTAAGTTAATTTATTTTATCATTTAAAAGTTAAAAAAACTTCAAATATTTGTGCCGGAATGAATATGAGACGTCCTCTTTAAGAGCACCATAAACATAAGGGCCCTCTCTTATGAAACCCTCATAGTAAAGGGTAGATTCCGAATGTGTTTATGCCCAAAATCAAAATCTATTGGATGCTTGAAGCTTTGTTAATTAAATGAAAAAGAACAGTTTTTGCACAACAGTTACGCAAAAGAGTTTCTTTTATTAGTTAGAATGCCAAACTTAGCAGAAAGTTTTGGCATAATTACAATTTTTTTTTTAAAATACATCAGTTCGTGCTGCTTGAACCTGAAGGGAGAGAAACTTCATTTTCTCTAGTAGGAGAAGGTTGTTCTGCTACTCATTCAAGGCCTTCATATCCTTCGATTTCCCCTTCGGTTCTCAAATACTCAGAGTTAGTATTCGAAGAATCAGATGCCGCGAGCCGAGCAAGAAGGTTCTCACGAGTGGTTATCTTCAGCTCCCGAGCCTTGGCAATGTAGTCATCAATGTTGACAATGCCTTCTTTGGCCTCCTCCAGAGTCTTCCTCTTCGTATGAATATAGCGCAGGTTTTCTCGAAGACGAGGGAATTTTCTTGGTCCTGGAGTTTTGCTCGGAGCTTTTCATTTTCAGCTTTTATTGTGTTGATTTTGGAATTAAGTTCAACATTAGTGGTAGAGTGAAGTCGATTCTGCTCCATGACTATTTTGAGTCTTTCTTCCATTTTTGCTCTCCTTTCCTCGGTAGCATTGGCCTCCTCAGTTTTGGAGTGTAATCTAGCCTCCAAGTTATTATCTTGTTCTATGAAGGCAGACTCACGCTCGGCAGCAGCAGTCATAATATCATGAAGCTCAACACACTTAGCCTTTGCTTCCTTAAGGTTTTCATGTAGCTGGGCGGCTTCCTAGATATGAGCCATCCTATCTTGTTTGGACTGCTGCAACAAGGCCTTGAGGTCAACCATTTGAGCAATTTTTGACTCCAGCACCGGGAGGCACTCGACAAGCTAATTTCTTTCAGCCAAACGTTGATCGCGTTCTGAAGCAAGCTCTTGCTTGTCCAGAATCAACCTTTGCAGGCCCTCAAAGGCAAGAAGGTTGGTTGTAAAAGGTTAGAACCAAAGTTATTTTTGAAAAGTACAAATTGAAAGAAGATAAAAGGAAGTTAGATTGCTACCTGTGTCGAGCAATGCATGCTGTTGTTTATTAGGCACTCCCCAAAAAAGGAGTCCATCTTTTTCCAATCTTTCTCTGAGGCCAGCAACTTTAGGTCATTGGCAAACTCCACCGGCTTGGAAAGTATATGGCACCCCTTCGAAACCGAGAGAATGGCACTTCATTTTCCATGAGGGTCTTGAGTGGGTGTCGAGTAAGTTTTCCCAAGTTTCCGTGGTCGGGCGACCGTGGAGAAAGGGCATCCCCCACTTGTTCAGCTGGGGCTAGTGGAGGAGACGCTATTGGATTAGATGGAGAAAAGGTTGTTATTGGCTCAGAATTAGGTGGTGGAGAAAGATCAGGGACCTAACTCCTTTGACCGGAGGCGTTGAATGGGATCGAAAAGCGGGAATCAACATTTCTACCAAATTCATTTCACCCTAGAGTCCCTCAACCACTTTTGGTGGTGGAGTTTGAAGCTCTCCTGGCTGAGCATCCGATTGAGCAGATGAAGATCTTTTCCTTCTTTGAAGGGAGGCCTCTCCATCATCAACCCCTTCTTCATCATCAAGGACCACTATGGCTGGTCCGGTTGATGTTTCTCCCAGCCGAGGAGGTAAGCTTCCTCTTTGGTTTCCTTCTTTTGGACTGGGGACTCCAGGAGGAGGCACCCTTACTGGGGAATCGAATACATCCACAAGCCCTACTCTAGTTAAGGGCATTCTGCAGTATCCGTCCAGCCTTCTTCGAGTCATCAAGAGCCTTGACATTGAGGCACACAACAGAACCCTTCAGGAGTCCTGTGTGGAGCCAAAAGGCGGTTAACAGATTGTTTCTAAGTTGTTATGATATCCATAATTTTCTATACCCATCGATCCAGACCTTGAAACCGTGATGGTTCCCAGTGAGTAGCTGGAACGAAGGAAATAAAAAACCAGCAAAGAAAGAAGTTTTATTTTTACATGGAAAGGAATCAGGTACCCGAAGACTTACGGAAAAGATTCCATGATTCGGGGAAAGCTGGAGCTGTGACGGGATGATGTCCCTGGTAGCAATGATGATGAACCGTTACATCCATCCACGGTCGTTGTCGTAATCAACGCTGGTAAGGAGGGCATGATGACCGCGCTTGCTAAGGTTAAGCACAACCCCACGGAAGCTCTTTGGGAAGTAAAGGTTTATCATATGTGCGAGAGCTAGGGTTTCCCCTGTCTCAGAGAACAATTGGTTGAGGCAGGCCATCGTACGCATATAGATGGACCTACTTGTGCCAAACAGACTTGATACTGGTGGAAAAACTCTAAAATTATTAGGTCAATTCCTTCACTCACTTCTAAGGTGAAAGGAGCCAAAGTGAAGGGGTATTTGTAAACATACATGAACCCCGAGTTGGAGTAGGTAACTCGCTCTACTACATCGGGGGTGAGGATTTTGACGTTGGCTCAATTACATTCCTCCTTTACAATAGGAATGCTAGAAGGACGAAAGGAAGAAGGGTATTTACGAATAGGATAGAACCTGTCACTTTTAGAATTTGGAGGTGGTTTTTGTTCTTGAAGATCAGATGTCATGCTAAGGCTAAGTGGTATGATAGTGTTTACAGTTCATTCAGACTCCACGTCAACCTCTTTGGTTTTGTTCTTCTTTGGACCTCCACCGAAGAGAAGTCCAACATTTTTGGAGATAGTAATATAATAAGACATGATGATAAGAAATTTGTGAAGAAACTTTTTATTGATAAAACTCAAGCTCTCAAGCAGGATTACCTTTATGTCAAACCCTAGATTTCCAAGACATGAGTTTTTGAGGTGTCCTTGAGAGATTATTGAAGAACTTATGAATTTCGTGTTGTTACAGAGATAGTAATATGTTTAATGAACCAAACCTACCAAACTTACATCAAATGCTCAACTCAAGATAGCATTTATGGTGTGGGAGCGCCATCTTCTCTATAAAGTCCAAAACACAACCCACATATATAAATTTTTCTCTACCCTCGGCTGACTTATTATCACGACTCAAAATTCACCAAAGGTTATGATGACACCTAACCCCAAATGCTAGGTAAGTCGATATCTAAATCAACCAAATCATGATAGATACAAGATAAACTATTGTCGTGATATAAATAAAGCATAATAAATCTGAAGAACATCAATTAAAGCAAAAAATACTACAATAACTCCCAAAACCTGATAGTACAAAGTCATGAGCATCTAGGATAAAATACAACTGAGTCTCAAAACATAGCAGTACTGTCTGAATCAAACAACAATAGAAATAGATAAGAAAGGGACTCTGTAAGCTGCAAAACAAGAACCACGGCTCATCATGAAGTCTCCAAATAACCTCTAAGGGTCCTCCTGAATGTCGCTAGGTCCAGTACCAAGATCACAAATAATATACAGAAGTATAGTATGAGTACAAAAACAGCATGTACTCAGTGAGTATCAAGTTTAATATCGAAGAAGTAGTGGTGAGATTTTGAAAAAAGCATGATACTCACTTTCTAAACCTGAAAAATCCATAATAATATGAAATCAGAAAAATAGCCAATAACAACAGATATAACAATAAGGTACAAAAGTAAGAGGTAGGATAAGCGTGCTTCTCAAACATGATAGCTAATGTCACGCCCCAAAACTGAGGAACGCGACCGGCGCTCAACCGAGTGAACCCGACCGAGCAAGCCTGTTAGATTTTCTTCTACCCAAACTCATCCACGAATGGAGATAATACATATTTTCATCAATTAGACAAAAAGGTGTTCATATCTACAATACCAATTCATTACCAATAGTTTCATCATTTTTTTAAAGTCTCAAATGGACAAGTAATACAACCACAATATAACATATTTTGACTTTTTCAACACCAATACATAACCCACACTATGTCTACGAAGCATCTATAGATAAAGAAGAGTATAATGATAATATCGGCAACAAGGCCCCGGCTATACCTCAAACAGAATACACAAAGTACAAAAGATACATGACCCCAGGATTAGGTGGGGCTCACAAAGTCAGCTGGGAAGAAGATGTACTGCTATCACTGATCAATATTTCCTATTGTGGAACTACCTGCATCTATTTAAAGATGCAACGCCCCTGGCAAAAGAGACGTTAGTACCGTCGAATAGCACTAGTATGTATAACTAAACACCCTCTCAATAGAAAAAATAATACAAACAAGAATATCATAATATCAATGAAAGCCTTAATCGACATCAAACCTCAATTTAGGATCAAGACAGTGTTTAAATTAATTTTCATATCTCACATTAGGAGATTTTTAGTATCGATATTCCATTGTTCACAATACCATTATTCACAATACCAATACCACCGTACTCTTAGCACAGAGTCCGATCACGACCCGATCGTCTAGGCTATCTCATTAGAGACATCAACTGCAATTACTTTCAGTATCAGTACCACCGTCTTTAACACGGAGTCCGATCACGACCCGATCGGCTAGACTATCCATTAGGGACATCGACCACAATAACAATTTCAATTACAATTTCCAGCACAATCACCACCATGGACATGGTGTCCGATCACGACCCGATCGGCTAGGCTGTCTTATTCGAGACATCAATTTTTTTGTATCAATCATCGCATTTCATATTACTTTCACATCTTTTCATTTCATTGGACCTAATGGCCATAATTATAAGATCATTCTTGGCCCATTGGCCGTATTTAGTATTTCATGCTCACCTTTTCACTTTCTAACATCAACATCATCAATAATAATAACCACAATTCAAATCAAGGCATGTAGTACACATGTGAGCAATTAAGAGTCTAAGGCACATAGAAATTCTTCACAAAATTTGGCATAATAGCCTTCGTTTGACTTTAACTTGAAGTCGAACATTTCTAATACACAACCCATATTTTTAACACATCCTCAATTGATAACATAACATAAGTAAAGTATTTGGGTTACTTGCTGAACATATATCTTTCAACCCAATCTTACTCGGAATAGCCAATTTTATAATGAACCACTCGGGACTTACATAATTCACATGAATATCGTGGGATCCAATTCTAAGAGAAGAGTTTAGCCAACATACCTCAATTGAGCTTCCTTAAACTCTAAAATATTCTGAAATTCTTAGCAATTTAAATCTATATTAGAAATATAACAAATTGAATCAAAATTAGGAAGATGCTCATGGTTCTAGCTCATTTGAGCATTTTATCAAACACTAGGTGTGCATTAAGGTTTTAATATCCTTTTATGGAGGATTCCATCATCCCACAACCCAATCTTTACCATTTTTATCTCAACAATCTTCTTATTGAGGAACCAATTATTGTTAATCTTCTAAGATTTGAGCAAGAATTGAAGAATCAATTATTGAGGAACAACTACTCACTCTAAGGCACTCTCTCTCACTCTAAAATGTTAGATTTTGGCTCAAAAATGGCTCAAAGCGTGTATTTAACGAAGTAGGGTCGTGTTTTAAAAACCCAAAAATGAAGCTCCAGAACAAGGTCTGCGATCACATAATCGATATGCGGACCGCATATAGGTCGCATAATCGGTGACCAAAACCGACCAAAAATCTGTCTGTGTCTACGATCACTATGCGGCCCACAGACTTGTTCTGCGGTCGCATAATGAACCGCAGAATGGCATCCAACTGACTCTCTCCTGCCTCACTTCTGCGGCCGTTATGCGGCTTGTAGAGTGATTCTGCGGTTGCATAATGGACAATAGAAACGCATTTCGCTACCAAAATTTTTTCTTAACTTTCCAGTGCATTGTTCAACCCAAAAAGTCTGAGTCGTTATACAATCCTCAAACACGTAAGCCCAATTCGGCACCAAGAAACATTATTTTCTTTTGGAAAATTTTATTGGGCTTTACACTTAAGTACTTTGAAAATGTTTCCGGGGTGTTACAGCTAAAACACAATACAATTGCCAAATTCACATATAAAGATAATATGCACTAAGTAGCACCTATATGAATGCATCTAGATGAGTCTGGGATGATCATGCATGCTCAAGCCTCAATCATAACTAATATCCAGCATATCCCATGTGCTCCAGCATGATTCAACATATCCCACATGCTCAACTTGATACGCGTATCAGCTGTGCTCATAGGGCCCTATGTGACATAGGTAAGCACCTAGTTCTTGAGGGACGAACCCATATCCAAGCGCCATATGAACATTCATCGTGCCATAACACATCAATATTACAATAACTACATGAAAATATATCAATCCGCTCAAATTTACAATGTGCCATATCACATCAATCCATCCAATATTTCCATCTCTAAGGGCGTATGCATATGTTCAAGAAACAACCAAAAACAATTACAAGGACATAATAAAAAATGATGCGGATAAGTAATTATGACATAAAGTATGACTGCAGCCAAAACAAGTGTATCCAAATTTCAAGAATAGCCCATCATGCCCCAATAATATGTCATAAGCTAAAACATGATTTCTAGCATGATTAAAGTAGGCTAACGTAGTCATACAATCAAAAAAAGCATAAGTTAAGAAGAGCCAACACACAAACAAGGCATAAAGAAGCCCAAAACTACCCCAAATATGGTATACCCTTAGTGCACGTATATACACTCGTCACCTTGCATATACGTCACCCCCAAATCATGTAGCATGTAACACATAAGTCCAACTTATAGAAAATTCTCTCTTAACAAGGTTAGACAAGAGACTTACCTCCTTTTAGAACCGCTCCAATCCTCTAATACTTCTATTCATTTATGACATAAGTATTGACCCAAATCTAACCAAACAATACTTATGTCATAAATGAATAGAAGTATTAGAGGATTGGAGCGGTTCTAAAAGGAGGTAAGTCTCTTGTCTAACCTTGTTAAGAGAGAATTTTCTATAAGTTGGACTTATGTGTTACATGCTACATGATTTGGGGGTGACGTATATGCAAGGTGACGAGTGTATATACGTGCACTAAGGGTATACCATATTTGGGGTAGTTTTGGGCTTCTTTATGCCTTGTTTGTGTGTTGGCTCTTCTTAACTTATGCTTTTTTTGATTGTATGACTACGTTAGCCTACTTTAATCATGCTAGAAATCATGTTTTAGCTTATGACATATTATTGGGGCATGATGGGCTATTCTTGAAATTTGGATACACTTGTTTTGGCTGCAGTCATACTTTATGTCATAATTACTTATCCGCATCATTTTTTATTATGTCCTTGTAATTGTTTTTGGTTGTTTCTTGAACATATGCATACGCCCTTAGAGATGGAAATATTGGATGGATTGATGTGATATGGCACATTGTAAATTTGAGCGGATTGATATATTTTCATGTAGTTATTGTAATATTGATGTGTTATGGCACGATGAATGTTCATATGGCGCTTGGATATGGGTTCGTCCCTCAAGAACTAGGTGCTTACCTATGTCACATAGGGCCCTATGAGCACAGCTGATACGCGTATCAAGTTGAGCATGTGGGATATGTTGAATCATGCTGGAGCACATGGGATATGCTGGATATTAGTTATGATTGAGGCTTGAGCATGCATGATCATCCCAGACTCATCTAGATGCATTCATATAGGTGCTACTTAGTGCATATTATCTTTATATGTGAATTTGGCAATTGTATTGTGTTTTAGCTGTAACACCCCGGAAACATTTTCAAAGTACTTAAGTGTAAAGCCCAATAAAATTTTCCAAAAGAAAATAATGTTTCTTGGTGCCGAATTGGGCTTACGTGTTTGAGGATTGTATAACGACTCAGACTTTTTGGGTTGAACAATGCACTGGAAAGTTAAGAAAAAATTTTGGTAGCGAAATGCGTTTCTATTGTCCATTATGCAACCGCAGAATCACTCTACAAGCCGCATAACGGCCGCAGAAGTGAGGCAGGAGAGAGTCAGTTGGATGCCATTCTGCGGTTCATTATGCGACCGCAGAACAAGTCTGTGGGCCGCATAGTGATCGTAGACACAGACAGATTTTTGGTCGGTTTTGGTCACCGATTATGCGACCTATATGCGGTCCGCATATCGATTATGTGATCGCAGACCTTGTTCTGGAGCTTCATTTTTGGGTTTTTAAAACACGACCCTACTTCGTTAAATACACGCTTTGAGCCATTTTTGAGCCAAAATCTAACATTTTAGAGTGAGAGAGAGTGCCTTAGAGTGAGTAGTTGTTCCTCAATAATTGATTCTTCAATTCTTGCTCAAATCTTAGAAGATTAACAATAATTGGTTCCTCAATAAGAAGATTGTTGAGATAAAAATGGTAAAGATTGGGTTGTGGGATGATGGAATCCTCCATAAAAGGATATTAAAACCTTAATGCACACCTAGTGTTTGATAAAATGCTCAAATGAGCTAGAACCATGAGCATCTTCCTAATTTTGATTCAATTTGTTATATTTCTAATATAGATTTAAATTGCTAAGAATTTCGGAATATTTTAGAGTTTAAGGAAGCTCAATTGAGGTATGTTGGCTAAACTCTTCTCTTAGAATTGGATCCCACGATATTCATGTGAATTATGTAAGTCCCGAGTGGTTCATTATAAAATTGGCTATTCCGAGTAAGATTGGGTTGAAAGATATATGTTCAGCAAGTAACCCAAATACTTTACTTATGTTATGTTATCAATTGAGGATGTGTTAAAAATATGGGTTGTGTATTAGAAATGTTCGACTTCAAGTTAAAGTCAAACGAAGGCTATTATGCCAAATTTTGTGAAGAATTTCTATGTGCCTTAGACTCTTAATTGCTCACATGTGTACTACATGCCTTGATTTGAATTGTGGTTATTATTATTGATGATGTTGATGTTAGAAAGTGAAAAGGTGAGCATGAAATACTAAATACGGCCAATGGGCCAAGAATGATCTTATAATTATGGCCATTAGGTCCAATGAAATGAAAAGATGTGAAAGTAATATGAAATGCGATGATTGATACAAAAAAATTGATGTCTCGAATAAGACAGCCTAGCCGATCGGGTCGTGATCGGACACCATGTCCATGGTGGTGATTGTGCTGGAAATTGTAATTGAAATTGTTATTGTGGTCGATGTCCCTAATGGATAGTCTAGCCGATCGGGTCGTGATCGGACTCCGTGTTAAAGACGGTGGTACTGATACTGAAAGTAATTGCAGTTGATGTCTCTAATGAGATAGCCTAGACGATCGGGTCGTGATCGGACTCTGTGCTAAGAGTACGGTGGTATTGGTATTGTGAATAATGGTATTGTGAACAATGGAATATCGATACTAAAAATCTCCTAATGTGAGATATGGAAATTAATTTAAACACTGTCTTGATCCTAAATTGAGGTTTGATGTCGATTAAGGCTTTCATTGATATTATGATATTCTTGTTTGTATTATTTTTTCTATTGAGAGGGTGTTTAGTTATACATACTAGTGCTATTCGACGGTACTAACGTCTCTTTTGCCAGGGGCGTTGCATCTTTAAATAGATGCAGGTAGTTCCACAATAGGAAATATTGATCAGTGATAGCAGTACATCTTCTTCCCAGCTGACTTTGTGAGCCCCACCTAATCCTGGGGTCATGTATCTTTTGTACTTTGTGTATTCTGTTTGAGGTATAGCCGGGGCCTTGTTGCCGATATTATCATTATACTCTTCTTTATCTATAGATGCTTCGTAGACATAGTGTGGGTTATGTATTGGTGTTGAAAAAGTCAAAATATGTTATATTGTGGTTGTATTACTTGTCCATTTGAGACTTTAAAAAAATGATGAAACTATTGGTAATGAATTGGTATTGTAGATATGAACACCTTTTTGTCTAATTGATGAAAATATGTATTATCTCCATTCGTGGATGAGTTTGGGTAGAAGAAAATCTAACAGGCTTGCTCGGTCGGGTTCACTCGGTTGAGCGCCGGTCGCGTTCCTCAGTTTTGGGGCGTGACATTAGCTATCATGTTTGAGAAGCACGCTTATCCTACCTCTTACTTTTGTACCTTATTGTTATATCTGTTGTTATTGGCTATTTTTCTGATTTCATATTATTATGGATTTTTCAGGTTTAGAAAGTGAGTATCATGCTTTTTTCAAAATCTCACCACTACTTCTTCGATATTAAACTTGATACTCACTGAGTACATGCTGTTTTTGTACTCATACTATACTTCTGTATATTATTTGTGATCTTGGTACTGGACCTAGCGACATTCAGGAGGACCCTTAGAGGTTATTTGGAGACTTCATGATGAGCCGTGGTTCTTGTTTTGCAGCTTACAGAGTCCCTTTCTTATCTATTTCTATTGTTGTTTGATTCAGACAGTACTGCTATGTTTTGAGACTCAGTTGTATTTTATCCTAGATGCTCATGACTTTGTACTATCAGGTTTTGGGAGTTATTGTAGTATTTTTTGCTTTAATTGATGTTCTTCAGATTTATTATGCTTTATTTATATCACGACAATAGTTTATCTTGTATCTATCATGATTTGGTTGATTTAGATATCGACTTACCTAGCATTTGGGGTTAGGTGTCATCATAACCTTTGGTGAATTTTGAGTCGTGATAATAAGTCAGCCGAGGGTAGAGAAAAATTTATATATGTGGGTTGTGTTTTGGACTTTATAGAGAAGATGGCGCTCCCACACCATAAATGCTATCTTGAGTTGAGCATTTGATGTAAGTTTGGTAGGTTTGGTTCATTAAACATATTACTATCTCTGTAACAACACGAAATTCATAAGTTCTTCAATAATCTCTCAAGGACACCTCAAAAACTCATGTCTTGGAAATCTAGGGTTTGACATAAAGGTAATCCTGCTTGAGAGCTTGAGTTTTATCAATAAAAAGTTTCTTCACAAATTTCTTATCATCATGTCTTATTATATTACTATCTCCAAAAATGTTGGACTTCTCTTCGGTGGAGGTCCAAAGAAGAACAAAACCAAAGAGGTTGACGTGGAGTCTGAATGAACTGTAAACACTATCATACCACTTAGCCTTAGCATGACATCTGATCTTCAAGAACAAAAACCACCTCCAAATTCTAAAAGTGACAGGTTCTATCCTATTCGTAAATACCCTTCTTCCTTTCGTCCTTCTAGCATTCCTATTGTAAAGGAGGAATGTAATTGAGCCAACGTCAAAATCCTCACCCCCGATGTAGTAGAGCGAGTTACCTACTCCAACTCGGGGTTCATGTATGTTTACAAATACCCCTTCACTTTGGCTCCTTTCACCTTAGAAGTGATTGAAGGAATTGACCTAATAATTTTAGAGTTTTTCCACCAGTATCAAGTCTGTTTGGCACAAGTAGGTCCATCTATATGCGTACGATGGCCTGCCTCAACCAATTGTTCTCTGAGACAGGGGAAACCCTAGCTCTCGCACATATGATAAACCTTTACTTCCCAAAGAGCTTCCGTGGGGTTGTGCTTAACCTTAGCAAGCGCGGTCATCATGCCCTCCTTACCAGCGTTGATTACGACAACGACCGTGGATGGATGTAACGGTTCATCATCATTGCTACCAGGGACATCATCCCGTCACAGCTCCAGCTTTCCCCGAATCATGGAATCTTTTCCGTAAGTCTTCGGGTACCTGATTCCTTTCCATGTAAAAATAAAACTTCTTTCTTTGCTGGTTTTTTATTTCCTTCGTTCCAGCTACTCACTGGGAACCATCACGGTTTCAAGGTCTGGATCGATGGGTATAGAAAATTATGGATATCATAACAACTTAGAAACAATCTGTTAACCGCCTTTTGGCTCCACACAGGACTCCTGACGCCATCTGGTCATGGGT